>NW_012104366.1:211424-253858 GCF_000951045.1 Mandrillus leucophaeus | reverse complement strand
AGCATGGGGCCTGGACCTTATTAGATGTGTCACAGAGTTTTGTTCATTCCCTGCAAGAGGATTAGAGGTACAAACTCTGTGAGCCCAAATACCCTGAGATTTGAATGTATTCTCTAGCCTTGTGTCTTACCCTGTATAAGAACGTCAAGTCTGTAGTCATAGACAGAATCTGACCTGGGAAAGAATGATTCACACACTCATACAATGAATGTTGATTTTATTAGGTGAGTCTGCTTTTATAAATCCAAGTAAATGAGGTTATAAAAATGAGTACCTCAAATAAAACAGCTCTTAATGTATCTCCTCGTTCTTCACACCACCCACTTTGGGAAGCACTGTTGACTGGAAGTACTCAATTGAATATCCCATTGAAGAAAGCCTTGTGACATTTGCTTCTTAAAAGCAACAGTAATAACAAAACTACCCAGAAGACAAGGGTCTGAGCTCCATC
Organism: Mandrillus leucophaeus; assembly: GCF_000951045.1. Taxonomy (NCBI): domain Eukaryota; kingdom Metazoa; phylum Chordata; class Mammalia; order Primates; family Cercopithecidae; genus Mandrillus; species Mandrillus leucophaeus. The sequence continues at coordinate 253,407 of NW_012104366.1, read as the reverse complement.
CCCCTCCTGAGTGTTTGTAGCCAAGGAAGACTCAGGAAAGAAAGCTGGCTTTTTTCAAGGTTTTATTTTAATTTAAAAGACATTGTTCATGCAAAACTGTTGATAGTTCTTACAAAACATTCCTTCCACATTCCTCTCAGGCTGTGATAATGCACGCTTTGAGTTCTCCCATGGGACTTTCAGCACAGCATCCTAGTGACTAGTTAGCTATACCTTGGAGCCCTCAAGACAATCCCTTGAAGAAAAGGGGCAGGCTCGCTGTAGCTGGAGTCTGAAACCCCTCACAGGGCCTGGGACTGCTGTATGCAGCCTGCCTATAACCCTTAAGTTCATGTTCTGCTGTCACAGAACCCAATCTCTGCCTAACAGGAGTATCTTAAAGCTAAGAACGTTTTTCCATCACCAGGAAAATGCTTTTCCCCATCCACCAGGGATCCCTGAGCCAAAGCAGGTCATACTGAGGCCAACTCTGCCTGGAACGTGGGTTTCTTAAGCAGTGGGTTGCTTTGGTCACCAGTTCCCCGGTCCCTTCTTTTGTCTTCTGGGGGTCTGGCCATGGCTGGTGTTTTCAGCTCCTGCAGGTAAGCATCTTCATTTCTCTGTGATGTCTCCATATGGTGACCATGGGACTTGTTTATAGGCCACGATGCTGTAAGAATTGACCATAGAGAGTTACAAGAGAACAGCTGGAATGGCATAAACGTGAAACTGCCCTCACAGGGTTAATGAGAATTACAAGCCAGGCTTTAGGCAAAATCATAGGTAGGCATTGACCAAGGTGTGCTGGTGCACTGTGACCCACTTCCCTGCAGCTGTTAGCTAAAAGGAGCATGTTTACCACTTACTTCCCCATTGTTCCTTTAGATAGAATCTCTGGGGGCCAGGCATGGTGGCTCACACCTGTAATCCCAGGCAGTTTGGGAGGTTGAGGCAGGTAGCTCACCTGAAGTCAGGAGTTTGACACCAGCCTGGCCAACCTCGTGAAACCCCGACTCTACTAAAAATACAAAAATTAGCTGGGCATGGTGGCAGGTGCCTGTAATCCCAGCTACTCAGGATGCTGAGGCAGGAGAATCACTTGAACCTGGGAGGCGGAGTTTGCAGTGAGCCAAGATCACGCCATTTGCACTCCAGCCTGGGTGACAGACTGAGACTCTGTCTCAAAAAAAAAAAAAAAAAAAAAAAAAAGAATCTCTGATACTGGACCTTTTTACTTTACTTAAGAATTGCTTAAGGTGTTTTTCAGATCCTGAATTCCAGCAGAATGGCTGGTGCTAACCAGCCTGAAGACACTCACCAAGGAACCAACCCAGCACAGGAATGCCGTTTCTTCATCTCCCTGTCCCATGATTTCACCCCTCACTTCTTGACCAATCAGCGATCCCCACACTAGCCCATCACCCATCCAGACCCCTTGGAAGCCCATCCCCGAACCTCCCTGGGAGGTGGGTTTAGGGTTTCCTCCCATCTCCTTGTTTGGGTGCTGTATATCGTTAAACATTTTTTTTTCTGCTGCAACTCCTGCTGTTTCAGAGTCTGTTACTGTGCAATGGGCAATTGAACTTGGTGGTCCTGTAACAAAGGTGTGCCTTTTTTTCCCCATCCATTAGACCATGTCTTTGTCACCGGTAGACTGAAATTTTTCATCCATTTATGGCATCAGAATGGTGCACTGAGGGGAGAGAGATTGTCTGAAGGAACTTCTCTTACTCCAGGTTCATTTCCGTCTTGCAAGCACTGAACTTCTCCATTTCCCATAACATTGCGAGCCCTTTGCATCCACATTTTCTTTTTCCTGGAATCCCTTTCCATCTCACTTCTGCCTGAGGATGAACTCCCTTCTATAATATATCTCAAGATAAAGATTAAGCCTTTGCTAATTGCAAGCAGAATGAGCTGCCTCATCGGCTGTCTTTCCATAGCTCGTTTATCCATTACATTGTTTAAAATCATCTTAATAAATGGACACGCAGCAGTTAGGAGGTCTGAACTGAAGTCCTGGATCGGTGTGACTTAGGCATGTCCTTCAACCCCTGGCACCCTGGGCTCTCTCATCTGCTTGAGCTCCAGAATCTTCAGGTTCTAAGCTACAGCACAGCGCTTCTCGATGGATGAACAACACCTGGAGTTGCTAAAATGGGTTGCACGCTTAGATCCAAGCCTTTTAAGGGAAACTTTGTAGACACTTCCCAACACTCAGATTTCCCACCTTCTATGAGTGCCAGTGCACTACTGGGAGGGGCACTGACCATACTTAAGACTCATTGTATTACAGGACTGGCAAGTGGAGAGTGAAGACTTGGAAGCAGCCAGCACAGGGCCACATGACCCTTGACCCCTGCTGTGGACCACTACAGCACAGCCACAAGGCGATGGCCAGCACCTGACTTCATGGGTAGCCCCAGGCAGCTCTGGGGTGTGGGCAGTCAGCAGTGCTGACTTATGAGTCAGTGTAAGTCAGCGCTGTGAGAGATGCCACACCCTCTGACAGGGCATGCATTCATTAAACAAATGCTTTTTGACTGCTTCTTATATGCTAGGATCTGTGCTGGACACAGAAGATACAGGGAGAGCCAAATACCCATGGTCTCTGCCCTCAGGGAGCCTTCAGTCTAGTGGGCAAGCATATTAAACAGCTAACCATGAACTCATCATCACTGCATTCTACAAAAGAGAATATAGGAAGCTCTGGGAGCATGTGACAGAAGGATCTAATTTAGATTGAGAGGGGTTAGGAAAATTCTCTTTGAGAAAATGGTGTTTCAGTTAAGACCACAACTAGTTGGGTGGGAAAGAGGTGTGGATGGAGAAGGGAGAAGAGTGGGAGAAGAGGCGACTGTGGCTGAGGGTTGGGGAGGGTGGTCAATTGCAGGAATAGGAGGTGAGAAAGGGTGGCCAGGCCAGCTTATGTGGGGCTTTATTGCCCATAGTAAGATGTTCATGTTTTGTTTTTGTTTTTGTTTCTTTTTTGAGACACAGTCTTGCTCTGTCACCCAGGCTGGAGCACAGTGGCATGATCTTTGCTCATTGCAGCCTCAACCTCCTGGGCTCAAGCAATACTCCCGTATCAGCCTCCCAACTAGTTGGGACTACAGACATGCACCACCATGCCCAGCTATATTATTAATTTTTTGTAGAGTCGGGGTCTCACTATATTGCCCAGGCTGGTCTCAAGCTTCTGAGCTCAAGCAATCCCCCCACCTCAGCCTCCCAAAGTGCTGGGATTATAGGTTTGAGCCACTGCATCCAGCCAAACATTTGGGTTTTATCCTAAGAGCAATGAAAGCCAAGTGCAGGGCTTTGAGCAGGTGATGACATGACCTGATTCACACTTTAAGGACCTTGCTCTGGCCACCTGCTGGAGAGAGGATGGGAGTGGAGAACAAGAGTGGATGTATGGAGATGGTTCAGTGGCTAATTCAGTCATCCAGGTGGATTAGGGGGTAGCAGTAGAGATAAAAAGAAAAGCGTAAGTTTGAGACATATTTTGGAGGTAGAATCAATGCATTAGGCCTGATTGATTGGAGGTGGGGGGAGATGAAGGCCAGGGTGGATGCTGGTGACCCTCAGGTTTCTACCCTCGGTGGGTGGTGCAGCCAATGAATGAGATCATGAGATTGGAAAGACGGGAACGTGAGCAGGCTTAGGAGGGTATCAAGAACCCTATTTTGGAAGTTTCAATGGTAATGTGAACCTTTGGAAGTACTTTAGGTTGCTTAGAAAATGTAAAGTGAGAAGACAGCCCAGAACAGAACCCCAAACAATTCCTACATGGGAGGTTTGTACAGAAGAAGTTATCAGATAAATGGGAGAAAAACAAGAATGAGGTGTTTTGAAAGCCATGTGACAAATATCTCCCGAGGAAAGAGTAATCAACAGCATTAGGGGCCGCCGAGAAATCATGTAAGATGAAGGTGGCAGCAGGTCGATGGATGCAACTAAAAAGTCATTAGTAGCTTTAGTGAGAGCAGCTCTGGTAGAGTTGAGCACGGGGAATCAACTGAGTCAGACTGGAGTGAGTAGGAAGTGAATGGGAGTTGGGGAGTGAGACAGCATATGTGCAGACTCGCCTTGGGAGAACTTGACTATGAAGAGAAGGAGAGAGGGGGGAAGAGCATATGTCAGCTCTGGTAGAAGAATTCAGGAGAGAGTGAAGCAGTGGAGTGAGCTTTCTCAGGAGGTGGGAGAGGCCGCACCCAATTACCAGGTGCAATGCATGTAGTGGATGGGAGAGACGGTCTGGCTTCCTTCAAATCCTGTCTCTGCCACTTCCTAGCTGTGTACCCTTTGGCAAGTTATTTAATACCTTGGAGCCTGTTTGCTCACCTGCAAAATAGGGATAATAATAGTAATTACCACAAAGGATTGTTTGGGAAGATTAGTTTCAAAATATGAAATAAAGTAGTGCCTGGCACTTAGGGCTATTTAACAGTTTGCTGTTATTATCCTTAAAAAAAGAAGATGGACGCAAATGAACATAGGACTGTGGATTGGAGAAGACCAGGATATTCTGTTGTGATCATTTGGCTTTTTTTTTTTTTTTTTTTTTTTTTTAGACAGAGTCTAGCACCGTTACCCAGGCTGGAGTGCAGTGGCACTACACATCTAGATGTGTATAAGAGACAGATGCGGATTCTCCCGCCTCAGCCTCCTGAGTAGCTGGGACTACAGGCGCACGCTGTCATGCCCAGTTAATTTTTGTATTTTCAGTAGAGATGGGGTTTCACTATGTTGGCCAGGCTGGTATCGAACTCCCGACCTTGTGATCCACCCGCCTCGGCCTCCCAAAGTGCTGGGATTACAGGCGTGAGCCATTGTGCCCGGCCTGGCTTCTGTTTTCTCTATGAAGAATGAGGCATTAGTTAAGTTCATGTATATTGGAGGGCATGAGGGGAGAGGTTTGTAAATAAGCAGAACCTCACAGTTGTTGCCTCAGCATCTCCCTATTATATCTAAGGAGCAAATAGGAGAGGGCAAGCTCTTACAGTGGCATGAAATCGGCTCACTTTGGCACCAGGAAGGGGTGCAGCCACAGCCCCCTGGGATTGCAGACAGGCTGGGATCTCTCCTGGCATCGAGGAAGAGGATGCTGATTGTGATCCAGTCCAGCCTCTGCTCTCTGAGTCCTCCTGTGCTCTGGCATGCCTGCCTGGGTTTTTATGTCATTGGAATGTAGCTTTTCTTCCTGTGGTTCGAAAGCTTTACTGGTCTTTCCTGTTGCTGTCCTTGAAGATTGATGGTACAGGCTTGGCCTCTCCTAGCTATGAAACTTTTTCAGGATCTCATTTCTTTAGTGACTTTGCGGAAGGGAAAGTAATGGAACCACTCCCTTTACACCAGAGATTCTCAATCTTGGTTGCACATTTGAATCACCCGGAGAGCCTTTAAAATTTCCTATGCCCAGGCTGCACCGCAGATTAATTGAGTCAGAATCTCTGGTGGGTGGGATCCTGATAGCAGTCAATGAAAATCTGGCTTTGTCTGCGGTGTCTCTCTATTGCTAAATGTCTACAACAGAGGGAAGCAGTGTGCCTAAGTGCCTTATCTGCATAAGCACTCAATCTTACTTGTATTTTCCCATTATTTCCATTTGTCTCTTGATGTCTTTATGACACACATGAACTAGTAACACTCATTTCCTTTCGTTGATTTTTGGGTTTTGTTTAGGTTAAAGAGACTACATTAACCAACTGCCCATAAAATTGGACTGGATCATTTTCAAGCGGGCAAAAACTACTCATCGTTTACTCGTTTGCCCGCAGGCTGGGACTCTTGAGAAGTTTGCACTGCATGGTAGCTCTAGCTAAAATCCAACCCATTCAGCCAGGACTCATACGAAAACAGGAACACATGAAAAGTCCTTAGGGTTGGACAGTTCGAAGACAGAGCTGGCTCAGTTTGCACCTTAGGAATGAGACCTGGTCATGCCCGCTGATCCATAAATTCTCTCAGCTATTTGGTCTTCCTATCTTATTTTTCTTAATTATGAAATAATGCAAAGAGCCCTAATGATTGATGGCTCCTGTCCTAGGAAGCTCAACTTTCCATTCAGGCTGAGATTTGCAATATGATATGATGTGAGAATTCCAAAAGGGCTTTATCACTGTCCCCTTGAACCTGCCTTCCTTTATTTTCTACTCTGCTGCCTATTATACCACCATTACTGATGTGTAGAGTCCTCATGTGCTACTAGGCAGGTCCCTTGAAAATGCACATCTATATCAAATCCTTGTGCCTTACTGTGGATACATTTATTCTGTGGATATATATATATCTCTCCACAGGAATATATATACGTATATATAAATCTCCCCACAGTATTCCTTTCTCATGTAGCAGCAGTGGTAGGAGCATGAGAGAACCTCACTTCAAAGGAAGTGGTAAAAGGGCCTAACAGTCTAAAGAGAACAGTGCTGTCTCATATGGGAACCTCAACCCACATGTGGTTACTGAATATTGAAATGTGACTTGTCCAAATCGAGATGTACCGTAAGCATAAAATACATACTAGATTTCAAAGAGTTAGTGTAAAAAAGAAGTGAAATATCTCATTGACACATTTTGTAAATGGATTAGATGTGGAGATGATATTTTGCATGTCAAATATGTTATTAATATTAACATTAATTTCACCTGTCACTTTTCTCTTTAAAATGTGGCTACTAGGAAACTGAAAATCACACATATGGCTTGCATTTGTGGCTGCTTCTGTATTTCTGTGGGACAGGGCTGGTTGAAGACAGAACTATTCCAAGCTGTCTTTCCATTTTGTTGATGACCTAGGCTAGTGGTCTCCATAGGACCAGACGTCCTCCTGCCTCTTATCTCCAACACTTGAGTGCTCTGATATTACAAATGAGACAATTCCCCCAGGGAAGTCAAGGGAAGGCCCTGTCTGGAGCTCATACAGTCCAGTCCAGTGGCCGGGAGATTTCAGTGGCACTGAGCACAGAGCCCTGTGAGGGCATGGGGAAGAAACTGTGCTCTGAAATGAGGTCTGATGACTTTCACCTAAAGGCAGCTGAACAAAAGAGGTCTGATGGTTCATGAAGGTTTCCAATCACAGCCTCTAATTATAAGGAAGTATATGGGACTCGTATAAGTAGTCGTTACAAAACTGCCAAAGAGTGAGCCAGTGCCTAAAGACCCTGTTTCTTACTCGTGATTTTGAGGAATTCCCAAATGGCCAGATTTTTAGTGTGGGAAACAGGAGGACTTTTTCTTTGTGAGAGAGCCTACTCAGGACCCACTGCATAAATGCTGAAAATAAATAATGCGGTGATGGTGGGCTTGAGAAGGTCCAAGATTCCTTGACCTAAGCATCAGGGTCCCAGCCCAAGCAGCAGACGCTGCTCCCATCCTACCTAATTGGGATGATGGCCAGGAAGGAGAGAAAGGAGGAGAGAGCAAAGCAGGAGCCCACAAATATGTCCATGGTGAGCTGATAGATCTTGTTGTACAAGGTCGATGTCACCACGCCAGTCAGAGCCAAGGACAGCTGCAGTATGACAAACACCTTTCCTGTGGAAGGGACAGAGGTTACTCAGGAATGCCTTGCTGTGCCTGCCTCACTCTCCATTAGCTGAGTCTCTGGAGAGCTCTTAGGGGACCCTTCCTTCTTACTCTCTCTCTCTCTCTTTTTAGAGACAGTCTCACTCTGTTGCCCAGGCTGGCGTGCAGTGCCACAATCCTGGCTCACTTCAGCCTTGAACTCCTGGGCTCAGGCAATTCTCCTGCCTCAACCTCCCGAGTAGCTGGGACTACAGGCATTTGCCACCGTGCCTGGCTAATTTTAAAATCTTTTTTGTAGAGATGGGGTCTCACTATGTTGCCCAGGCTGGTCTTGACCTCCCAGCCTCTAGCGATCCTCTCACCTCGACCTCCCAAAGCACTGGGATTACAGGCATTGAGCCACTGCACCTGGCCCCTTCTCAGTCTGTGTGTGGCTCAGTTCGCTAGGAATCCTGCCTCTATCTAGTTGAATCTTCCCAAGGCCTGTGGATGATAGAATCCTTCTTTGTGGCTTTTCAGTGACTGACTTTCTAAGTTACTCCCATACCCCCGTCTCCACTCTCTGTGCCCTGGATGGAAACCAGTGTTTCCAGTGTCTTCAAAGATGCTTCTGGAACTGCCTCAAGTGCCTTCTACAGGTCTGTGCCTCATGCTTCGCAGCTCTGAAACAGCCCGGGCAGAAGTTTCCAGAGAGATTCCTTTCACTACTCACCATAAGAGGAGCCCTTTATGAGTTTGGACATAGCTGATCGGATGGTTGTGACGGGGATGAGAGCAAACAGCATGACGGCTCGAGCTGAAAGAGATCACACAGGAACACTCCTTGCTGTAGCCCAGCCTGGGCCAAGGAGGAAATTAGCAAAAGCCTCTCTTAGAACCCCCATCTCCCCACAATCCAAATGTGGCTTGACCTGGAAGAAGTCATTTCTCTGCTGGCACACTAGCGCCCTCCCTTGACTAGTCTGTGACCCTCTGAGCTCTGATGCTGCTGTGTGTGCCGCATATCAGTCTACAAGGTGGCTGGGCACAGTCGACATGGTGACAGATGGTGAAATGTATCTTTACTGGTGGAATTAAGTGATCACTAGGGAAGTGGAACTGGTGCCACCAAAGGGACACAAGGCCCCTTTCCTTGTTTCTCCAGGAGAGAAGTGTCTGTCCTTGACATTAGTGAACATCTCTGAGAGATGGTCCCAGGAGCTTTGGCAAATTGCCTTCAGCAATGTGTCCCATGAACGCACCCACTGCATAGCTCTCAAGCTCTATTGATTATCCAGATGCAGTGTGTGTGTGTGTGTGTGTGCGCGCGCGCGTGTGTGAGAGAGAGAGAATGCGAGAAAGAGACAGATACAGACAGACGGCCAGGCGCAGTGGCTCACGCCTGTAATCCTACCACTCTGGGAGGCCGAGGCGGGTGGACCATCTGAGGTCAGGAGTTCGAGACCAGCCTGAACAATATGGTGAAACCCCGTCTCTACCAAAAATACAAAATTAGCCAGGCATGGTGGTGCATGCCTGTAATCCCAGCTACTCAGGAGGCTGAGGCAGGGGAATCGCTTGAACCCAGGAGGTGGAAGTTGCATTGAGCCGAGATTGCACCATCGTACTCCAACCTGGGCAACAAGAGTGAAACTCCATCTCAAAAACAAAACAAAACAAAACGAAACAAAAACACAAAGAGAAACAGAGAGAGAGAGGTGGTGGGCAAAAGGGGAAGGGGATACTCTGTCCTATGCCGTTTAATTGAGAACTGACCAGAGGTTAGCTTGCCATTTTGTTAGGTGTTTCTAAGATGTGTGACCTGCCTGGGTCAAGAGCCAGCCTCAGATAACTGTCTGAAGTCGTTTTTCTGATATGATAGCCACTAGCCCCATATAACTATTTAAATTAAATTAAATAAAATAACATAAAATTTAAAAATCTGTTCTTTAGTTGCACTAGCTACATTTCAACTGCTCAATAGCTACATGGAGCCAGTGGCTTCTTTATTGGACAGAATGGATAGCAACTATTTCCATCATTCTAGAAAGTTCTATTGGAGCATTCATCTCGAGCTTTCTGCTTATAGTTGTCTACCTGTGTCCTCAGATGGAAACTTAATGCTACTTCCTTGGGGAATTTATTACATTGGTTGTGGAAGGCATTTACGGAGTATTTTTACGCATTAAAAAAAAATCTTTGCTTGACTCCAAATGATTTTAATTAAGGCATCTTTTCGGTAGAATTACTTGAAATTCCACCCATCCACCTTTTTTTGTTTGTTTGTTTTGTTTTTGAGAAAGAGTCTCGCTCTATCACCCAGGCTAGCGTGCAGTGGCACAATCTCGGCTCACTACAACCTCTGCCTCTTGGGTTCAAGTGATTCTTGTGCCTCAGCCTCCTGAGTAGCTAGGATTACAGGTGTACACCACCACACCTGGCTAATTTTTATATTTTTGGTAGAGATGGGGTTTTGCCATAATGGCTAGGCTGGTCTTGAACCCCTGGCCTCAAGTGATTCTCCCACCTCCAGCCCAAAGTGCTGGAATTACAGACCTCTGTGCTTGGCCTTTGAAATTCCATCCTTTTAAAATGGGAAGGTGGGGGTGGGGGAAGAAACCCAACTCCATCTCCTCTGTTGACTGCCATCCTGAATCCTCCCCTACTGACTCCAGGTACCACTGACCACACCTCCTTGACTGCCCAGAACCATGAACACCACTCTGGTAACATTTCATTCTCAATACAGATAATTAACAATATATTACAGATAAACTCAGGGGCATATAATCTTGTGTCCCTTGTGCCTCCTGGGTAGCAGGTTCAATCCCTGGTGCTGAGCTAGGCCACCCAGACCATGGCATCCCTGGTGTCAGCCCCATTATGCAGAGGGTCAGCAATGTCCTGCCTCCCCAAGAATGACAGACTCACCAATATAGAACATGTTTGTCTCTTTCACAAAAGCCAAGAGGAGGGCTCCTGACCCAAAGGACACCATCCCAATCATGATCATGGTGGTGTCCCGGAAGCAGCGGGAGAAGACCAGGACACCCAGGAAGCTGGTGATGAAGATGGTGTACCCTGAAGCCATACCATAGCCCACCTGCACTTGGTTCCAACTGAGAGGCTCCCTCAGCACAAAAAGAGGGATCACGTCCACTGTGCCCACCACCGCCAGGTCATATATGATAGCACCCACAAAGAGCAGGGCAATGGTGGTTTTATGGGGTTTTGCTTTTCCAGGAGATGGAGGGTGACCCACTGCACACTGTTTGTCCAACTGATCAGGATCCAGGGTGCGGTATGTGCCTACTGTGCCAGACACGGTATCCGCGGGGGGGAGCTCCTGGCTGGGTTTGGCCACCGACTCAGGGACCTTTAGCACCAAAAGGCTGTAGAGCAGAGCAAACGAGGCACAGCTCACGCTGCAGGCCGTCAGTATCAGGCCCTGCCCAGAGTGCCCAGCCATCTGCTTGAAGAGATGCCCGGAAGCCATGCTCCCGCAGAACCCCGCCAAGCCCAGGATCAGGTCAATAAGGATGAGGCGCAAGGAGCGGCGGCCCTCGGAGGAGCCCAGCGATCCCAGCGCCATGACCCCGGACCAGAAGGCGGAGAAGCCGCCGAACAGCCCGTTCAGCGCCGCCGCCCCGTACAGCACCTCCACTGGCCAGTCCAGCAACACCTTGAGCAGCAGCCCGAGGCGGGAGAGCAGGAAGCCCAGCAGCGACATGCAGATGGAGATCTTGCGGTGGTAGCGGTCGCTGAGCCATCCCAGCCCGTAGGCGAACAGCAGGGGCGACAGGCCCGCCACGAGGTTGTAGATGATGTAGAAATTGGAGATGGCTCTCTGCTGTTGGTCCTCTAGAGCCCCCCGGGGCGACGGGCTGGCGCTGTGGTTGGAGGAGCCTCCGGTTCCGTAGGACGCCTTCACCACGAGGAGTAGCCCTGCGTCGTACAGGGAGGCAGCCATCTGGGACGAGGCCACCACGGGCTCAACCCAGGTCCTCGGGTGGAAGCGAGGCCGGTGGCCCCTCAACGGGCAGGTCACCTCGGGGCTCATGTAACCTCTCTGATGGGGGATCGAGGGGCTTTCTGGTTGCAGTGACAAGGAGATACTCCCAAATTCGGCTGCCACGGCGGCGGCTCAGGGTTCAGTCCGGGAGCGCCAGTGTGCGCCGTGAGCCGGGGTGCGCGCCGGAGAGTGGCGAGCGGAGCCAGGGCACGCCCCGCTTGTGACAGCAGCCAGCCCAGCAGCCTAGTGACCTCCCAAGTGACTCCTCCTCAGGCCAGAAGAGGCTGCGTTCCGCCCCGCCCTCACCACCTCAGGAGTAGGGCTGGCGACAGTCCAGGGAAGCCAGGCGCGGGGGAGCGCACGGCGAGTGTCGGCTCCTGGTGCCAGCACCCCCGGGGCCGCCGGGTCACGCTGCTCCTGTGAGCGCGGCCGCCTGACGGGGCCGAATTTCCCCACAACCAGGCGTGCCCGGACCTCCCGCGGATCGCTGGGGACCCCGCACCACCAGGGCAGGGGCGGAGACCCAGCTGGAAGGAAGCTCCCCCGGACTGGCTCAGGGAGCGTTTCCAAATTCTCCCATTCCAGGAAGGCAGGTTTCGGTGAGGAGTGCGTCGCCTAGGACTCTGCCTAGGATAAGTACCGGGGTGTGAAGTTTTATTTATAGATTTAATGCAACAGGGACCCATGTGCTATAGGCAGCTGGGTAGCACTTTGAGAGAAGTAAAAGCTTGGGAGCCGCTAGGTCCAGGCTCTTCTCCAAGCCAAAGGCCTCTTAGAGAAGAGTCCTGCTTGGTACACCTGCATTGGTGGGCCTAGTGCATGGGCCTTGTCTGGAAGGCTCCTGCCTCAAACCGCAGAGCCAAGGGAGAGACGGTAAGATCCTGCCAGCCCTAGATGTCCCCCTAGATGATAAAACTGGACTCTTGGGCAGGGGCTTGAGCCCCCTGGAAGGGGCAGAGTCACCAGGGTCCTCTTTTTCCGAAGAGTGCCCAGGTCCCTTTCTGCTTCTTAGTAGTCACTCTTCTGTCTGTGGGCTCACTCCCCTGGGCTGGGCTGAGACTTCCACTTCCCAGGTGGCCTCGCTTCCTGTTTCGGTACATACTTCTGCAAAGAGAACCAGGGTGATGGATGGTGCAGGGGCCAAAATGTACCACGGAGCATGACCTGTTCCATGGTCAACCCCAGGGATGGAGACTCAAAGCACACAGGCTTCCTGCTCCTCTACCCACAACCCAGCATAGCTACAGCAGCGTGGATAATCAGGAACCCAAAGACATGAAAGGGAGACGCAGGTCTGCAGGGAGAGCTTAAAACACCACATGGATAATATACTCATGTAGGGAGGAGGGACTGGATTCCAAATGATTTAGCGTAGCTATATGCTCTTTTGGTAGTGTTTAGGTGGGCTATAATCTCCTTCCCTGCTACCCTCAACCTCCAGCATGGCCCAGCCTCCTCGTGTCTAGGCCGGAACAACTCTGACTTCTGCAAATAGAAAGACACACCTAGTCTTGCCCTTCAATATGTGTCCCGTGGATCCGGCCCAGCAGCCCATTTCCTTCTTCCTCCCCCTCACCTAGGGCCACCTTAGGAGATACTGAGTTCACCCAACCCAAGCCTGGCTCTCCCACTCCATTCTTAATTTTTCCAGAGGCTACAACAAACAGTCCAAACACCTTGATCTTATGAGAGGTGGAGACTCCAGAGGATGAGTGGGTTATGGGGCCAGGTGGTATGCAGCAATCAAACATGGCCATGAGAACAACCTGAGCCAGATGGACCACTCTGGCCACTTGATCAAGGAGTCTGTCCATTCTAGGGCTCTAGACTGTAGGGGGCAGCCCTTGTCATCTCTGGGAGGATCTGTGGTATTTCAGTTCTTCCCATCGTCTTGGGAAACCAGGGACATTGGAAGGGTCTCTGAGAGATTCACATCAGATCTAGGACAGATCTAGTGGGAGCTGGGTGAGGTTATCCTCTGCCAGCCAGCCCTGGGACTCCCCAGGTTTCTGAGTTCTCTGGCCTGGAAATGAACTAGACACAGGGTAGTTAGTGTCTCTCCCAGTTTAGGCTACTGTGGGTTGGATTATATTCTCATCATGTCCCCACTTCTCGCTCCGTCTCTGAATGCAGGCCCCAGGTGAGCTAACACCTGATTATCCTCTGCAGCCCAGGCTACGAGCAAGTAGAGCCCTGACCTTGCCACTCCAAGATAGAATCTAGTCTCCAGCGCAAGGTTGGCTTCATTAAAGTGCAAAGACTAAATCTCTGATGTTTAGATTGATAAAATCACACTATTCCAGAAGAAAGAAACTAAAAAAAAAGTAGCAGCTAATATTTATTGCGCCCTTATTATGTACTAAGCATTTTACATGAATGAATTTAATCCTCCCAAGAAGTCTGTGAGCTGATCTACCACCCCATTTTTACAGACTGAGAAACTGAAAACAGAGAGATTAAGCAATTTGCACAAGATCACAAGGCCAGTAAATCAGGAAACTAGTATTTGGCATCAGACAGTCTTTGCAAGCCTACAGTTATGGGGAAAATACGGTTGCCAGATAATTTTCTTTGAGGATGTCCTCTTAACCCACATAGGAATGTGGAGAGGAGTAGAAACAACACAGTCATGTTGTGATTATTGTTGATCAACAATGTATTGCATAAAGAGAGAGGAACAAGAGTGGATAGATTACCTGTTGAACCTATATCCCAGGCACTATACTCAGGCAAGGAATGCTCTTGTCTTCTTAACAAAATTCATGGCCCCCAAATTCATCTTAGAAAGGAACAGTCTTTGAAAAACACCTTTGGTCAGTGTTAGAGAGTGAAATCCTCAGATCTGAGGATTCCAGCTGTGGAGGAGATTCCAGAGAGGGGGCGGAACGTTTCGGCATGAGTCAACGAGAGGGAAGGGTGAGAGAGAGAACCGAGGAGGGAGAGGAGAGGGGAAAGAAGTTCAGGGAGGAAGTAAGATCAATGGGTACTGGTGAGAAGAGTCAGGACAAGAACTCTTGGTGTCAAGGTGGTCTGAAGGAACTTTTGAAGAATAGGAATGTCTAGTGTGGATTTTAAACATCTTGCTGTATCATGTCCATGTGAATCCTTCCTGTGACCTCCCTTTACTTCTCAGTTCTTAATTTCTTTCTCTTTTTCTTTTTTGAGACAGGGTCTTGCTTCTGTTGCTCAGGCTGGAGTGAGTTCAAAGCTCACTAGAAACTCATATTCCCGGGCTCAGCCAATCCTCCTGCTCCAGCCTCCCAAGTAACTGGGGCTACAGGCATGCACCACTGCACCCAGTTAATTTTAATTTTAATTTTTTTCTGGTAAAAACAGCATCTCACTATGTTGCCCAGGTTGCTCAGATTGGTCTCAAACCCTTAGCTTCAAGCAATCCTCCCACCTCAGCCTCCCAAAGTGCTGGGATTACAGGTGTAAATCACTGCATCTGGCCTTCCTGAGTTCTTTAGAAAAGTTTATTCATAAATGTTTTGTGCAAGTGACTTTTTTTTGGCTTTTTATTTTGGTAGAAACTGCTAAAGAAGCTATGATTCATCTCCGGATTGACATAATGCTGAGTAGAGACCACAAGGGAGGAAAAGGAAGCCATGAGAACGCAAATCTCCCAAGGATTCACTGAAATCTGGAATAGGCTTTGGACTTTCACAGGCTACGAGATTGGGGAGTTAAACCATCTGACCCAGATCTTGAGGGGCAGAGAGACCCTTCAGCTGATGTGCAGACTACACTGATGGGGAAGGCCAAGGCAGGAGGATCACCTGAAGCCAGCAGTTTTGAGACCAGCTTAGGCAGTCTGGGCAATGCAGTGAGACCCTGTCTCTACAGAAAAAACTAAAAAATTAGCTGGGCATAGTGATACATACCTGTAGTCCCAGGTATTTGGGAGGCTGGAGTGGAAGGATAGCTTGAGCCCGGGAGTTTAAGGCTCCAATGAGCTGTGATCGCACCACTTCACTCCAGTCTGGGCAACAGAGAGAGACCCTGTCTCTCTTTATCGTTAATATTTCAGGGGCTGTCATAAGCCTTTTCCTCAAAAATTGGGAGCAAGGAAAACAAGATACCCCCTAAAGCACAAATATATAGTAAAAAAAAGTAAAGAAGTACAAACTCACTCAAGAAGACAGAGACAAATCTTGTCAGTGACCACCAAGGACTTTCTTTCAAGTGTTTCCCAATGACCGTCCCATCACTACATGCAAGATGTTGCCCAAGTCTCTTTGCCTGACCTTGAGCAACTTTCTAATTGTGGTTTTACTTCCCAATTATAGCTGCAAACAGAGAGAAAATGTGCTAGTTACTTTGATTCTCCAAATAATTTCCCCTGATAAACTAATAAATTAGCATTCTAGTTTATCTATCTGCCTTTCTGGGTCTGTATCTGGGAAATGGCTTCCCTCCCCGTGTACTGATGAAATGAAGTATATTACGGTTAGACTGAGAGTCGGCCCTGTCCATAGTAAATTCACCAAAATAATGATTGCCACCCATGGATGTTCTTGGAATATTGTTTCATTGGCCTTTTCCCTCAGAGGTGGCACCCTAACATTGCCCAGTTTTATAGAAACTTTGACTTAGCGTAGCTAAATCACTTGCACAAGGTCACATGGTCACATAGAGCCAGGTACTTAGGGTTGTGTGACTTCAGAGTCTATCTATTTTCACAGTGCTTCATTTCCGAGGTAATTGAGTAGAAGAGGTACATTTTAAGAAGGTGTTTGGTTGTTGAATGTTTCCCAGCAAATATTGTGAGCCTATATTTCTATCTAAGATATTTTCAAACTCAGTGGTTCGTTTGTTCATTTATTCATTCATCATCTGTCCATCCACTCATTCACCTGCTCGTCATTCATCCATCTACCCAGACATCTATCCATCCATCCACCCACCATCCATCCATCCATCTATCTACCCATCCATCCATCCGTCCACCCACCCGTCATTCATCCATCCATCTACCAATTCACCCTTCTACCCATCCATCCATCCACCCACCCACCTCTCATCCATCTGTCTATTCATCCACCCACCCATCATCCATCCATCTATCCACCCACCCATCATCTACCCATCGTCCATCTATCCATTAACCCAACCATCATCCACCCATCCATCCATCCACCCACCCGTCATTCATCCATCCATCCATCTACCCATTCACCCTTCTACCCATCCATCCATCCACCCACCCACCCGTCATCCATCTGTCTATCCATCCACCAACTCATTATTCATCCATCCATCTATCTACCCATCATCCATCCACCCGCCCATCATTCATCCATCTATCCATCTACCCATTCGCCCTTCTACCCATCCATCCATCCACCCACCCATCATTCATCCATCCATCCATCCATCCACCCATTCACCCATCTACCCATCCATCCATCCTCCCCCCCACCCATCATCCATCCATCTACCCATCCATCATCCACCCATCCATCCATCCACCCACACATCATCCATCCATCTACCCATTCACCCTTCTACCCCATCCATCCATCCACCCACTCACCCACCCATCATCCATCTGTCTATTCATCCACCAACCCATTATATCCATTCATCCACCCACCCAGTATCCATCTACCCATCCACCCACCCATCAGCCATCCATCCACCCATCCACCCACCAATCATCCAGATCTATCCATTAACCCACCCATCATCCACCCATCCATCCATCCACCCACCCATCATCCATCCATCTACCCACCAACTCACCCATCATCCATCCATCTGTCCACCACCCACACATCATCCATCCATCCAGTCAGCCATCCACCAGCCTATCACACATCCATCCATCCATCCACCCATTCATCCATCCATCCATCCATCCATCCATCCATCCATCCATCCATCCATCCATCCATCTATCCATTCATCCATCCATCCATCCATCCATCCATCCATCCACCCACCCACCCATCATCCATCCAATCCATCATCCATCCATCCATCCCTTTGTCAATCTTTAAGCATTTATTGAGTATCAGGCCCACCAGTAGGTACCAGGGATGCAAATTCCTTTGCCCTTAAGGATCTTTTAGTCTGAAGAGTTATCAAAAGTCACTTGTGTTAACACTATATGCTCTGTTTTACACACGAAGTCATAGATGCCAGGTCATGTCTCCTCTTTTGTTAAGGAATTTCTCTCCACCCCAGGCTCTGCTGTCAACCTGAATGACCTTACTAGCCTATATTTTTTGTGTGGTTTCCCTTCCCTACAAAGGAAATGACTCTAATGCAAATCAGGATGCAGATAGAAGAAACTTTGGTTTTCTTTTCTTTTTTTCAATTTCTTACTTTCCTTTTAAACCTTATCCAAGTGGGCTCAAAAGTCTTACCAAAATCCTACTCTACAAGGTGTTCATGAGGTGTAGTGTGTGGTATATGGTATGTGCAAGAGCAGTTTTTTTTCTGTTTTGTCTGTGGGGTCTTTGTCCATATTTCACACTGTTTTCAAAGAGTTCTGAAATGAATTAAACTTAACTATTTTTGTGGCATAAGTTTTGATACCAGCCCTTTTCTTTAAAGAAAGCATTATGTTGTGACAACATTGGGATTTTCCTTTTCTTTTCTTCTTCTTCTCCTTTTTTTTTTTTTTTTGAGATAAAGTCTTGCTTTGTCACCCAGGCTGGAGTACAGTGGCACGATCATGGCTCACTGCTGCAACCTTCATCTCCCAGGCTCAAGCAATCCTCCCACCTCAGTCTCTCGAGTATCTAGGACCACAGAGCATGCCACCATGCCCAGTGAATTTTAATTTTTTTTTTTTTTTTTGTAAATATAGAATCTCGCCATGCTGCCCAGGCTGGTCTCAAACTTCTGGCTCAAGCAATTCTCCCACCTGGGCCTCCCAAACTGTTGGGATTACAGGCATAAGCCACTGCACTGACCACACTTTTTTTTTTTAAACAAGAGAAGAAACAATCTTTCATGGAGTCAACCACTGATGTGGTCCCATCAGTCTAAACGCCAACAGAAGACCCAACACAGACCTTTGTTTCCAAATATGCAGAACAAGTTACTAAATACATCTTGTCTTTCTTTCTTTAGGATAACCCCTTGAAGCAGAATTTTTCTTGAATTTATCATCATTTATTAATCTTACAAATGCTATAGCATAAAAATTATTAGTGAAATCTGTTGACTCATCAGCCCAGGTAGAGAAGCTGGTATTTAACAGTTAATTACACAAAACCTCTTCAGCATTATGTATGCCATCCATACATCAATTTATCACACCATTTGAGAGTAGAAACTTTTCAATTTCTCTTACTGCATTTTGCTCACTGTAAATTCACATGCTGGTATTATTAGGTTCTCACTACTGTCGCTTTTCATTTCACTGAAATCTTTTATCTTCTCTTTCATGTGTTTACACAAGTGCAAAACAATATTCACAGCATCTTCTAAATTTTAACCATTAATTTAAAACTGCTTTAAAGCTTTGGAACAGCTGGGCACAGTGGCTCACATCTGTAATCTCAGCACTTTGGTAGGCTGAGGTGGGAGGATTGCTTGAGGCCAGGAGTTGCTTGAGACTAGCCTGGGCAACATAGTGAGACCCTCATCTTTACAGAAAAAAAAATTTTAAAAAAGGCCAGGCCAGGCATGGTGGTGCACACCTGTAGTCCAAGCTACTCTGGAGTCTGAGGGAGGATCATTTGACCCCAGGAGCTCGAGGCTGCAGTGAGCTATTATCATGCTATTGTACTCCAATCTGAGAAACCAGTCCGAGACCTCGTGTCAAAAAACACTATTTTTAAAAAACTGAAAAAGAATACAATGCCTAAAAGCAAACAAAAAAACTTGGAACATGCCCATATGGATTGGAAATGTGCCCTCAACAGTAGAGATGGCAGTTTCCTGAGAACCAAAGGGCTGGAAAAGTGCAGAAGAGATGAAAGGACTGATTTATCACCATCGGGATTGTGTATGCACTAAAGGTCCCCCTTTTAGGAGCTGATACACTTGAGGTCCCTTCATTTAGGCATTGAGGCTCTGAGCTATCCTCCTTACCTAACACATGATCAGCTATATCAAAGCGAAAATCTCCACTATGTTAAAAAAATGAAGACAAGAGAAAAAAAATTTCTGAGTACCTGAAGCTTTGTCTCAGCAACTGCCCTGTGTAACAAGCAGAGCAAAGGGGATTTTTAGGGCAGTGGAACTCGTCTTTCTGATGCTACGATGGCAGATGTATGTCATTATGAAGTTGCTGAAACCCGTATAATGTGCAACACCTAGAGTGAATGAACTCTGGTGTACACTATGGACTCTGGGTGGTAATATGTCAATGAAGGTTCATTAATTGTGAAGAATGCACCACTCTGGTAGGGGATATTGATAGTGGAGGAGGCTATGGAGGTGTGGGGACGTGGGAAATATTAACACCTTCTGCTCAATTTTGCCGTGAACCTAAAACTACACTAAAAAACATGTCTTAAAAAACAAACTGCACTGTGTAAATCAGGGAGCAAAGGAGGCAAGAAAAAAAAGGGCAGCGTTCCTACTATTTAAAAACGGAAATATATTTACATGAGTCACCCCGACTCTGTGTTTGCTTGTCTGCACATCATTTTGTCAGTCACATTTTGCTTTGTGGAACTGAAAAAAAACAGAGTTTGGAGAGATGTGGCTGGCATAGGCGTGAAAACAAATCTGTAATAAGCAAAATAAAGTCAGGCACATAATCATGTCCTGATCTCAGGGAGCGAAAAATGTCAGGGAAACACAAACTCTGTGAAAAAGGCTAAAACTAGGAGGCCAGGAGTTCAAGACCAGCCAACATAGTAAGACACTGTATCTACCTATTTTTTTTTTTTTTTTTTGCCAGGCATGGTGGCGTGCACCTGTGGTTATAGCTACTCAGGAAGCTGAAGTGGAGAATCGCTTGAGCTCAGGGAGTCAAGGTTGCAGTGAGCTGTGATCACGTCACTGCGCTTCAGTGACAGAGGGAGATCTTAGCTCAACAAACAAAACAACAAAAAACATCTAGTGTAGAGGAATAAAAGAAACGGTCAAAGTCATTTTCATACGTAGATATTGCTCAACTTGCAGAATCACAGAAAGACTGAGGAGAAAACCAAATACATCTGCTTCCCCTTCTGGAAATCAAGTTAATGTTTTGAAGATTTAGGTTGTGTCATCACATGTTGGGGCTGGTGTTTACTTCACATCACCTCCTCTAATAAGGGAGGAGAACGGTGTCATTTCCTCTTTCTACTGGGTTGTGTTTTGGGACTTCTCTATTCCGTGTGTTTCGCCTTCAGTCTGATTCTATCTGCATAGCATCTTCCAGAAGTTCATTGATCGTTCAGACGGAATCATTTGATGGTTCACTGATGGAGTCTATCCTGTTTGCCTTTTCTTCAATACAGTTATTCTTGTTTATACTTATTTACATTCCCTCCACATTCAATAATATTTTGAGAAGAAGAAAAGGTACTTCATATATTCACCCACCATCTTGAGATAAAGCCACATTTTATCTGAGTGCGTTCGGGCTCTTAGATAATAAAGATAGCCTGTCATTCACCAAGCATAAATCTGCATTTATGATTATAATGCCTAACTCCCAAATCTGGAAATTAAATAAAAACAATAAAATTAATGTAGTCTATTGTGCTCATATTTAATGCATGTAAAGTTGTGTCTGGCTAGCCACTTAGAAAATTGTGGTACGAAATATAGTCTGTTGAGCCACTTAGAAAATTATAGTATGGCCGGGCGCGGTGGCTCAAGCCTGTAATCCCAGCACTTTGGGAGGCCGAGACGGGCGGATCACGAGGTCAGGAGATCGAGACCATCCTGGCTAACACAGTGAAACCCCGTCTCTACTAAAAATACAAAAACCTAGCCGGGCGAGGTGGCAGGCGCCTGTAGTCCCAGCTACTCAGGAGGCTGAGGCAGGAGAATGGCGTGAACGCGGGAGGCGGAGCTTGCAGTGAGCTGAGATCCGGCCACTGCACTCCAGCCTGGATGACAGAGCAAGACTCCATCTCAAAATAAAAAAAAAAAAAAAGAAAATTATAGTATGAAATATAGTCTGTTGATTATGAATTCTTTTCATGATTATTTACAGACATTGTTAGAATAGAAGATAAAAGTATATAAAATGAAAGAAATCGTTCATGCTGGAAGTTTTCTAATAATAAACACACGTAAATGCCATTTCTTTTTTCTGTCTTATTTTTATTTATTTACTTACTTCAGAGACAGGATCTCACTCTGTCACCCAGTCTGGAGTGAGCACAATCATAGCTCACTCAGCCTCAAACTCCTGGGCTCAAGCAATCTTCCCGCCTCAGCCTCTTGAGTAGCTGGGACTACTGGCTTTGAGCCACCTTGCCGGGCTTATAAACACCATTTCTGAGGTGGAAATACATTTTTAAATAAGCGACTATTGTTTTATAAAATAAATGTAAAGACAGCGACAAGCTCTGCAACAAGGAAGCATAACCACTGTAAACATTTAGCACTTTGTCTTTGAATTTAACCCCCAACCCTTAATATATCATGGGCATTTTCCCATATCATGAAATGACTCTTTGAAATTCTTGACTGAATATGGAAAAGGTATAAAGTGCTCCACAGTACATAGCACTGAAATTTTAAACTCTAATTTAAACTGGGTTACTTTTCAAAGTGTTTTAGTTTTTATTTGATAATATTCTGACAACAAATAAAGTTATAAAAGATGTGCTTATCCAGTCATGACAGACATGGTTGTGCTGTGGTAACAGCAACAACAACAACAACAACAACAACAACAACAAACCCAAATTTCAATGGCTTAAAACAACTAAGTATTAGTTCTCTCTCAGGCTACATGTCTGTTACAGGTTGCGGGGTGGGGGCTGGAGTCTGCTCACTGTAATCATTCAGGGACCCAAATTGACAAAACTACTGCCATCCGGAACATTTCTGGTCACCAGTCACAGAGAGAGCTCTAGAGGTCTCACACTGGCAATTAGATGCTTAGCCCAGGAAGTGACGTCCACTACTTCTGCTCAAACTGACTGGCCAAGTGGACTTCCTCAAAATTAGAAACTTCTGTGGGGC
Organism: Mandrillus leucophaeus; assembly: GCF_000951045.1. Classification (NCBI taxonomy): domain Eukaryota; kingdom Metazoa; phylum Chordata; class Mammalia; order Primates; family Cercopithecidae; genus Mandrillus; species Mandrillus leucophaeus. Next base: position 230,810 of record NW_012104366.1, on the reverse strand, counting down.
AATGGACACCATCAAGGAAGTGACAAAAGTGACTCACAGAATGAAAAGAAAATATTTGCAAATCATAAATATGATAAGGAAGTTGTGTCTAGACTATATAAAGAACCCTTACAACGCAATAATAAAAGGAAAAACACATTTAAAAATGGGCAAAGGATATAAATCGACATTTATTCAGAGAGCATATATAAATGATCACTCAGCACATGAAAAGTTTGATTGGCATGACTGGGCATTGGAGAAACACAAATCAAAACACAAAACCACTTCACATTCACTAGGATGGCTACAATAAAAAAGAAAGACAATAACAAATGTTGCCTTGTACATTGCTGGCAGAATGTAAAATGGTGCAGTCACTTTGGGAAACATTCTGACAATTCCTCAAAAGGTTAAACATAGTTACCACGTGACCCAGCAATTCCATTCCTGGGTATGCACCCAAGAAAATGGGAACTGTGTGTCCATACAAAAACCTGAGCATGACTGTTCTTAGCAGGCTGGTAAGCCTTCTTCACAATAGCCCCAAAGTGGAAGCTATCCAAATATCCATCAGTTGATGAATAGATAAACAAAATGTTGTATATTCATAAAATGGAATATTATTTCACATATTATTCCATAAAAAGGAATGACGTACTGAAACGTGCTACAACATGGATGAACTTTGAAAACATCATCCTAGCTGAGAGAAGTCAGGCACAAAAGGCTTCATAGTCTATTATTCCATTTCTACAAAATGTGCAGAACAGGCAAATTCATAGAGATAGGAAGTAGATTTATGGTTGCTAGGGGCTTTGGGGATGACCAACTAATGTTTGGGGCTATGTCTGGCTGCTCCTTCAGTGTCTTAAAATATTTTTCATCTGGGCTTTAGACTAGAATTAAATCAAGCAATTAGCAGTTCTCTGGTTATCTTCTCTATTTGGGGCCTTTATTCCTTTTCATAGTGTTTATTTTTTCTTTCTAAGTTTAAAGATAATTCTCCTTTCCCTTGAACACAGTGTAGTGTAGTGGCTAAGAGTGTAGGCTCTGAAATCGTACTAGAACTTGAGTCCTGCCCTGATGCTTACTAGCTGTGTGACCTTAAGATCTCTCGTATCATATTTTCTCGTCTGTAAAATGGGAGTCATATTAGGACTTACCTTGAGAATTGCAAAAACTAAATGAGTTAATGCATGTAAGAGTTAATGCATGTAATATGTTTAAAATAGTCTCAATGAATTTTAGTTTCTGTTATTATTAGCCAGATGAAGATGTCAAATGTAAAATTATAATTTTCTAACTGTCAGGTTGTAGGTTTAACTATTTTTAGTTGGTTTTCAAGTTGTAATTATGGCTTTAAAATATCAATCTTATTTTCTGTGTTCATTTTAATCTCCAGAAGCTTTGGTTTATTGAAGGATTTAGTCTTTATTGGCCAACTGAGATTGTCTTGAGAAGGGGCAGTGAAGGGAATTCATATACAGGCTATTTGAGATCCTATTTAAAGACTTGTGCTTTTTAAACCCAAGAAAGGAGGACTAAGTAATGGGGGCAAGGTGGGATAGAGTGGAAGAGGTGGGAGCACAATGCATTCCTTAAGCTACTTAAATACTGCCACATTGATGTGGAGTTGACTGGTTCATTGTGGTCCCAGAGCAAACAGCTGGGACCACTAGATGTAAGTTTTGGTTTGGTTTAAGGAAGGAATTTTTAATAGTCAGAGCTTTCCAAACCTACCTTAGTACAAGCCACCAGCTTCTCTCTCCTGCTTCACTACAATAATCTCCTAACTTGTTTGCACATCCCTAAGGCCCCCTCCAATACTTTAGTGATATGACAGCCACAGTGATCTTTTCAAAGCACAGATATGATTCTGTCATTTCTCTGCTTATAACCTTTCAATGGCTTCCAGTTACTCTTGGAATAAGGACCAAAATCTGAATTAAGATGGGCTTACTGGGTCTGACCCTCCCTAACTCTTCAGCCTCATCTCACATGACATGGCCCCTTGCTCACAATGGTCCACTCACCTGGTCTCCATCAACTACTTCCTCCAACTCCCCTTGGGGCCTTAGAACATGCTTTTATCTCGGTTTATGACATTCCAGTTCCATTTTCTCTAGTGAGCGCCCACTCTCCCTTTAGATGTTAGCTCAGCCATCCCATTCTCAAAGAAGCCTTCCTTGAACTTCCTGTCTTGGTCTATTAGATGTTCTCATAGCAGCATGTACCTCTCATGTGGAGCTCTTTCCACTGTTATAATTTAATGATATTTGTATGAATTTTTGATTAATGCCTGAAAGTTCCTCGGGTACAGAGATCACATCTTTTCCTTTTTATCCCCACCTGCATCTTCAGTAAGGAGCATCATGCCTGGCACATAAGTGCTCAATGGATACTTCTTGAATGAATGCATGAACAAATGAGCAGATAAAGTTGTTTAAGTGAGAATTGTACTCCTTCCACCAGAGATATTTGATCCCGAGGCTACGAAAACTCAAAGCTTCTTTTAGAATCCGAGTCTGTAATTCCAGGATCCTTGCAATAAAGGTTTAATAGTTAAGGAAATGGTAGTGAGCTCTCCAGATTGCTATGGTCAACCTCTTAACCATTGCCACATTGTGTAGTTGAAAAATGCCTGAGCGCCACCTAGCGAGCTGAGGAAATGTTCCTCTTGGCCATTCATCATTGTTCATTCATTCCATCACGTTCGCCACCCAGCACTACTCACACAGACTATGGTGTCCTTGGGCAACATGGCATCTCTGTCCCTCAAGGAGGTCACAAGTTTTTGGTGAACACAGATACCTGAACAAAAGCTCACGGGTACATGTGACAAAGTACACTGGAGATGTATTTTCAAGAGGAACACTGTTTAGCGTGGTTATTGGGAAGGATTTTAGGTTCAGAGAGAAGAGCGAGTAGCAAGGAACTGATTAAATAATTAGGACAGAAAGGCCAGGGGCAGTGGCTCACACCTGTAATCCCATCACTTTGGGAGGCTGAGGTAGGCAGATCACTTCAGGTCGCGAGTTTGAGACCTGCCTAGCCGACATGGTGAAACCCCATCTCTACTAAAAATAAAAAAATTGCAGGCCTGTGCCTGTAATCTCAGCTACTCAGGAGGCTGAGGTGGGAGAATCGCTGGAACCTGGGAGGCAGAGGTTGTTGCAGTGAGCTGAGATTGTGCCACTGCACCCCAGCCTGGGCGACAGAGTGAGACCCTGTCTCAAAAAAACAAAAACAACAACAAAACAAAAACAACAACCAAAAAAGCAAAAACAAATTAGGACACACACAGAGAGAGACGGTGAACATCCTACAATAAAGAGGAAGAGAAGGAGGGCTGGCTTCTCTTTAAGCTGTAGAAGGCTGCCGGGAAGAAGCTGAGATGGGCCAGATGTAGATGAGATGTTATATGGGAAGAGGAGACTCTAAAAGAGAGCATTGTCTTGTTTACTGGACAGTTTTGAGCTTTTAAACTATTTAAAGATAAATACGTTTCCACTGAACACATCTTGGGAAAATATTATGTGGGGTGAATTTTGTCAAACTTACCAATTTTCACTTTGAAAATGAGATCTGCTCTAATTTGACATCTGAAAGCAGAGATTCTTGACTCTGTCCCTTTGTCATGTAGAAGATCAGCCAAGTCCAGGCCTAGACTATTTTTGGGACTTGGGTCCAGATGACAAATAATTGCTCATTCTCTTCCAATGTAGATAGTTCAATTATCTGCTTGTCCACAATTCCTCCTTTTCCAAAACCCCAATGCTTTGTTTTGGTAAATTCAGTCCTCAACCCTTTCTAGCTGTGGCCTCAGTTTTGCCGTAGAGGTAGAGGATAGGGCTCAATCTCTCACTCCCTCACTGCCTCTGAGTACTGAGATACTGGCACACCTATTCCGTGCTGAGAAAAGGGATCAGACACTGGAGCCCCTCAGTTCAGGAGTCTGTCACTGACCCCAACTGGAGCCAATAATCTCTTCCACATCCAACACAAACTCTTGGCCAGGCGCGGAGGCTCACACCTGTAATCCCAGCACTTTGGGAGGCCACGGCGGGAGGATCACTTGAGCCCAGGGGTTTGAGATCGGCCTGGGCAACACAGTGAGAGCCTGTCTCTATAAGAACAAAAAACTTAAAAAACACCCCAAAACATGATGTCTTGTCTCAGAACAGGAAGAGCTACCGTTTCTGTGAGAGGTAGGGACTGCTGGTCAGATAGGGCAACTACATGCCACTGTGGCTGCCAGGAAAAGAATAGGGGTCTCTCTCTCTCTGTGTGTGTGTGTGTGTGTGTGTGTGTGTGACAAAAATTTTGAATCTAGAGTTGAAAAAGAGAGTACAGGTGGTTCTCAGGGCCTTAGGATTCCTGCAGATTAAGGAGCAGGACTCCAGAGCCCTGTAGATTGGGGACTGGGAGGCAGCTGGTGCTAAAAGTAGGCCCAGGGTGTAGGTACACAGACTAGAATCTGCACGGTCACATTGTGAGGAGGTCATTTGTTCCACTGCCTCCTGAGGTGCTGCCCAGGATGAAACACATCTAAGGCTCAGGGAAAGCACAGGCTGTGTGAACTGCGAACGACCTTTGCATTCCTATCCTGCAGAGAGTTTGTTGCAAGTGCACTGTGGAGCTTTCCATGGGTACTTTCTCCACAGGCCACTCGTCCAGCGTTTCATAGTCTTAAAATCATCTGATTAAGGTTGACTATGTCTATTAAAGACTTTTATATGTATATTTCAGCTCATGGGAGCAAGGCTGATAGCAAGGCTGAGATTAGGAAGCAGGAAGCTGGTTATTCACCCCTTTCGCCCCATAAGTCACCCTATGTGCATATAGGTGCTCCCACCCCTTCCTGCCCTACAACAATAGTATGTTCTTTGTTCTGCTACCTCACCTAGGTATTAAATAGCTTTACTTAACTTGTTCTGCAAAAATAAAAATAAATTGAGTGACAATTTAACCCATACAACATTAAGGGCTAATACAATTTTAAAGTTTTAAACAATCGGCTGGGCGTGATGGCTCACGCCTGTAATTCTAGCATTTTGGGAGGCCAAGGTGGATGGATGATTTAGGTCAGAAATTTGAGACCAGCCTGACCAACATGGTGAAACCTTGTCTCTACTAAAAAATACAAAAATTAGCCGGGCATGGTGGTGGGCACCTGTACTTCCAGCTACTCGGGAGGTTGAGGCAGGAGAATCACTTGAACTTGAAAGGCAGAGGTTGTAGTGAGCCAAGATCGTGTCACTGCACTCCAGCCTGGGCAACAGAATGAGACTTTGTCGCAAATAAATAAATACATAAAAATTTTAAAAATCATTAAGAACATGACAAAGATTTCCAGCTTTAAGAAATGGGTGCCTAGGTTGGGCTCCCCAAAAAGCAGACTTAAGAGAAAGATTTGTGTTCAGAAGGTTTATTATGTAGTGCTTGAAACCTCCTTTGCAAGAATTATAATTGAGGAAGTTATGACAGTGAGAGAGATCAGACCTAACCTACTCCATCCTGCCTCTAACCTTTAAGCCGTCCTGGTTCATTCCTAGCTGTAGGTTGAACTAACCTTGGGAGGGAATTCAGTTTATGGTTTGATTCTGAAACAAAACTGATAATAGCCCTTTCCTGAAAAGACCCCCTTCTTGCTTGGGGACCAGTCTGCCTTTGTAGGACTAACAAATTAGCTACAAGATTAGAAATTAAGGTTTAGGGGTCACGCGGCCTCTGCCTGCAAGAGTCTGAACCTCTCCCAGTTGTCTCTGGGGATAACATCATTATTGTAAAACCTAACGTCAGTGCTTGAGAGATTTTGCGGACCCTACGCTTAATGATCAGCTGACACCACCCAGACTGGTAATCTGGCTCAGCTAGTTCTGCGGTCCCACCCAGGAGCAGAAGACACAGCAAGAAAACCTCATTTCGACCCCCATGATTCCATCTCCAACCTGACGAATCACAACTCCTCACTTCCTGAGCTCCTATCCACCAAATTGTCTTAAAAAAACCCCGATCCCCAAACGTGAATGCTCAGGGAGACTGATTTGAGTAATAATAAAACACGGGTCTCCTGCACAGCCGGCTCTGCATGAATTACTCTCTATCCATTGCAATTCCCCTGTCTTGATAAATCAGCTCTGTCTAGGCAGCGGGCAAGGTGAACTCGTTGGCCTATAACGTGCTCTGGGGATCAACACCCAGGGGGATGAGAGAAGTGGGATCTGTCAGAGGGAGGTGTTGACTTGCGATGTAGTTGCAACAAAGGCCTCAGCGAATTTAATGGGGGAGCTGACAGGATCCTTCAGTGTTGCTCCACCTTGAGGCCAGGGGGCCAAGCCTTTATACTCCCCACCATACAACATTGAGCAGCCATTAGGTTCAGGCTGCCCTGGAGAGAGAGGGGCGTGATTTGGGGCTAGGCAGCTCTCTTCCGCTGAATCCAGTTCCCAGGGAGTGACTCGGCTGAGATCTTTCAGCCACTGACAGTTTGAGAATCAAGGCATCAGCTTGGAAAGAGAGGTTTGGATAGTGCCTCACAGCATCCAGTACAAAGGCTAAGTGACAAGAAGAGACAAAGCAAATAGGGAGAAACCCAGCTTCTGCTCTGTAAAGAACGTTATGACATTGCTCTTATTCCCATTCTTCAGACAGAAGTATGCTTGGTGTTTGAACCAGTCAGGTATTTGAAATCTGTTTAAGATGTGACCTAAATGTGACCAGAAAAGTCTAGATGTATTTGGGAAAGAGGTCACAGAATTGCCAAGTCTAATTTTGTCATGCAAATCAAGTGCACAGAAAACTTTTTAATGCAATATTTGAGAAAACACTACCTTTAGGTAACTGGCATGGCTTCATCTACTGGAATGTACAAATTCCTTCATTCATTCCCTCATTTAATAAGGACTTGTTGGACATCTGCTTGTGAAAGACACCTGTGACGTTAGGGAGACAGTCCCCAAGACCACCCTTACTTCTGACACTTGCAATTTGGGAGGATTCCCAAGACCACCCTCAGGTTTGATAATTCAGTTGGAGGACTCACAGAACACACTGACAGCTGTTATGTTCACAGTTATGGTTTATTACAGCACAAGGATACAGATTAAAATCAACCAAGGGAAAAGATGCATAGGGCAGACTCAGGAAGTTTCCTAGAGCAGAAGCTGTAGCATCCTCCCTCAGTGAACTTGTGGATAATACTCTCCAGGCAACACTGTGTGACAATATGCACAGAGTATTGTCAACCAGGGATGCTCACGTGAGCCTTGGTGTCCAGAGTTTTTTGTTTTTTCTTTTGAGGCAGGGTCTCACTCTGTTGCCCAGGCTGGAGTGCAGTGGCACTATTGTGGCTTACTATAGCCTTGACCTTTCTGGGCTCAGGTGATCCTCCTACTTCAGCCTACCAAGCAGCTGGGACTACAGGCGTGTGCCATTATGCATGGCTAATTTTTGTATTTTTTGTAGAGACCAGGTTTTGCCATATGGCCCAGGCTGGTCTCTAACTCCTGGGCTCAAGCAATCCACCTGCCTTGGCCTCCAGAAGTGCTGGGATTACAGGCATGAGCCACCATGCCCAGATGGTGTCCAGCGTTTTTATTGGGGCTTCATGCTGTGGACATGCTGTGGCTAGCCTGTATGGCTGACCTTTAGTCTCCAGCCCCTATGGACGTTGAGCTGATACTGTGTGGCCCAAAACGCTTGTTATAAATCACATGGTTAGACTGTCTGGTGTCTCTCAAGGAGCCTAGGTAAACAAAGACACTCTGATCAGGCAGGACATTCTTTGGGCCTAGAGATCACCTCCCAGTAACTGAGGCAAAGGTCAGACTTTGGGTAAGGCTAATTCTTTAATACACAGAAAGATTCCAGGCTCTGAGGATATAGCAGCAAGCAAAATAGATATAAATTCCTGCTCTCTTGGAGTCCACTATCATATTCAGAAAGTGCCCTTAAGTTGCCCATTCCAAGACCCCACTGGCTTACTAGCCTGAAGTCCTGAAGTATACTATTTTCCCAGGAACAGCTCCTTAAATAGACCTAGAGATTTCCAGGGACCTTGCAAATATAATCCAAATGTGACACTCATGTTGGGATCACTTATTCTCTTGGATCCTGGGATAAAACAATAGAAGAGAGATATTTTTCTTTTAAATGGATCCTGCAGCTGAGCTGTTGGGCCCCTAGAAACGGAATTCCTTCTTTTGCACTTTCATAGCGGTCAAACCCTGGCCATCATACCCTGTGCTTGGAATGGCTGCTCATTGCATACTCTAGGCTGTGTGCTTCTACCTGGCCTGGACTGGCAGTCTTCTTTATCTGTGGTTGCTCTATCATTCCAGTTTAGACTCTGTCATTACACATTCCTCAGGGCTCCAGTCAACCTGGCAGATCTGAACATATGTTCTCGGTTGTTGGGGACCGAGGGAACTGACATCTGATTTGTAGCTGAGAAAGCCAAAGTGGCCATGAAACTCAGGAGAGTCTGCAATTGGAAAATAAGTGCACTCCCCGACAAAGGCAGAGCAAAGTCCATGAATTCTCAGAAATGATAGCGGGAATGTTGGTCTGGATTAACAAGAATCCTGCCCAGGAGGATGGCCCGCCAGGGGAGATTATGGGATGTCCTACAGGAAGATGCTGGGTGGGGTGAAGGCTATGGCTAGAAAGAAGGCAATCGAAGGGCTCTGCCTACAGCATGGGAGTGGTCATCAGAGGAACCTTTCAGGGGAATCCACATGAGAAAGGGTCAGTGTTAAATACCTGCCAAGTCCAAGAGCACAAAGCGATTTTACCATAGCATCAGGCAAGAGTGAAATTTTTCCTCCTCCCTTTTCCTTCTCCCTCCTTGGACTCCAATCCCAGGGAGGCCACAGCTGCTGTTAGGCATCTGAGAGAGGAGCAATGGGAAAAAGAGAAAAAGACACTTCCCAGGAGCCTGCAGTTTGCCTGTGGTGACTTCACCTAAGAAGAAAGGGCTGGGCACGGTGGCTCATACCTGTAATCCCAGCACTTTGGGAGGCCGAGGTGGGCGGATCACGAGGTCAGGAGTTCGAGACCAGCCTGGCCAACATAGTGAAACCCGTCTCTACTAAAAATATATAAAAATTAGCCAGGCATGGTGGCCTGCGCCTGTAGTTCCAGCTACTCAGGAGGCTGAGGCAAGAAAATTGCTTGAACCCGGGAGGTGGAGGTTGCAGCAGTGAACCGAGATTGTGCCACTGCACTCCAGCCTGGGTGACAGAGTAAGACTCCGGGGAAAAAAAAAAAAAAAAAAAGAAGAAAGGAGAAGACTTATCTTTACAATGAACATCCAAATGTTGATTAAATATATTATAGTGGACAGCATCATTTCAGAATCAAGACTATGTGACTTAAAGTAACCCCTGGCATACAAATGTGTGCTTTATTAAATAACCCACTATTGATGTGGACTCATGTACAGACAAAAAAGAGGGGGAGAGACTCATTCTTCCTTCTCTTCCTCCTCACATAATGTTTTGATCTTATCTGCCTTGGCCTGAAGCCAGCTCTGTCACTTGGACCAGCAGGCTCAGCATGACCAGCCAGGAGCAACCCACAGGCATTGTCTATTTCCAGCTTGGATAATGTCCTGCAAGAATCCACTTTATTCTGGCAGAGTATGTACTTAAAGTGGAAAGTATGTGTTTATTAACATTTACATTGTCCTCATTCAAGGCCATATAAAAATCTCTCAGTGTTTTGACTGGTCTAGATGTTGTCTACATAGTGAAAATGGTATATAATTTAGTTTTTCCCAATCTATTATTATACCTCATGAATTCTGTTAAATATAAGGCTTCATTTCCCAATGAAATATTTGGAAATAATAATTTCTCAATTCACACTTAAACAGGCTAATTAGTATAAAAGTCTTTTAGATTAAAAACTAATGATCTGAGAATCAACAGAATCGTTGCTCAAGTTCAGTATTTCTATGCAAGAGTTCCTTACCTTTCTCATTTGCTCACGCCTAATCGAAACCTTTAAGGATCTCTGGCATTTGTTAAGTAGAGGCCAGCTGTTGAATCGAATTAATGCATAACACTATGATATAATAAAGCATCTTCTTAGAGCAACTGTTATATACCCGGCACTACCCTGGATTGTTTCTGCCACTTCGGGTCCATTTGATACACAGTGGGAAAAGATGGCTATTGAAGTTATCCGTTCCCCTTTGATACAATCACTAAATGATTCATCTTTTTCTCACAAATAGTGGCAATTTGGGGAAATCTCAGAACAGGCAGGCCTTCCAAATCAATAATGCTAGATAATGTTTTGTTCTATAAGTAGGAAGTTCACCCAGGTTGACTGAGGGAGGAGCAACATTGGTTCATTGCATAAAACATTACACAGTGTTTGTTGATCTAACTTGACTTGCAAGCTATCCTGTGAGTTTTATGATAATTTATGGCAATTGGTGGTATGATGCTTGAGTTATGGTACCTTATGATGTTGCTTGTAAGTGAAATGAAGTATACTCCAATGTAGAAACACCTATAATCTGATGAAATTGTAGGATGCATACAATAAATTGTTTCTACAGACATGCTTAAAGGGGAAAGAAAAGCTAAACATATGCCCAAACAGAAATGTTAAAGGGGAATATTCTGATTACTGGGTTTTCAGCAACCCTTCTGCCCACAATCTTCCCTGAAGTTTGAGTAAATTCATGGCTGGGGTCTTCAGCCATAGAAAGTCTGTCCACATCCTTTCTTTTTTCTTTCTTGAATTTCATTTCATTGTGGTAAGAAGACTTAGTAAGGGATCTATCCTCTTAAAATTTTAAAAGTATAATACCTTATTATTGACTAAAGCTGCGATGACTGTTTATAGGGCAGAGGACCGATAAGCTATAGAGATCTGCCCTCATCCATTCTCTCTGGACTCTTGCATCAGGTTGCAATAGGTCCTCCACATTAAAATTTCCCACTAATCCCAAATATAATGCATCTAACTAGTTTCCCCCAAGCCAGATGGCAAAAAACCCTTCTAGCTTTGTCTTAAAATCCTTGGCATTATATAAGTTCTAATTCTGTGACTTTAACAGCTTCTTGGAATCAGTCATGCATATGTAGCTCTGGTTCCTTGCTGGGGTATTCACTACCTTAAACTTTCTAAAAGAACCTGATGACCTTCTAGTGTTGTTTTGGGGATTAGTGGGCAGATGTAGAGGACAGTGATGTCTACACTTGCTACATTCTACCTCTTGGCTGTCTACTATATCCACATTCACTTCTTTCCATATAATTTTTAAAATATCCCTGCCTGACAATATAACCAGTATAAAAGTGAAAATATACTCATTCTCTTTCCAAGAGAGGGAAAATATGAAACCATACTAATTCATTGTATCCACATTCTTGTTTAGGCTCTCTATCTAATACCTGTTTCTTTCTAATTCTAGAGATGATCCTCTATTATTTAAAAAAATCCATGGCTGATTGATAAACCTGATCAATATTACCTTGCATTCAATGGTCAAGAAAGGAAGAAAAAAGAAGAGAAATTAAGTATGTGATACATAATAAGAAAGGTAGCAGCTGTAATCCTCACTTAAGTATTAGATCCTGAGGTACTACTGATATTTGAGGGATTTCTTTGCCATGAATTTTATATTCCTCTTGCCTTTGGCTAACGTTTCAGCTAGTCAGGATTCTTTGCTAGATTTTGTATCAGTCAGCTGTTGCCAGAGTAATACCGTATATAAAACAATTTCAAGATTTAGGTGACTTACAGTAACAAGTATTTATTTCTCACTCACAGGTCTGTGGGTTGGCTGTGGCTTATCTGATCTACCCTGGGTTTATTTAGCTGGACCTGGCCTTAAACTGTGGGTTAGATCAAAATCCATTTGCCATATATCTCATCCTCTTTCAACAAGTGACTACCCAAGGCATATTCTTATTAATTCAAAATGCAGGGATACAAGAGGACAAATTCAACTACACAAGTGTATTTCAAACTTTTGTTCACATCATATTTGATAACATCCATTAGGAAGTCATGTGGTCAAGTCCAAAGTCAAGAGACTGAAAAGTATCCTTCACACAACATGAGTAGATATAGAAAATTCTGCTTCAGGAGAGTGAAGAATTGAGACCAATAATTTAGTTTATCATAGGAGTGATTGAACAGTTATTTCTGAGGACTTTGACCCCTTGCTGGTCTTGTTTGTAGAAGATTGCACTCTCTTCCATTAACTTTACTACTGGGAGTCTCCTGAACTCTATACATAGGCCTTCTAGCCCCTATCGTGTGGCAGAAACTCTTTTCATGCATGATAATAAGGATAAGTCACCCAGCTAACAACGTGACCCCCTTAAATTGCCTGTCCACCTAATGGTATGAGATTTCTCAAATGGCCAGATGACAATCTCCACTTCAGCAGAATTGATAGAAGCATTCTAACCTTGAACACTAACACCATTAAGCAACCAGATCCCCAAATCCAGATATATGAGGTAAGCAATTTATGAGTGAGTTATTTAGATATGATCACAAGATATGTTACTCCTACCTCTACCCCTTGAGTTCTAGACTTGTAAATCCTGCATGTGGGAGAAACTACATATACTGTATTTTGGAAAACCTTATCCTTGCAGGGTTTTATGTCCAAGGCGGAGTCATAGGTGAGTCCGCAATGAGTCATTCTACCTTTAGATAAGACCAGCTGATTTTGAATAAGGAGGCTTGTAAAACCAGTTGATTTATTGAATATCAGCTAATTTCTTCACTACTTTTACTTTGACACATATTTCTTGGTTAAAAGCGACATAATGGTAATATAAAATATATCATGAGAGCACAGAAGACATTAGTTAAGCCGTGGATGTTGATATGGCAGAGGTATGACAGGAAAGGAGGCAAATAAATGTTTAATTCCCCAGGGACAAATGACTAGCCCTTTTCAGATATGATATGCTGGAGGTGGCAGCCATGCCACCCTTGGCAAGTGATATATGTGATGTTTAACCCAGACGTAACCTTCCTCACTGTCATCATGGATATTTGGAGCAAGCACTATGCTCACTGGAACAGAGGCCAACTAACATCTACAAACTAGATTATTCTATTTGCCCAACGGAGCCCCTCCAGCACTAGGAGACTTCTGCAGAACACTCAGAGGGCACACCTAGATTCTCATAGTCTAGGACCATCGGACACATCCATCTGCATAGCTCTTCCTCAGTCTTCCTTTTTTATCCATCATCCTGTGTAATGCCTTTTAAATTCTTGATCATTGGATCTGATTAGACACTAATCAGGGATGGGTTAGATCTTGACCTTAGTTTCCCTCTCTCTGAAGGCAAGATAAGACAATAAGACGTGTTAAAAAACCTGCCCCAGGGATGAGGCAGGGGGAGGGAAGCCCTGCTTCTATACAAGAGTGAAGTGGGGCTGCCGAGGTGATGGAACTGTTCTGTATTTTGACAGCATCAGTGTCAATACTTGGTTGTGATATTGTCCTATATCCAATGTCCTACCCTATGTCCAATACCTGGCTGTGATATTGTCCTATAGTTTGGCAAGATATTACCACTGGGGAAAACTGGGTAAAGGGTGCACATGATCTCTCTGCACCATTTCTTATAAATGCATATGAATCCACAATTGGTTTTGAATGAAAAAATTTAACTGAGAACAAACAAATGAACAAACAAAAAATAGGCCTGCCTCAAGGTGGATTGTCTTCCTTTACTGTCTTTCATGGATGCTACTGAGTGAGTTATGATACCACTGCAGACTACGAGTGTTACCAGCACTTCATTCAAAGCCATCAATAAGCCATGTTTAAGAATTTTAGTTACTGATCTATAGTTACTAATCATAGGAAGCTCCTTGTGAGGCTGCAGGTATGGGTTGAGATAGGGAGTATAAACTATCTGCTCATGCATCTTATGCCTTTAGGGACTGTTCAGGCCCTGTCCCATTTGAGGATGTATTTCTGGGCACACTTGTCTCGCCTGGGCGGATAGGGCGGCAGCCAGCTTGTGATGGACAGTTTGGATCATGGGGTTATCTGATAAGAGAGTCTCTGTTAGAGCCCAGGAGCAAGTCAGAAAGAGTTTCACAAAAAAGAACGATTTCTTCCCAAAGGGATGGTGGCTTTTCTCCTAAATCCTTGGAACCACCACTGTGCTTCTCTCAGTGGGGCCATGGAAACTTCTGGGCTGGGGAAACATTTTGTAGCCTCACCAGCTCCACTGATGGAAACCAACAGCTTCAGGGTCATCTTTTTCAGGAACATGTTGGCAGATCTGAGAATCCTGGGTTTGAAGAGTCAGTCTCCTGTGCCAACCTTGATGCTTATTGGGCCCGGCCACAGGTCATCAACATGTTTCATTCATTTTTACTCTGTAGTGTTGCTAAAAACATCAGCTTTAGGCTAATATGTGGGATGTTGACAAATTGAAATATTCTCTCTTTGGTGCCTGTTCTTTAACGTCTTCGGCTTGTTTTAGGGAAAATGTCTATTTCCTACAACCTGTTTCATTTAAAATCTCTCTCTTCCTCCTCCTGCCTTTCATATTCTTGGTTTCCTTAATTATGCCTTTATCTGGCCTTTCATCTAAGAAATTTCTATTGTACTTACAGAGCTTTTCTCAGGAGGTCAAAAGACTTCTTGTTTTTCTGCTGGGCAAACTCAGGGAATGTAACAGGGTTGATCAAAGGTAGTAAGAGGTAGAATATTGGCCCCAGAAGAACGTGACCAACCTGAACATGCTGTGAGCTCGCTTAGTCCCGAGCTCATCTTCCCCTGGGATCCTTAATTCTTATGCTTTGTTCAGTTTGAAAACCTCACCTAAGGTTGGGATGGCCTATGCGTATGCCTTGTGTCTGAAATCTAAATCCCCCTCAACCCCTGCTTCCACAGCAATTCCTTGGGCAGAAGAGGCCTGGAAACTCTATTCAGATAGCTTCATTGTGCCTTGGCCACTGCATGTTTTACTGGCAACAGCAATAAATTGAGAAAAGCAGGGCCTTGAGAATGATTCAATCCTTCTCAAAAAGCAGGTATTCTAGCTTTTATTGAAAGGCAAAATTAATTTGGACTGACTCTATGACTAAGTAGCTACCTTAAGGTTCTTAAACATTGCATAGAAGAGGCACCCAGGGGAGGAAAGACCATAATCCTTGATAATCTGCAGATGGAAGGTGTGAATGTTGGACTCTGGGTCACCTCTGTGGGAAGTCATTTCTTATACCCCAACCTGGAATAAGGGGACTTTTCACATACATCTATGGTGTCATTTTCAAAGGAAGATTGCATTGAACCAAGGGTTTATTGTTATTTTGGGGTGTGTGTGTGTGCGTGCATGCGTGTGTGTGTGTGTGTGTGTGTGTGTGTGTATTTCTTTCTGGATTGTAAAGGTCTGGCATGGGTTCAGAAATTTCCAGAGACAAAGGCCTGGATCTTTCTTCCTTTTTCCAGTAACTCAGATACAATTGGAAGTGTCTACCCCCTTAATTGTTGACTTACTGTTTAGCATATAAAGAGGAACTGGAATCTAACCTCCGAAAATTCAAAGGAACTATTGAAACACAACTAGATATATAAGCGGAAAACCAATTACATTGGATTTAGGACAATTGAATGTTTGGAATATCTGAGCTATGAGACCTGAGAGACTATGCCATTTTTCCAATAATAAAATTAGGAGTTAGTCCATTGAGGAAGAGCTACACTCACTTAAGTTGAAATACTTGGCTTCTAGCCCCAAGAGTCAGCCTTCCAAGATTTCATTCAAGAAATTTTTGCTTGTTGCTGACTTGTCCCTAACTATACATGCATCATTCAGGAAGGATGTCTAACGAGATTGTAAAGTTAGAGACTGTATTAGAGACTGTAGCTCAGGAGCATTATTGAGCCTTAGGATTATGTAGCAAACAACAATTGGAATTGTATGTCTTCTGGAAGAGAAGACCATAACTTGCACAAAGTTCAGAAAGAGTCTGTTCTTTTGCCTGCTGCTATGCCAAGACTTCCACCTTAAACACCTAGATTAAAAACCTCCTACTATAGCAAAGAAGGGCCGTTATTAAACTCAATGGCCATGAATCAACCCGGACCATCTAAATGTCTTGACTCAATGATCAGTCCTTTCTTCTGTCCCAGAAAATGTTGGTAATGATGGTAGAAGACTGATCAAAACAGAAAGCATCCTGCAACGATAGCTATCTGTCCTTATCTCTCTTCCCCTCCCCCAAACACACACCAAAGCCTCAGATGCTATTAGATGGATTGCATACTCTGCTTAAGGTTCAAAGCATAAATGGAGGATGGAAATCTAATACTTATGGAAGCCAAGGGAGGTTCTCATTTACAGGGGATTAAGACTCATCTCCAAGATGATCCAAATTTATGTCATCCTGTGTCATGATGAGACTGATAACTGGCTCAGGGATTGAAAGGAAATCCTTGTTCATTACATAGAGGAAGGACTTTCCAGGGAGTCACAGCCTGCAGATCTGCTACCCAGCCAGCAGATGTCAGTAAGAGCCTCAGAGTCACCAGCATACACTTTCGGAATGCTAGGTTTCTCTTGTCCTACAGGTCAGCCTGAGGGTTTAGATCACTCAGCCCTTGATATCTAAAGCCACAGCATATTATCTCAAGGTGCTAGAGCTCAAAGGGAAATGACCACACTTTGGCCAGATAATGTGATCATTGTGGGAGTCTTATACAGAGAATCTTGTCCCATGGCTTCACTTAGTGTAGGTTGGGAAAGCATTAAGAATAGGTTTCTTTATGTTTTGAATGCCAACAACCAGTGGAGAATGTGCTTTCCTTTATTGACTGTTCATATAAGAGGCAATCGTGATCCCATTCTCCCCTAAGCTTGCCTTGTCTACAGTGTTACCCCAGACACTTCCAAGGGTCCTGCCACCAGTGATCTTTGAGTTTCCAGGATGGGATCTCTGAGACAGGAAACTTCTATACCATCTCCACCTCCCTCCCACCAGTGTCAACCTTGGATGTGGTGAGATGAAGGCCTTCACACAAGTTTCTCTGTTGACCGCTCCTAACCCTGGATCTGGAGTCTCCTCTGCTGATGTCCA
The DNA here is from genome assembly GCF_000951045.1 of Mandrillus leucophaeus. Taxonomy (NCBI): domain Eukaryota; kingdom Metazoa; phylum Chordata; class Mammalia; order Primates; family Cercopithecidae; genus Mandrillus; species Mandrillus leucophaeus. The sequence continues at coordinate 213,740 of NW_012104366.1, read as the reverse complement.
TAGAGCTTGTGGCCACTTTCCATGTCTGACTATTTCCTTTGACAGGAATTTGACTCTTCAGGAATTTTGTACTTATTACTCAACATCCATTCAAGACCAATTGGCCTAGGCCAATGTTGATGTTAAATTTCCCTAATAATTAAAGACACAAAAGTTACAATTATCATAAGATGGGAGAAAATCAGACTGGCAAAGAATAAAAAGATGGCCAATAACCCACTGGCTACAATGAAGCCTTGATCACTCATACAGCAGCAGCACGAGTTTAAGCTGATGGCCCCTTTGGAGGTCCAAACTTTGCATTTATGTGTGTGTGTGTGTACACACATGTAAGTTTTTTTTGTGAAGTCCATGCTCTTTAACACCTACTTCTACTCCTAGGAATACATTCTACAGAACCATTCATTCAAGTATATAAAGCGATATATCTGGTATATGTACAAGGGTGTTCATTTTTTATAAAAGAGCAAATATTGCAAACTTCTAACAGCTGACTGATGATGGTACTGCTCTATAATGGAATACTATAAAACTGCTAATATATGCTGGCTATCTTTCCACATTTTTTTTGAAAATTTTTATCGTGGTAAAAGCATATTTAACATAAAATTTGCCATTTTAACCATTTTAAGTGTACAATTCACTGGCATTAATTGCATTTACAATATTGTGCAACCATTATGTCTGTTCCCAAAACTCTTTTTCATCACCTCTAATAGAAACTCTGTGACCACGAGGCAATAACTTCCCATTTCCTCCCTCTATCCCCAGTCTCTGGTAAGCTTTAATCTACTTTCCATCTCTCTGAATTTGCCTATTCTAGATATTTGATATAAGCTGTCCTATTGCCAGTTTTGATCAAATGGAAATATACTGTTTTGAAAGAAGAAAGCTTAGTTATAGAAGAAAATAAGCTTAAAAACTAGGAAAATGAATTTTGGTGAGTAAGATCCCCTTTAGAAAAAACAGGGAAGAGACTAAAAAACTGTAGACTATTTCACATTTTTTGGTCACCAAAAAATGAGGCAAGTCAAGCTCCTCATTGAAATCTGGCCGAGTCGAGTTGAGGTCTGGGTGAAGGTTGAGCTGTTGGTGCACCAGCATCAGCTGCTCTGGAAATGTGGACACGAATCACAAGAATAATGATTTAATTGTTCTGTTTTAATCAGGAGAAAACACATACATAGGAAGCAAATAACCACTAGAGGCCTTGCAAGTGGTTGACCACCCTGTCTTGGAGAGAAGGGCTGGGATGAGGTTTGGGGGTCTGGACCTGAAGGACAGACTTTGAGTCTTACGTCAAATGATTGTTCTATAGTTTTTAACTTGCAAACTTCTGGATTACATGCAAACCTCTTGTATTGTCCATTAGCTTGGGTCATGGTTAAGATAGATGATCAATAAATATGTATGGGTTCAAAAAAATTAAGTTATCTTGTTGTATCTAACTTATTTCATTTAACATAATGTTTTCAAGGTTCATCCATGTTAAGTATGTGTCAGAACTTTCCTCCTTTTTAGGGCTGAATCCATTTCATCGTGTGCTTGTACCTCATTTTGTTTATTCAGTCATCTGTTCGTGGACACTTCGGTTGTTTCCACATTTCGGCTGCTGTGAACAATGCTGTAATGAACATGAGTGGACAAATATTTGTATGAATTCCTGTTTTAACTCTTTGGGGTATATACCCTGGAGTAGAATTGTGCGGTCATATAGAAATTCTATGTTGAGCCTTTTGGGGAATAGCCAAATTGTTTTCCACCTTGACTTCACCATTTTACACTCACAGTAGCAACGTGCAAGAGTTTCAATTTCTCCACATCCTCACCAACACTTGTTATTTTCTACTTTTTCTCTTCTGAGGATTGCTAACTTAGAAGGTGTGAAGTCATATTATTTTTTAGGTTAAATAAAAATCATGTTTCAGAATAAGATATAGTGGTGTATCCTATCAGAGATGATGTATTACTGGAGATTAAATTTGTAGGACCTCTTCCCCTACCAGTCTTCCATTGCAATGAACCAATACTTCCACTCCTTGTATTTATTAGAGGTAGCTTCTGAAGAAGCTCCCTAAGAAAGAGTAGGTCCCTTAGAAGAATTACTTAGGGTATCCTTCCTTAGAAGGTAAGATAGGAGTTGCCCTGGAGTCCCTGAGTGTAGCCTCCTTTTGGGGAGGGGGACGGGTGAGTAGCCCCATTGTCTGGGGAATGGGAAAATGGTCTGGCTCTGTTTTGAGGGCTTAAAGGAAAAAGTGGAGTAGGTTTCAGGAGAGGAATGGAGACAATTGTTTTGTTTGTGAGATGATGGCCACT
>NW_012104366.1:203765-205606 GCF_000951045.1 Mandrillus leucophaeus | reverse complement strand
CATTTCATTGTTTCTTAAGTCTCTTTGAGTTCTAAAAAAAAGTTCCCACCATTCTATCCCATTTCTTTCATGGAGAACTGGGGTATTTGCACTGTAGACTGTTCAACATGACATTCCAGATTTGCTGGGTGCTTTCTCTGGCTCCCACATTTCCTGAAATGGTTAGTTACATCAAGAGGTCTGATGAGATTCAGGCTCAATTCTTTTTTAGGTGTGAAGCCCTCATAGCTGGTGCTGAGTGGTTTCGGCTGCCTCACATTAGGAGGTAGTGTCTGTTGGTCCCACCTTGAGTGACGTCAAGCTAATTAGGAGGTTTACAGGTGACTGTTTGTTCCACCCACTATAAAATCGCAATCCACTTTTCTGCTAATGGTTTTAGCATCCCTCGATGGTTGTTGCCTAGATACAGGAATTACACATGTCAATTTTTAAATCCTATTATTTCTTCTTCATTTATTTGCTGGAATGTTTCTGTAAATAGAAATTAACCTCATCAGCTCTGAAATACAGATTGTATGGAAAGGCAGATCCGTATTTGATTTTTTCCCCTTTATTTTTTGTTTTTCATAGTATTGAGTTGTCCTAGCACCCTCCCGGGATGATCAATGGGGTTTAAAAATTTCTTTTAACTATCATTATAAGCTCATGTTTGTTGCTTAAATCCACTGTAGTCCATGACTTTTCTGTCACGGACCATAAAGACGCTGGTGCTTGAATTGTCCCATTTTAAGACAGAGGGAACCCCCTCAAGTTGCTTTCCGGGTGCTTATTGACAAGGCCTTAGTGGTCTTTATGGTTTGTCTTTCGCTTTTTAGCACAACAAGATGTCCCGGGATTACCTTGGATATATCCTGCCCCAAAGATCAGTCATTTCATCAAAGAACCCCAGTTTCTTATAATGAATTTATGTTCTTTTTACAGTTCCCCCTCTCTATTGTATTTGGATTATTAAAAATGGCTATTTAAATTTCCTATATTCTCATTATTTGTTTATCCGATATGTCATTTGCTGGGTTAAAAATTCCATTATGCTTATGATCTTATCCATTTTCATTTATTGTTCTAAGAGATTTTACTAAGATGAAAATAATTTTGGAAGTGAAAAGAGCATATGCAAGAAATGTTCAGGAAAATATGGGTTAAATGGTTGATTTTTCAGGGAAAAGCTGTTGTTTGGAGAGGATGGGAGTGGGTAGAAGACTTGAGGACGGTGATGCTTGATTGTGGGGACCATTCATCTTGCAAATTCAATTAAATTTTCAAATTCAATTAAAATTTGAAGTCACTGAAAAATTGTAAACAGGATTTTCTATTGAATACTGTTGAGGGAATGTATTTTGAGAGGTGAATAAACCAGGTAGTGAGACTTGCTTGAGGGGTTGCACTAGGTCAAAGAATTGGTGAGGTGTTTTCCTACTAGCCACTTTCAATCTTCTACATAGGTCCTGTGCAGCTCTCTTCCAGTGCCCCATCTGCCACACAAATAACCTCTTTCAGGATCTTGACTCCCCAGAGGAAATTTTATTTGATTACACCCAGATCCCAGCAGGATCTTGCCCTAGGCATCAAAGAGTGCCAGCTTCTGAGAGCTATATAAAGCCTTTCTCTGCAAACACTGGGCAAACATATTTCTGCCTGCAGAGACCTGGACAAACATCCAAGTCTGGATATATGAGTGGAAAAGAGGCAACAAAAACCAGCATCCCTTTATCTGACTCCCCTGTTGCCATTGGCCCACCCCATTTAGAATCTGAAACTATAATTTAGATGCAGTCTGGGACTCAGAAGAAAGAAGTAGACAGCAAACCAGCTGTAGAGCAGGATAAAGAAGAGCAGTCCTG
>NW_012104366.1:198008-198750 GCF_000951045.1 Mandrillus leucophaeus | reverse complement strand
GGGTTCTTTATTCTTTTAGACTGTACTTTAGAACCTAAGAAAGTATCTTCACTTTCTGATAATTAGATGTTCCAGGCTCACAAATTTCACCTGTTCCAAGTCAAAGACACAGCTACTTTTCAAGGATCTGTGCTTCCTTCTAGTGCAGGCTGTGTTAGAGACCAACATCAGGGTCATGGGGATGTACCTCATGACTTCAGATTGTTCTACAGGAGCACTTATGCTAAGGCATCCCAATAAAACCCAGAAACATAGTTTTAAAAATGGTTTTATATTGATGTCAATTTAGTACTAATATGATTTTATGTATTACCTGTGTTTAAGTCCCCATTTAAACCATACTTTTCCACCTCCAAAATTGTGTGAACTTTGCAATCATTTTCTTAACTGAAAATCGTGTTTATGTTGCACATAATTTTTTTTTTTTTTTTTTTTTAGACAGAGTTTCACTCTGTCGCCAACGCTGGAGTGCAGTGGCACTGTGTTGGCTCACTGCAACCTCCACCTCCTGGGTTCAAGTGATTCTCCTGCCTCAGCCTCCCCAGTAGCTGGGATTACAGGTGCCTGCCACCACGCCTGGCTAATTTTTGTATTTTTAGTAGAGATAGCATTTCACTATGTTGGCCAGGCTGGTCTCGAATTCCTGACCTCAAGTGATCTGCCCACCTTGGCCTCCCAAAGTGCTAGGATTACAGGCATGAGCCACTGTACCTGGTCCCCAACTTTTAAATACATGTCTGTG
>NW_012104366.1:194652-195378 GCF_000951045.1 Mandrillus leucophaeus | reverse complement strand
GTGTTGGCAATAATTAATAGGAGCATCCAAAGGGTTGAATAGCCTGGACATCCACCGCCAACTGGAGAATTCTTCTCTGGTGGCAGCGTTAGCCTGGTATCCTTGCTCCTCATTCAGATGGGGGCAGTGTTGGAGGCCTTGGAAGAGCTGCAGTCTCCAGGCTCTTTTCTACAGGTGTCTGCTCCTAAACTACAGCCCCTGGCTCAGCAGTGTACCTGGCTCAGCTGCTCCCCACCCAGCACAGGACTGCAATGCGCTGCCCACATAGCAGACACTCTGCTTGCTTTGGAAGATTGAGACGTTCCTGTCACCAGCCTCCAAGACCTCTGGCCCCCACGGTCGGCCACTATTCCTGTTGACATCCTTTCTGAGGATTTCCAGATGCACTCACAAACAGCAGACTCCAGGTATGCCTCACTTTAGTAGGGCCAGGTCAAAGCTGGACTTTCCTGTCATGGACCATGAAGACACTGATCACCACAGTAAAAGTGACACTCAGATGCAAAACATTGGGAAAAAATGAACAGAATGTGATTGAAGAGAAAAGTGTTTCCATTTAACAAGATCAGGTTCCCAATGTAAATGAAAAATAGATATAAACTGACAATTCACCAAAGAAATTTCCATATCCAAATTAAAAACAATTATTTTGTATTTTACATTTACATGCATAGATAGTACAGAATGGTCCCGGCTTTATTTATTTATTTATTTTTTGAGATGGAG
>NW_012104366.1:191228-193142 GCF_000951045.1 Mandrillus leucophaeus | reverse complement strand
CCTCAAGTGATCTGCCCACCTTGGCCTCCCAAAGTGCTAGGATTACAGGCATGAGCCACTGTACCTGGTCCCCAACTTTTAAATACATGTCTGTGACACACATGCTTGGAACAAAGACTGGCAGGATAGTTACCCAGTGGATACAAGATATATTCAGGGCAGGAATGAGAGATTTTGGGTGCTTTTAGTTTTTTCCTTTGTTCTTTATAATGAACATACATTCCTTTTCTAATTTGAAAAACTCCAACCCATGTTATTTCTTGATTTGTTATCTATTGACTTAGACAAATAACCTTAAGACCTAGTGGCTCAAAACAATAAACATTCATAATCTCAGCTTCTGTAGGTCAGAAATTTGGGATCAGCTTAGCTGGTGGTTCTGGTTTGAGATCTTTCATGAGCTGGCATTCAAGGCTGCTGCAGTCACTGAGGGGCTTGAATGGGGCTGGATGGTCTTATTTCCAAGGTGGCTCACTCATATGACCAGCAAGTTGGTGCTAGCTGTTGGCAGGAAATGTCAGTTCCTTGCATAGGGAACTGCTGCTTTGAGTGTGCTGACATTGCAGGTGGCTTCCCCCATAGCAAGTTGTTCAAGAGAGGGGAATACACAAGGGTAGGTGAGGGTTAGAGGGGGCCACCACACAGGTGTGGCTATCATATTTTTAAAAAGGGAATCCCTTCAATAAATGACTCTGGAATGGTGATCTGTAAGATAAAATTAAACTGACCAGGCAGAGAGATTCTGATCAGGGAGTATATGATCACTTCAATTCAAGTTGCATCATTTCTCTCTTGGGTCAGTTTCCCCAAGGAACCAAAGACAGTCTGTAAGTCGACCCCCCATGTGGCATTAGAAAAGTTAAATTTTTAATGTGGTTTAAATTTGTAACGCAAATTAGTTAATTTAGTTCGTAAATAGAGCTAATTATTTGAGGGATTTAATCTGCTAAATGAAGAACTAAGGAGAGTGTTCTCATTCTACACAAATCATCGGATTTGTGAAGAAAATAATAAGAGTCGTAGTTGGAGTTTAAATGATTAAGAAAAAAGTAGATGTTTATGATTTCCAATGTTAATATTTGGATGTTGGTGAAAACCAGTATTCACAAGCACAAATACTTCTCTGAGACAAACAGCCTCAAATGGACTCTTTTAAATTGGGCACCTAAGTGAATATCTTGATCCCTAGTGATGGATAAGGGTATCTCAAGCATGGGATTTAAGTTTTAAAATTCTTTAAAAAATGACATTGAGTCTGTTAGTCTTTGTAAATGATAGGCTCCTATTTGAAAATATATATACAATCAAACATTTTTATATACGTGTTTCTGAATACATTTCCTAAAATATACTACTAGTTTTAAGTTTTCTTCTTCTGAGTATCATCATGGACTCATTTTCTGAAGACTATTTTTTTTTTATTATACTTTAAGTTCTAGGGTACATGTGCACAATGTGCAGGTTTGTTACATATGTATACATGTGCCATGTTGGTGTGCAGTACCCATTAACTTGGCATTTACATTAGGTATTTCTCCTAAAGCTATTCCTTTCCCCTCCCCCCGCATGACAGGCCCCGGTGTGTGATGTTCCCCACCCTGGGTCCAAGTGTTCTCGTTGTTCAATTCCCACCTGAGTGAGAACATGCGGTGTTTGGTTTTCTGTCCTTGTGATAGTTTGCTCAGAATGATGGTTTTCAGCTTCATCCATGTACCTGCAAAAGACATGAACTCATCCTTTCTTATGGCTGCATAGTATTCCATGGTGTTTATGTGCCACATTTTCTTAATCCAGTCTATCATTGATGGACATTTGGGTTGGTTCCAAGTCTTTGCTACTGTGAATAGTGCCACAATAAACATACATGTGCATGTGTCTTTATAGCAGCATGATTTATAACTCTTTGGGTATATA
>NW_012104366.1:187178-189213 GCF_000951045.1 Mandrillus leucophaeus | reverse complement strand
CTGGGATTACAGGCTTGAGCCACCGCGCCCGACCCAAAGTGTATTAGTTTTTAAAAAGATACTATGTATAATCAAAATGGGAGGAAAAGATAAATTATAATAAATCTAATGAAAGATGTTTGAGATTTGTATGAACATCCTAGAGTCTCACTTGTCAGCATGTCCACATGCCATATATGTACATAGGATTGTTTATTTAGCATTATTTAATATTAAAAGACTGAAAAGAATATATATATCAATCAATCCCAGAGTACTGATAAGTTAAAAAGTGGAAAACTAATTCAATGGAATATTACAGGGCAGAGACTGATAGAGTTTTTCTGTAAGGGCTCGATAGTAAATATTTTAGACTTTGTCACAGCAATCAACACTGCCACTGTAGCCCCAAAGCGGCCGAAGATAGTGTGTAAACACATGGCTTTGACTGTATCCCAATAAAACTCTTTACAAAAACAAGCAGTGGGTGGGATTTGGTGCTGCTCCAATTTGCCGACCCGTGTTCTAGAGTGGTAAAAAACAAAAAACTAGATTTCATGTATTGACAAAAACAAATGATTCAAATGATTTGAGTGAGGAAAACCTGTCACAAAAGGAAAAGCAGAATGACACCATTGACATAAAGTATTAATTCATGCAAAACATGCTATGTGTTTTTCAAGGGGTCATGTATGTGTAGCAGAAGTCTTAACATATTCATTAGACAAGGAAAAGGGAAATAGAAAACTGATTTTCAAGTTTAAGGTGATTACGATTTAACCTTAGGTACATCAGCATCTTACACAGAGAAACAGAACCATTTTCCATTGTACATTGGCTCCCAAAAGGCTCCTGAAACGAATTATCCCTCTAAACCCACAGATTAGAGGCTGCTGCTTCCCCTTCCACACAGCTGAAGTCACTGGACCCAGTTTTAGCCTGAAACAGCCTTGGCTCCAGCTGAGAGCTGGCTGAAGGAGAAAAGTATTTAAGTACGTGAGCCCTACCCTCCAGGGACTTCAAAACGCTTGGCCTTAGCACTTTAAGGAACTGAGACAGTGGACTCTGGGCTGCTGGCAGTCGGATTTCTGGCTTCAAAAGAGACTTCCAGGTGGGTAGCCTCTGTCCTCAGGCCTGGATGAACAGCCCTGCTCTCTCTCTCTCTGTATCTACTAACTGTCGGTCATGATGCTGAACTGAGGGGCATATTGACACCAACCTATGGCACCCAGGACAAATGAGGCCCAGAAACCAGTCTTGTTTAGTTCACATTAGCTCAGCATCACGTAAAATCAAGACAGTCTATGTACTTCTGTAGGTTCCTGGCTGCTTTTGGAGAAAATGTGAAGCTGGCAGTGTCCATCCCCAACACTTCCCAGTGGCCGGTGACAGGATGTGGCAGTAGCTGGTTTCCCCTGATAGAGCTGTAGCAAGGAAGGTGGCTTTCCTCCTGTGTTCTATCTTTTCTTCCCTCTATCTACTTCTCAATGTAAAAACACAACTAAACACGCATCTAACTGAAGACTCTTTTCTCCTTAAGGTTTTCAGTTACAGCTGTCCTAAGTTGAGGCCAAAGTGTGCCCACTTGTTTTGGACTCTATGTTCACAAGTGCCTCTGTCTGGAATGCATTGCTTTACTAACAAAGGATATGGAAGAGGGATGTCTTCAACCACAAAAGAAAGACCTGAGTTGGCAATGGATTGAAGGGATTGTAAGAGTTATGTGCTGGTGCGTGTTTCTGGGGGACCCTGAGCTACTTCCTCCCTGTACATAACCCTACACCCCCTCGCTGAGGTGTAGGGTTATATTAGCAACCCCAGGTTCATATTCATAGGGAGCAGAGAACAAAGGTGACTTGCATATAGCTATGATGCTAGACTAGGAAGGAGCCTCACGCACTTAGTGCGATGGTGGCAGAGTGGAAATGGTAGCAGGGCTCATGAAGGCCAAGAGAAGCCTTGACATAGTTGGTTCCCCATCCGCTGCTATATCCCAGGGCTCCAGAGTGTCCCAGGAGAACATGAGAAAACTTGTCATTGCTTTGGAATGGCGACT
>NW_012104366.1:148120-186693 GCF_000951045.1 Mandrillus leucophaeus | reverse complement strand
TGTTTGAGATGGAGTCTCGCTCTGTTGCCCAGTCTGGAGTGCAGTGGTGCCATCTCGGCTCACTGCAACTTCTGCCTTCTGGTTTCAAGTGATTCTCCTGTCTCAGCCTCCCGAGTAGCTGGGACTACAGGCGAGTGCCACCACACCTGGCTGATTCTTTTTGTAATTTTAGTAGAGATGGGGTTTCACCATGTTAGCCGGGATGGTCTCGATCCTCTGACCAAGTGATCCACCTGCCTCAGCCTCCCAAAGTGTTGGGATTACAGGCGTGAACCACCACACCCGGCCAGTAATGCTCTTTCAAATCTAATGTGATATCACTTAAACTCAGTGCACCTGTATTGAGATCTCATGAAGTACTTGTTTCACGGCAATGCTATACCTTAAAACGCCCATCAAGCTCATCTGAGGATAGACTTACACTATCTCCTTGCAAGGTTTCTTGACCTTATGAGCTGGATGATTCTGTTCGGGGGTGGGGCTGTCCTGTGTAGGATGTTCAGCAGCATCCCTTGCTTTCACCTGCCAGATACTCGTAGCCCCCACCTCCTAGTTGGGACAACCAAAAATGTCTTCACACATTGCCAAATGTCCCCTTGCAGTACAAGACCTACCTCCCCACCCCAGTTAAGAGTCTTTGTGCTAAGGCTATCTCCTCTCCTGTGTGTAGGGTCCTGGGGCATAAATTAAAACACGTGGAGGTAACCTCCCAGGCATAGCTAGCAACTCCAGCTGCTTCCCATTCCCTTCCTTTTCAGAGGATTCCAGGGAAGCTGGAGCCTTGGCTGGGCAGAACCCAGGTTTGCCCACCAAATGCAGAGGAGAATGGCTGGAGGGAACCAGCAAGTTCAGATGACCAGCAGCTGTAAAAGACAAAAAGACTAAGGACATCTCTAAAGAGTTAGTGTAGTAAGATGAAGTATGACTGCGTACTGTTAAACAGGCACTTGATAAGCTTCACCTATCTTGGGATATGGGGTTTACATCCCTTGAGAGTGAGGTTAGTCTTTAGTAGGAGACTTAAAGATACTTCATACTGGGTGGGTCTGTTCTCTCGTGAATGTGATTGAACCTTACAGTCATTCAACATGTATAGGTTTTTGTTTTCAGGAAAAACCATCCTGGAGTGACAACCATACCTGGAATTTAAACTGTTATGGTGGCGTTTGTAGTGGTGACAAAAGCCTATGTTTCTTCCGAATCCTAATTGTCTTCAAACTCTACCACAACTTTGATCTTTTGAGAGCTTTTCAAGAAAAATGGATGAAACACCAGCTTGGGCCTAAACCCCGATTAAAATGTCAGATCATTTTTTTTTTTTATATAACCAAACCACCAAATCCACTTTTGCCAGCCCAGATCCTAGGCCTATGGTGCTGTGTTTTTTTTCTCACATCAAACCAGATTTTCCTGACATACCCCAGTCTTCAAAGGCCTCAAAACTGTTTTTGAGGAAGTTAATACCTGTGAGGACCAGGACTTTGAAGACTGAGGCAAAATCTTCATGTCAAAGGGATGGGAAAAGAACAGTCCTGTCAGAACAAGGTAGGTTCCCAGGTTCTTGCCATTGGAGGCTGGAGAAGGGGAAAACCTCCTAGGATAGTAGAACAGATAATTCTTTTCCCCATTCATCGTATAAAGTTGGTACCACTCCCAGCATTGAGTAAGGCAGAGTTAAGCCATCAGAAAATAATTACCTATGCAGGAAAGCAGTCCTGTCGGAACCACATGACAGATGCTGGTGGTCAAGTCGAATTCTGGATTTTAGCCACCCAACCTGAGGGTCTGTGTCCAAGAACACAGCAAGATTTGGGAGGTGGAGCACGAGGAATAGGAGGGCAGTGTCCCTTAACTGCAGGGACAACTCTTCTTACCAGAATTAGATTAAGTCATTGAAAACTAGGTTGTCTTCCTGAATATTCTTGGAAGTCTATCTTGATAGGTGTCAAATCAGACATACTAGCAGCTCCTTTGAATGATCAGGGATTGGGGTTCCATAAGCTTCAAATCCCCCTCAGCTGGGCCAGAGCTACGCTACTCAAGGCTGCTCTCCAGTGCCATGAGACTTGCATAAGGGAGGCTGGGAGACGGGGAAACGGATTCAAGCATGAAGCTCATGCCACCTACCGGGCAGTAAGTCAGTCTTTTCTCCTCCGACCAGGGGTTTCCTGTCTCAGCATCTATAGAACTGTGGCAGGCTAACTCGTTAGCTTGAAAGTAGGGTAAAATCTTGACTCTTGATGGTTCTTAAGTTTTGGTGATGAGAATGGGACACAAATCTGAATTTCTGCAGGAGAAAGGACAAAGATCCTTTGCAGGCTGGGTCAGGGGAGATGAGAAGCAAGTACCTTGGTGCCCTATGTCTGGTAGTGAACGCTGCTGCCCAAGTGTTGAGGGTAGGTCTTCACTGTCCTGTTAATGAGACTAAGGGGTAAGAGGTAGGATTGAAACAAGCAGCCACAATAGTGCTTTTAGTCATCCACTTTCTTCCTAGTGGGGAGAAAGGCCAAGGAGTCACTAAAGTTGACACAGGGTGTTGGGTGAACGAACCTGGTTGAGCCATGAGCAGCTGTTTAGAGACTGACAGTAATGGGCCTGGCTTACTGGTGTAAGCTACAATGCCTTGTTGGACTCCTTGGGCATTGGAAATGGAACAGGTCTGAATTTTGTCAACTGGGGCCTCTGGCAAAGGGAGTCAGCCTCCCACCTGGAGGTGCCATTGGTGTCTTGGAGTTGTGGCCCCTCTGACAAGGCTACCCAGGAGACCTCTTTTGGAAAGTAGCTCTTGGCTTGCTTCTTGAGTTCCCATTGAAATGAGACACCTCATCTCCAGAGGCTTTGTGACTTAGTCGTGAAATTATTTTGGGATGGGTCAACTTGCACTCAAAGACTAACAAGGTAGAAAGCACCCCAAAAGCCTTGCTTAGAAATAGCCACGAAATAGCCAAGAATGAAACAGTCTTTACCCAGTGGTATCTTGGCTTTATGTGGAAAAGTAGTTGTAATTCCTATGGAGAAACTGCATCCTACCTACTCTGCTACTGGGGAGGAAAAGCCACCGGCCCAAGATGCCCTCCTTTGTACTTGCCTGAGCCTGCCTGAGTGATGGTCTGGCTGAGTTGAAACCTCAGTACCCACTGGGCTGATGCAAGTCCTCAGCCTCAGAACCAGCCCTGCAGAGCTAAGAGTGAATATGGTTGCCCCACTCAGAGCAGAACTCAAACTCCTGGGCTGTTAATGGCCTAACTGTTTGCCAGTTCATGTTCTAAGTGGAAGAACAGATCAAAGAGGCCTCTCAAACTGGAACCTTTCTGGGTCACTCCCTCAGATACCCATGGCAAAGTCTGGTTCTGAAACTAACTAGAATCAAGCTGCTGATTGAACTGAACTGTGTTTTGGATGCAGAGGCCACTGTTGCATACCAGACTTCTGACTCCTGCCACAAGCTCATGCCATATCACAAAAGGTAGTTCCCTTTTCCCTGCCTGGAAGATTGACTTTATCAGCTCTAACCCCCATCTAAGACTGATGTTTCTCCATAGATTCCTCCTCAGGTTATTGATGAGCTTATTTTCCCTAAGCCAAAAGGGAGGCCTTGGGGACTCAAACCTGTTAAATCTTAGTGTCCTATCCCTTTTACCTGATCTACAGAAGGTCTGGGTGTGAGCAGGGAATGGTTGGATAATAGCTGGAGTTGTAGCTCCTGGAATGGGACATCAGTTTTGTGGAGATGATGGGAGAGCAACAAACAAGCCAGCATCTACTGAGGGAACCTGTCTTATCCCCTAGAAGGTGAGAAAGAAAGAGGGCCATTAGTGACACCCCTCCCAGAACGGTGCTGGAGTCTTGATACAGAAAGAAAAATCCACGGCCTGTCCCTCAAACTATAGCAATCTGACTGCTGGATCTGCCATCCTCAGCCAGACAGCTGACTGTTTAAATGTCCATCTTGCCCCATCCTCTAGATGATGCATTTGTTGGCCATCATGGCTTCATCCACAAAGCGGCACTTACATTTGATAAACACTGGGAACATTGAAGTTCATGTTGAACAATGAACGTTGGGTCATTGGACATTGACCCTCCTCTCAGAACTGCCCTGAAGTTTTTATACAGAAGGAAACTCTGATATATCCCTCAAACCACAGCAATCTGACTGCTGGGACTGCCATTCTCAGCCAGACAGATGACCTATTTTGTGAAGTGGACAAATGCAACCCAGCTGGTATTATCAATAATCTAGACTGATTCTCCTCAGGCAGACCCCCTGAGTAGATGGAACTGGGAATGTTCAGGCAACCAGCTGGCTGGGAGGCTATGCTGGAGCCACTGTCAACCTGTGCTAAGTGGTATAGATCTCACTTTGGGTATGATAAAATTGTAAATGCTGTGTCCAGGGATGCTCTGTTCTACATAACTGTAGCTTCTATTTAAGCTGTACATCAGTTTGCCTCTTTCCTAAAACACATTGACTTAGACCCTTAGTGGTGGTCATAGGAGACCTGGTAGTTTTTAGGGAAACACTACCTGGGTCCTGGCAGACACCCAGGCCAGCCTAACTCACTGGCCGGGATTGTTACGGATGGGACTCACCCTAGACCTCTTCCTTGTGAGCCAAGGTACAGTCTGTGCAATTGCTAATACATCTTGCTCCATCTGGGTTAATGCTTTGGGTTAATACAGAAACGTAAGGAGCAAGCTACTTGGTTTTCTAAGGTAGATATTGATGGTTTGAAGTATGTTCAGCTGGAACCCTGGGGGTTATAGCTAAGCTCAATGTTACAGGTTGGTCTAATTCTGATGCTTACAGTACAAACTAGAATTTTTGTCTTGGCTCATGTTGGCCATATTAATCACACTGGTTGAATGACACACTCATGGAAAAAATCTGCCAAAACCCAAGACCCTATAGAAACAAGGGAATGATGCTGTTGGAGGGAAATCCTCAAAGGTGTTTCTACATATCTTGTGATGACTTATGTCCTAGACTAGCTTTTTAAGGACTCTTAAAGGACTTTAAGGACTCTTGTATGGTAAACCATCAGGGAAGGTAGAGATGCTGTCTTTCTGGGGCAGAGGACAGACTAGCTTCCTGACCAGAATAATAAAAATAATGGCTTACCACTGTCGCTTGGCTGTCCAATGGTCATTTCAAACTTAATGTCTAAATCTGAACTCGATCTTTCCAAAATACTACAACTCTTAGTTTTCAACTAATGTTAAGTTGAAACATTTTCTGTTGCTTGGGCCAGAAATCTAACATGTCATTCTTTCATTTTGAAATCCTGTTGGCTGTATCTCAATATATCCAGAAACTTGCCACTTCTCACCATCTCTATTTCCACGCTGATGTCAGTCTGGGCCATCACTGGTCTAGGCTTGCAGCAGAGGCAGGGCTTAAGTGCATGTCTGGCCCATCCATGCAGATGTCCCCTTTGCCCTGCTTCTCTCCTGGGCTGGAGCCTCTGCAGAGCGCTGTGCTAGAATTCTTTGCTCTTCTTGGCTTTCCTTTCCTCTTGGCTGCTGCACTTCCAGCTTTCTCTGCTTTGCTGACTCAGCCCTAGCACACCTGCTTGCCATCAGTCAAAATGGCACTCCTCCTCTGCCATTTCCCCTTTCACACTTTTTGTCTTTGAATGCTACTTCTGCCCCCTCGATTTCCACCCCCTACAACCTCTCAGTTCATGGGGTTTAGTGGGGTTTCAGGAGGGAGCACAATTAACTGTATGCCCAATGTTCCATGTTTAACTGAGCACTAGAGGGAATTTCTTAAATATAACCAGCCTTACAGACCATGTAGCTACCATATATCCCTCAAACCATAGCAATCTAACTGGTGGGTCCCTTAACATTAGCTCCAAACACTATCTTACGTGTAAGTGTATTACTTCATAAGCTGTGCCTTGAAAGTGTTAGGGATACTGCTAGCACTGCTAGAATATTAAGTTTTAAAATCGTTAAATACATTCAGCGGGTAGCCTGAGGAAAGTTGGAACATTGCCTGGAAGATGGAGGTAATGTTACTAGCACAGGGAAGACCTAATAATTGTTTAGATGTAAGAACTCAGTTTATTGGCAAATTTGTGCTTTGCCCTATTTGCACATCCTGATTATGTGTTTTCCATAAGTTTTAATGTGTTGTTGAACACCAAGAGCATGATTTCCTGCTGCATGTGTGTTGAAGTTGCATATTACAAAAAAGGGTCTATGCTAGGCACGATGGTTCATGCCTGTAATCCCAGCTATTTGGGAGGCTGAGGTTAGCAGATTGCTTGAGGACAGGAGTTTGAGATCAGCTTGGGCAACATGGCAAGACCCAGTATTAAAAAAAAAAAAAAAAAACTGGGCGTGGTGGCACACACCTGTAATCCCAGCACTTTGGGAGGTTGAGGTGGGCAGATTGCTTGAGTCCAGGAGTTCAAGACCAGCCTGGACAACATGGTAAAACCCTGTTTCTACAAAAAAACAAAAACAACAAAAATTAGCCAGGCATGGTGGAGCATGCTTGTAGCTCTAGCTACTCTGGAGACTGAGGTGGGAAAGTGGCTTGAGCACAGGGACTCGAGGCTGTGGTGAGCTATTATCATACAGCTGTACTCCAGCCTGGGCGACAGACCCCATCCTTCCTGTACCCCAAAAAGTCCCTTCCCCCAACCTCTGAAGTCCACTTTAATCCAGTTCAATGTGTGTGAACGTGAAATAGCTAATACCTTTTCAAAACAGCTCCTGGCACCTCATCTTAGGTTCCTTTGTAACTTATAGCTGGTGCATTAAACAGAAATGTAGATGTATAAGAGTGGAACAGTAGCTCCTAGATCTAAAAATTGTAGCACTTCTAAATTAACAAGGGAAAAAAATATCAGATCAGCTACTCTAAGGAACAAAGTAAATTCAGCAAAAATAAATAGGAAATACAAGTAGCTAAATGGAAGCTAGATGAATTTTGCCTATACCAAGTGGACGGTCAGCATGGATTAAAGAACACCACTGTGTTTAGATTAAGGGAAGGCAGAGATAAAAAACAGGTGGGGTGATGTTATTGGACAAATGGGAATTTAAGAAAGGTTGAGACTATTAAAGCAGGAACAGGACAAACTGGGATTTTATATACTGTGATCGTGACTTAAATTGGAAATATGGCAGTCAAACTTGATCTACCTCTAGCCAACTGTAAAAGCAAACAAAATCCCAAAAAACAAATGAAATTTGATAAGAACAATCTTAGTGGGGCTCTTGGAAAATACCTCTAAAAAGTGACCAGACTATCTCGTAGGCAAAACAAAGTATGTGAATAAAACAACTATGCAAAGAACATACTTTCTGTGGAATATATAGGATATATATTTGTCCACTTAAAATTTTTTCAAGGGTCTTTTCTGATCAATAAAACTAGGAATGAAGTACAGATGAATTCTTAGTTTGAACTGAGAAATCATGAGATTAGATACCTAGATTCAGTAAGAAATCAAGATAAACCATAACAATGAAAAGGGAACATTTCGTACCAAAAATAATGGGATACTATTTAAGCTGAAATCCGAGGGCATATATTTTCATATTTTTAAGACTGAAAAATGAGCTGGATGCTAATTTCAATAGTTTGGTAAGAAAGAGGAAGAGATACTTAAAATGAGTAATATTTATTGAGCATATACAAATGCCAGGCATGGTTTTACATGCAGTAGTCCTTCCAATGAATTAGGTAGGTGCTCTCATCCCATTTTACAGAGAGAAAACAGAAGCAGAGGAAGATCGGTCATTGTTCTAGATCACACAGCCTGACACTGACAAGGCTGGGATTCCAGTGTAGGGAATTTGGCTCCAAGCCTAATGATCTTGACCACCACGCTAGACTTTTTCCTTCATGTTGAAGCTGAATGAACTAGAAACAGCAAAATTTAAAAGGACCTGGCTCTTTGGAAACTGAAATATATAAATCCCTGGTAAAGTTGATTCAGATAGTAAAAGAGTGAAAATATGATTGAGAACGAGAAAGGCAAACCAATAACATAATTAGAAGAGATTACAAAATACATGAGAATATTGGATGTAACTCATTGGCAATTCGAAAACCTAAAGAATTTCACTTCCCTAGCAAAACATGAGTGTTCAAGATTGATTTCATGTACTTGGCAGGACAGGCTGTGTTATATCGTGGTAACAACCTTGAAATTTCAGTGGCTTAACACCGCAAAGGTTTCTTTCACAGATTAAACTGGACAAATAGGAATGTATTTGTCCTGTATGTTCATCACAGGCTAGCTGAGGACTCTGGGCTTTGGGTCATTGTCTTCTAGGACCAGGCAGGTGGAGTAGCCACTGTGAGCTGGTGATGTTGCAGAGGGTAAAATGGATAAATTACATACTGGCTTTCAAAACTACTGCTGAGGGGTGACATCTATCACTTCTTGCTACCAGCCTGACAAGTCACTCGGTATCACACAACGTCAAGGGGATGGCATAGGGAGAACAATTCTCTGTGCCCTGTGGGGAACCAGAAATAAAAGCATATGCCACAGAATGTTGTCCCAGTAGAATGTCTTCTAAGTTTTATTTTAGTTATTTGTTTGTTTTGAGATGGAGTTTTGCTCTTGCTGCCTAGTCTGAAGTACAATAGTGTGATCTTGGCTCACTGAAATCTCCGCCACCTGGGTTCAAGAGATTCTCCTGCCTCAGCCTCTGGAGTAGCTGGGATTACAGGTACCTGCCACCATACCCAGCTAATTTTTTTTTTTTTTTTTTTTGAGACGGAGTCTTGCTCTGTTGCCTGGGCTGGAGTGCAGTGGCGCGATCTTGGCTCACTGCAAGCTTCACCTCCTGGGTTCACGCCATTCTCCTGCCTCAGCCTCCCAAGTAGTTGGGACTACAGGTGCCTGCTAGCATGCCTGGCTAAATTTTTTGTAGTTTTCGTAGAGATGGGGGTTTCACTGTTTTGGCCAGGCTGGTCTCGAACTCCTGAACTCAGGTGATCCACCTGACTCGGCCTCCCAAAGTGCTAAGATTACGGGTGTGAGCCACCATGCCTGGCCTAATTTTTAATATCTACATTATCATAGAATATTTGTATCTCAATATTTTTTTGGGCAGTTTGGGAAAAATTTGCTTACATTTAAAAACTTAGTGCAACATTTTAAACAATCTGTGGGGAAAGTTCATGTTACATTCCACGTAAAGGTAGAACTTCAGAATCCCCAACAAAAGTGATATGTGTCTCTGATGGCATCAAGAAAAGCACCACAGGCTTACTGAATGCAAAGCAACTATTAATTTTTGGTGATGAATAATGTTTTAAGCTTTTTATGTCCCAACATTACAGTTTGCTGTTTTCATACAGGCACTTAATGTGTTTTAGATTTTAGGAAATTGTTGGGAAGTTTTGGGCTCTCTGTAACACATTACAATTTTTCCCTTTTAAAATACCAAGTGCAAGCCAGGCATGGTGGCTCAAGTCTAGTCCCAGCTACTTGGGAGGCTGAGGCAGGAGGATCATTTGAGCCCAGGAATTTGAGGCCAGCCTGAGCTAAAAATAAAAATACCAAATGTTGAAGGAACTGGAACTCTCCTACACTGCTGATGGAGATGTAAAATGGTACAACTCTAGAAAAGTTTGTCACATTCTTAAAATTTTAAATACCTACTATGTGACCCAGCCATTCCACTCCCAGAGAAAAGATAAATGTATATGAATGTTCATAGTACCTTTATTTGTAATAGCCAAGAATGGGAAATAATCCAAATGTCCATCAGTGGATGAATGGATAAACAATTTGTGAGATATGCATACAATGGAGCATTACTCAGCAATGAAAAGGAAGAATGGACTATTGACACACACGACTTTGGTGAATCTCAGAATAATTATGCTGAGTGAAAGTAGTCAGACTCCCCCTGCCCAAAGAAAAAGAGTATACACTGTTGATTGTGTTTATAGAAATCTCTAGAAAGTGCAAACCATAGTGACAGAAAAGGTTTGGGTGACACTGCGGGAGGGCGAGATCACAAAGGGACATAGGAAAACTTGAGGGAAACATTCTCACTGTCGACCATGGTGATGGTTTCAGGGGTCTATCCATATCAAAACTGTTCTGATGTGAAGCAGGAAATGGCTATGTTTGGAAGGTAGACCTAATGACACCCCACACAGCACTGACTCTCAGGCCTTGGAGATGCTGGGATGAGGCCCTGGGCTGTTATGGTGCATGGTCCCTTAGTTCCCAAAGGGCATTGAGGTCGGCCCCTACTGAAGCTGAGTGTAAGTGAAGGCTCCAAAATAATTTCAAGGTCCAGATTCTGGAGATACCTAGGTGAGCCCTGGGCTCTGGCAGGAAAAGGAACTAAGAAATCCTTCGTTTCCAAACACTTTCTGGGGTCTGCCCTTAACCTGCGGGCAGCGGGGAGCAACAAACCACTCACTAGCTGCAGGTTCTGTCAACATATGGCCCCTATAGCAGCCCCTGATTCCAAGGTCTGCAGTCCCTGCGGGCACCCTGATGAGACCAGAGAGGTCTGGCAGCTCCCCAACCGACCCCAAGCTTCTAAAAAGCATCTGCACCTGCCCCTACCTTAGTGAGGCAGTTGTAGCCTCATCCTTCCCCAATCTCCCTACAGCCCTTTTGAGCTGCTTTCCCCTCTATGCTCCTCGGCAACCTGGCTTCTCAGATCTGCAGAGAATGGGAGGAAGCCAGAGAGAGCCCCAGGCCTTCTGGAAGAGGCCTCTGGCTGGGCTCCAGACACCTGGCTCTTAACTGCCGGGGAGCCGCGGGCACCCTGGAAGCACAGCACCAGCATCCAGGCATCTGCCCACTCACGGGGCACCTCTCTGTCCTGCAGGTGAGACGAGCCAGACCAGGGCATTAAAGAGGCCCTAAGAGCCAGCCAAGGCATTCTCTAGGGCTCCTCTGAACACTGGGGCGGATCTGAAGAGACCAATCTGCAATCTCCGCACCCAGCGGCCACATCCCTCATCTCAAGCTCTGAGGCAGAAAGGGAGAGGAAAAGGAGGCAAGGAGGGCAAAAAACTGAGTCGTAAGACTTTAGGAGACTTCTTCCAAGGTGTCCAAACCTTTGTTGGGCTGCCCCGGGTACCCCCTCTACAGGGCACTGTATCTGGGCTCCAGTCCTAGAGATTCTAGTTACCAACTAGTTCCATCCTTAACTGTTTTTCATCTTTGGCTGCAGTTTCAAATCATTGCTTTGAAAAGTCCTCATGCCCAGAACATTAGGAACTTACCCTCATTTTTCACTGGTCAAAGCAAGTCACAGAGCAACATGAGCTTTCAGTGTGCCTAGGAGGACCATGAGTCTTTGGTGGTGGTACATGAAATACTTGGGACTATAATGTCCCCCTCCCCACCCCCCAAACTGAGAAGGAGCTGAGAGACCAGAGAATTACTGTGCTAAGTCTACCTGGAGGAATAGATGAGTTTATTAGGACTTACATACAGGACACTCCTGGACCGCGGCAGGACAACTCTAGAGATCTGTGCAGCTTCCAGTGTCTAAACTGCTTTTAAGCTAATTTTCTGGCTCTTTGCTTACTGTGTTTGAGTTGTTTTTCTTGGTAGATTCTCAGATACTCTCCAGGATGTTTGGGGTCTGAGGGCCACCTGCTCCTCTGCTGGGCACCATGGCCTCAGCTCACCGACCAGCCTTCAGGGTTCAGGCATTGGACATACAATCTTAAGTAACCTGGTGGGGCAACCCTCATGCCACAGGTGGACAGCACAATAACCACAGCCCAAGAAAAATAGGAAACGGAAAAAAGACAGTTACCAAAGATAATGGCCTGACAGTTTTACAGATACATTCTTTGTAATTTGAATCATAATCTCTAAAATAGGTTATCCCAAAGCCATTAAAATTATTTTCAGATGGAACACTCTCATATATTTTATGAATTTAACATTACCTTAACATAAAAATATATATGAATTACACAGAAATATACCATGGTGAGTCTCAAAATTATGAAACTAGATATAAAAATTACAATTAAATTAACAAACTGAAGAAATGTATTAATGGAATAATAGCAAACTTATCAAATAGTGCTTCCTGTGTGTCAGGCACTATTCCAAGTGCTTTGCAATATTTAATCTCTGCAACAATCCATTACGTATTGTTTTTATTACCATTTTACAGTTGTGAAACAAATAGATGGATCTTTATTATATTACTTTAGAGTTGAGATGAAAAAGTACAGTGAAGATGTATGGAGAGGAGCAACTCAATGGTGGGGAGATATCTTTTCTTGGTTTTAAAGAATGTGAAGATGCAGGCATAGCTGTCAGTTTGGGGAAGAGGTATAGCAATATGTGTTTCATACAAGATGACCACTAAGGTGGTTATCCCCTTATTTTTGTTGAGGAAAGTCTCATATCTTTATCTGCTGCAAGAGCCTGTGAGTTGATTGGGAAACTGATTTGAGGGAATGGAAACCAGTAACATGTAAGTAAAGACTCCCACATGCTCAGTCCTTTTCTTCTGAACCTTGCAAATCTACTTTTTCATTTCTATCTGCATATTTAGAGATCTCTGGTGCCCTTAACCCCCACTACCCCACCCTAACTGAACTCAGAAGACTGAGTCATATTCCAGAAACACCTGTTTCCCTTTATCTGGCCGGTTATGTGTCTACCACTTCATTAGCATCTTAAATCCCAACTTTTATCAAGATCCCCTGGGAGGCGGGACAGAATGGAGAATGAACGAGGTACGTAGCATTGTGACCAGGGTTGTAGAAGGTGGCGAAGGAAGGTCATGGCCCCCAGTTCTTCTCTTGGAGGCCGATTGCTAGGCCTGCTCTTGTATGTGTAAGGGATAACTAGGCCCTTGTTCCAAGAGCCCAGGATTTTATGAAGCCATCTTAGAGTACTCTCCATCCCACCAGTGGGCAAAATGTGAAAGGGCCCACATTCTTCAGTGTGAACTGAGACATCCTCCTGAAGATACTAGGACAAGAAATGGAGAAAGAGAATGGGTTTTCTACTCCTGCCTATGCAGGTCATGGAAGCTCGCTTTTTTTTTTTTTTTTTTTTTTTTTGAGACAGAGTCTCTCTGTTGCCCAGGCTGGAGTGCAGCAGCATGACCATAACTCACTGCAACCTCCGCCTCTGGGTTCAAGTGGTTCTCCTGTCTCAGCCTCCTAAGTAGCTTGGACTACAGGCACACACCATGCTTGGCTAATTTTTGTATTTTTAGTAGAGACGGGGTTTTACCATGTTGCCCAGGTTGGTCTTGAACTCCTGACCCCAAGTGATCTGCCAACCTCGGCTTCCCAAAGTGCTGGGATGACAGATATGAGCCACCACACCTGGCCAGAAGCCCACTTATTAAAGCAACAAACACTGAGTGCCTGTGTCACACTTGGTATTGTTTCTGGTGCTGATACCACAGTGAACAAATAAAATTCTTTGTTGCACTTACATTCTAGAGGTAGTGGGTACAGGCAACAAATAAGTATGAGGCACCAGCCAAGGAGGTTGGGGAAAGAGTACTCCTTTATTCTTGGGGTTCTGGGGGCTACCCTCTGTGAGGTGACCCCCAGGGGCCAGAAGGTTGTGAGGGAGTGCATTGTGCAGACATCTGGGGGATGAGTATTTCAGACAAAGGGAACTGCAAGGAGAAGAGTCTAGAGGTGGAATTGTTCTTGGGTTTTTGAGGAAAACTGTGCTCAGGGCTAATTCAGGTATAACAGGAACATGGGGAAATGAAGGTAGTTGTGTTAGGCTGTGGGAATCTGGGCAACTGGGTAATGGCTCTTGGTACTGCTGACCAGGTCGGATGTGCAGAGCCCGGCTCTCCAATCAACCAGACACTCTACTTCTCTCTTCACCAAGTGGTTAGCCAGTAATTGTTTCTTGTTCTAATAACCAAAAATGGAGCCATCATAAACATTTTGAAACCAGTGGAACAATATTCCTGAAATACTGATTTTTAAGAACAACAGCTAGTTATGATGGGCCTGTTTCCAGGAACAGACAGTTTCAACGAAAGTTTTGTCTTGGGATAAGAGTGTTGAAAAACAACGTTCTCTATGCCAAGAATAGAAATTTGGAGTCTTCATTGTTGTCCTTGAATTCCTGAAATAACCTCAGAATGTCCTGATTTGATATTTACTCTGGAAGTGTATTTGACATTTATCTAATTTTCTTCCATTCAGGCTTAAATTATTCATAATGTTTAAAGATGAGCAGTAACAGGACTACTTCAAAAAAGCCCCTTAACCACACAGTTGTATAATTTAATGCCCATTTTATTAAAGGCATTCTAAGTGGTTCATTTTGACAGACGTTTTTATTTGGGGGGAAATGCAGCACAAAACAACTGTAGTAAATAACAATTGGAGTGGCCAGGTGCGGTGGCTCACGCCTGTAATCCCAGCACTTTGCGAAGCCGAGGTGGGTGAATAACTTGAGCCCAGGAGTTTGAGACCAGCCTGGGCAACAATGTGAAACCCCATCTCTACTAAAATACAAAAATTAGCTTGGTGTGGTGGTGCATGCCTGTAGTCCCAGCTACTAGGGAGGCTGAGGTGGGAGGGTCACCTGAGCCTGGGAAGTTGAGGCTGTAGGAAACCATGATTGCACCACTGCACTCCAGCCTGGGTGACAGAGTGAGACCCTATCTCCAAAAAAAAAAAAAAAAGGCAGTTGTAGTAAAGGCTGATAGAAAGGGGGATCAGCAAACATTTTCTCCAAAGGGTTAGATAGAAAATATTTTAGGCTTTGAAGCCCAAGAGGCAATCAAGGATATTATATAGGTATTTACATAACAACAGCAAAACATATGTCTACTATTTTTTTGGGGTGAAACTCAAGATATAACATTGCATACAATGATTTTGCAATACAGGTCTTTTAATGAGAAGAAGGGAATTCTTTTTTGGCGTAACAGTTTGCTGAATTGGAGCTGAAAGTTAGTGTTTCTAGTATCACATCAATGGCAAATGTTCTTGGCTCATGGGCTATATGAAAACAGGCAGTGGGCTGGATTTGGCCTATGGGCCATAATTTTCTCACCCCTTGGATAGAAAATATGGTTTCAGTGTTTAGTCCTGGAGGTTCTGGCCAAAGTTACAAGGAAAAGAGAGAGCATGAAGCATAAAGATTGGAAGAGATACAGTGACATCATTTGCAGATAATATGACCATATGCCTGTAAGACCAACATAATCCACAAAGTCTTAGAACTAATTTTACGAGAACTAATAAAAAAATCTCATCAAAGTTGCTGGAGAGATCAGCCTATAAAAATCAATAGCAGGCCAGGCGCAGTGGCTCACGCCTGTAATTCCAGCACTTCGGGAGGCCGAGGCAGGTGGATCACCTGACGTCAGGCATTCAAGACCAGCCTGGCCAACATGGTGAAACTCCATCTGTACTAAAAATACAAAAATTAGCCAGGCGTGGTGGCACACACCTGTAATCCAAGCTACTCGGGAGGCTGAGGCAGGAGAATGGAGAGAACCCGGGAGGTGGAGCTTGCAGTGAGCTGAGATCGCATCACTGCACTCCAGCCTGGGCGATAGAGCAAGACTCTCTCCAAAAAATAAAAATAAAAATAAAAATAAATAAAAATAAGTAGCACTTTTCTATACCAGCAAAAACTAATGGCATTAACTGATGGTAAAAGAAAACAACAAACACCAAAAAAACTGAAAGTATAGAGTTAATAACCAAGAATACACAAGAAAATCATCAAGGAGAAAGCTTTAAAATGTTAAAGGACATAGAAGATTACCTGAATAAATTGACAGGCATTTCATGCTCTTAATGAAATGAGTTAAAATATTTCTATTCTCTCCTGGTAAATACCTTGTGAATTTAATATATGATAAATGTGGCACTAAGGATCAGTGGGGAAACACAGATTGTTTAGTAAATTGAGTCAGGAAAACTAGATTTGTACTTCATACCACATATAAAGGTAGACTCCAGATAAAGACTGAAATGTGAATGACAAAGCTATAAGTTAATCGGAGAAAATATAGGAATATTTTTGTGTACTAGAAGCAGTAAATAATTTCCAAAAGAAACCTTTGAAAGCATAAAACATAAGCCTCCTATTGCCCAAAAAAAGATGAATCTGATTGCATCAAAGTTGAAAGACATCATGGACAAAGTTAATCAACAGTGACTGTGAGAGAAGATATTTGCAATAAATGAAATTAACAAGCTACGGTGTTCCAGGAACTCCTGCATGTATGCACAAGAAAAAGACAGAAATTTGAATGGAAAAATAGCATGAATAAGCAATGTACAGAAGAGGAAACCCCAAAGGCTAACAAGTAAAGGAAGAGATTTTCCAACTCAGTATCCAGAGAAACGTTAATTATATAACATTGAGATGCCGATTTACACCTATTACACTAGCAAACCTGGGAAAGCTGGATAGGGCCAGGTTGGAAGAGATACGGAAATGCAGGAACGCTTGTGCACTGATGGTGGAGGTGTAGATGAGTGCAGCCTTTCTGCAGAAAGTCTCGGGACTTAGTCAAATCATGTATATACATACTTTCTGGTGCAGAAGTCCACTCTGGGGCATATATCCAAAGAAATCGCACAAAGATCCAGAAGAGGAAATATATAATTATGTTCACTGCAGCACCATTGGGTTGGCAGGGAGGAGGCAATGTGAGTTTCCGTTACTGGAGGTAACATGTGGTGGATGCATTTGTAGGGGCCCTGGGTAGCAATTAGAAGCTTTAAGTCTGCTAAGGATGATGGCCTCCAGCTCCATCTACGTCCCTGTAAAGAACATGATTTAATTCTTTTCTATGGCTACATAGTATTCTACTGTGTGTATGTACTATATTTTCTTTATCCAGTCTATCATTGATGGGCATTTATGTTGATTCTGTATCTCTGCTATTGTGAAAAGTGCTGCAATGAACATACATGTGCATATCTTTATAATAGAACAATTTAAATTCCTCTGGGTACATACCCAGTAATGGGATTGCTGGGTCGAATGGTATTTCTCCTTAGGTCTTTGAGGAATCGCCACAACTGGGAGCCAAATGGTGAGAACACATGGACACACAGAGGAGAACAACACACACTAGGACCTATCAGAGGGAGGAGGGTGGGAGGACGGAGAGGATCAGGAAAAATAATGGGTACTAGGCTTAATTCCTGGGTGATGAAATAATCTGTGTAACCCCCATGACACAAGTTTACATATGTAACAAACCTGCACATGTACCCCTGAACTTAAAAGTTTTAAAAAAGAAGCTTTAAGTCTATGATCTTGCTATTTATTTTCCCTTTGTCCCATCAGTTGCTTCCTTTTTTCTCCTGCCCTCTTTTGGATGGAATATCTGTTATAATTCCATTTTATTTGATTTGTTGGTTTATTAGCTATAACTCTGTTATTTTAATGGTTGCTTTAGGGTTTATAGTAAACATCTACACCTTATGGCAGTCTACCTTCCACAAATGATATTATTATGCCACTTCATGTATAATACAAGAATCTTACAGCAGTGTACTTTCCTTTCTCCCTTAGCCTTTTTGCTATTTTTGTCATGCATTTCACGACTATATATGTTAAAACTGCATATTACTGCTGAGCGTGGTGGCTCATGCCTATAATCCTGGCACTTTGGGAGGCTGATGCGGGTGGATTTTCTGAGCCCAGGAGTTTGAGATCAGCCAGGGAAATATGGCAAGACCCCATCTCTACTAGAAAAATTAAAAAAAAAATTAGACACGCATGGTGGCTCATGCCTGTAGTCCTAGCTACTCAAGAGGCTGAGGTGGGAGGATCATCTAAGCCCTGGAATCAACACTGTAGTGAGCCTTGATTGTGTGCCACTGCACTCCAGCCTGGGCAACGAGAGTAAGACTTGGTCTTAAAAAAAGAAAAAACTGCATATTACATTATTATTGTGTTGTTTAGTTATCTTTTTCAAAAATTTTAAATAAGAAAAATATAAACACACTCATATTATTACCATTTCTGATGTGCTTCATTGCTTTATGTCCTACTTTTATGTGGTGACATTTTTCTTCTTCCTGAAGGGCTTCCTTTAATATTTCTTGTAGTAGTGTATGTTTCATCTCATACGTTGTAGTTTTCATCTATATAAGTTCAGTTAAAATGACTATTTTAATGTCTTTGTTGAGCCTAACATCCGTGTAAGTTCTGGGTCAGTTTCAATTGATTTATATTTTTCTCCTCACTGTGAATCATATTTCTCTGCTGCTTTATGTACTAGGTAATTTTTTAAGTTGAATGCCAGATAGTGTGATTGGATTACCTATTTCTATAAATATTTTTGAGCCTCGTTCTGGAGCACAGTTGAATTACTTGAAAACAGTTTATTTTGATATTGTTTTTTAATATTTGTTAGTTGGGATAAGAAGAGCATTGAATTGAGGGCTAATTATTCTTTACCCTGAGGCAAGAAATTTCTGAGTACTCTACCCAATGCCCTGTGAATTATGAGGTTTTCCATATTTTTCCCCAAATGTATATAAAAACTAACCTCTATTATCTAGACATGAATAGATCTGTAATGTAATTGTCTTTTTCTTTTTTTAAGAAGAAAATAAGAGGATGTTACTTTCTAGAAAATAGTGGGGAGATACTGGAATCAAAAGAGAGACAAAAACACACAAAGCGTAAGTACACAGAGGTTGGGTTGGAGTGTGGAGGAGGCCTAGCATGGGGCAGGGGATGGAGGACTCCTAAGGAGACCTACAGTAGGCAGAGAGGTGTCCAGGTATCAAGAATTCAGATATCACAGCCTGGAAGGCTGGTACTTCTAATTACATGTTAGCAAAACATTTGGTCAAATGGTTGCTTGCTGTACCTTGGAAGATAGACCATGTGCTGACAAAGGCTGCAGAGCTGGGGGAATAGACAGGAATGATTCAAGGTATTGGCATATTGGTATTGTGTTGGCAACTTCTTGCTGCTTTCAGCAAAACTTATAAGTGAGAGAGTCTTGGAGTTAGCCAAGCTTCAAGTAGGGAGAGCGTTACTAAAGTAGGCGTCCTCTGCCCTCAGCCTCCTCTAAGTTGATTGAGGGTTCTATACCCCAAAATTGATTGCTACTTCTATACCCCAAAGCAAAGCAGTGTAAGTAATGGCTGTGAAGTAAAAATCTAGGCTTGCCCAAGAAAGGTTGTGAGCCTGATGGCAAAAAAAAAAAAAAAAAAAAAAAAAAAAAAAAAGGGTTTAAGGATCCACCTCACCTAGATCCATTATTTTAGATGGTCTCAAAGTAGCCATAATTAAATTTAAGAAGGGGATGGGATAGGCAGAACATAGAAGCCAATCTAGGAAATACCAGAGTTTCCAGGCTTAAATCTATGTCTAGATAAAACTTGGGCGGTGTAGTTACCTGTACATGGAAAAGTTGAGAGGCAAATATAGCAGAAGTCTACTAAGTTTTTGAGAAATTTGTATTGTCAAAAGAAATTTAGCCTTGGCCTATAGCAAAAGCATGATGGAGTCTCACCCTGTTGCCCAGGCCGGAAGTCAGTGGCGTGATTGCAGTTCACTGCAACCTCAAACTCCTAGGCTCAAGGGATCCTTTCGCCTCAGCCTCTCAAGTAGCTGGGACTGCAGGCATGGAACCGCTACCATACCCAGTTAATCTTTTCTCTTTTTGAGATAGAGTCTTTCTCTGTTGCCCAGGCTGGAGGGCAGTGGCACAATCACAGCTCACCGCAGCCTCAAACTCTTGACCTCGAGCAATCCTCCTGCCTCAGCCTTCCAAAGCACTGGGATTACCGGTGTGAGCCACCATGCCTAACTGCATGTGATTCCTTACTCCTCAAAATAATCTATCCAAATCTGCACAAGCAGGAAATGGGTAGCGATCATGAAGGAAAGGGACAAGAAAGAACCTTCCAGAGTCAGGGGCCACAGAATCCTGTGGACATAAGACCATGCTTCCACCAGTCTCTTTTCCTTTACCACATGCAACTCAGCTTTAACCATGCAAATAAGGACAATGTCCTAGGCGATAGTACAAACAAAGAACTGGGTTCCTGAATGACTACAAGGAACAGAGTTGCCAGCCAACTTGGATCATTTATGTTAGATTGTTCATAGAAGACAGAATTAATTCTATCTTCATTAAATTATATGGATTATGATTGAGTCTCTTATAGCAGCCTAGTTTATCTAGCAGGTTAGATAAACTAATGAAATGTTTAAAACTGATATATTTATCCTTTCCCACTAAACCTACTCCTCCAGCAGATTGAAGTAAATGGCAATTCCATCCTCCTAATTTCTTAGTCCAAAGCCCTTGGAGGCATGCCGTTCTAGCCCCTACCAGGTGCACAGTATCAAACCAGGTCTTGCATTGTGATTTAGGTGCTTCCCAGAATTCTAGGCTGCAGATACATGGAGTGGGCATGGGCTTTTGTCCTAAAAGTGTTAATATCCTTCAACCAAAGATCCCCAGGAACATACATATATTTGAACAAATTGGGTTGAGTATTGCAGCTAGGAAGAACATGCACCATTGGGAGCCCATGTGTGTCTTAGTAAGAGAGAGGTAGAAAAAGGGCTATAGGATTTGGAAAAAGCCTACTAAGAAAGCTCCAGATTTGGTGTTGTCAGAAAGGGGGAAAATTTAAAGATTGGATATCTCAAAAAATATTATCAATAGAAAGGAAAGACAAGCATGAGGATAAAGCCGTAATTGGTAAATAGCTGCCACTCATTTTAGCTAAGAGAGGTATATTTGTGGATTGCACAATGATCCTGTTTGATTGATTGCAGAGTGACTTTGTTTAATGTTGATGTTTTATGAGATTGTGTATGTCCAACATAACAATCTGGCTTAGCTGTGAGCAGCAGCCCTGCTTGAGAGCTTGTGATAGCACTGAAGTCCAGCTGTGGGAGTCCAGGATTGCTTTTTTTCTTTCTCAAATGAGTGATGGTGCCTTATCACAGGCAGCCAGCCTCTCTCTGAGACTCCAGGTGAGGGAGAGGAGCTGTCTCAAATTCATTCTGCTCCTCAGAGGTGTGCATCTTCAGCCTGCACCCCTGTCTGGCCATTATGACACTTGTTCCTGTCACTACATTGACTCAGGGTGCTTCTGGGCTGTTCTAAGAACCCAGAAAATGATGCTGCTCTGGTCCATTTACCCTTATCATTACCATTTGTTTTTTTTCTTCTTTCTTTGGAAAGGGATTGTTCTGCTTGTTGGCTGGGCACAGTGTTTCATGTCTGTAATGAAACATAGTGTGTGGATCGCTTGAGGTCAGTAGTTCAGCCTGGTCAACATGGCTAAACCCTGTCTCTACTGAAAACACAAAAATTAGCCAAGCATGGTGGTGCATGCCTGTAATCCCAGCTACTTGGGAGACTGAGGCATAAGAATTGCTTGAACCTGGGAGGCAGAGGTGGCAGTGAGCCAAGATCACGCCACTGCACTCCAGCCTGGGTGACAGAGCAAGACTCTGTCTCAACAACAACAACAAAAGCGGGGGATCCTTCTGGATTTTTCTGTTTCTGATCTATGAACATTTCCTATTTTCCATTGGGTATTAATATTTCATGCCTCACTTGCACAAAATGTTTGGAGTTGAAGGGGTAGGTTTCAGTGTGAGCTCAAGCTGCTGTCTTGCCTTGGAAATAGCAGAAGGCCTTTTTGTGCCTCCCTCTGGGCTGTAGTTTCCTAACACGTGGCACTACCCAGCCATCTCTCATCATCAAAGTGGTCCTCAATTGTTATTGTTATTAATTTTCTAAGTGTTCTCAAGGCTTTGCCAGGTCATACACTTCTGGGCATCAGCTGTTCTCTCTCTTACATGCCAACAGTAAAAATTGAGAGATTTCAGCATAACTGGTTGTCTTTCTACGTAACCTTTTGCCATATTTCAGCAAACCAGACCAAGCATTTGATCCAGGAGTAATAATCTGAACCTAATTTAGTCTTCTGATCTGGGAGAAAAGAAAGATATGGGGATCTTCAGCTGCCTAGAAAACCTCCTCTCATTAACCTTTATGCCCACAGGGGCTAAGCCATTCTTCTTGCAGGACCCATCTTGCTCTGCCCTAACACCCATGGGTAACTTTACATTTTTTTGAATCTGCTGTTGATGGGAAAGGGTTATTAGTGGTGAAGGATCTTGCATGTCTCTTTGCCCAAGCCTGTTAGCTTTCAAAAGAAGAAGTTAATAACATTCCCCATCAATGCCTCCTGACAAAACCAAGTACAGGTTGCTGAAGACAGGTATTGTTTGCATTTAATGAAATCTCACTTACTATGTTCACGGTAGATAACTGTGGTGGTTGAAGGGGGTTTTTCAAGAGTGTGAAAGGATCCTGAACCCATCTTATAGGATGGATGGTATAGAGAAGCTGGGATCTAGAGGCATCTCTGTCAAGCTGGTATCAGCCCCAGCAACATCTATCTGTCAGTGTCCCCAACTGAAAAGAGAATTCTAGGATGCAGAAATCATGGGGCAAGTCTTATATTCTTATATTATTTATAATGCTCTTATCAGATCACTAAGAGATTGGCAAATCAAAGAGTAAGCAGCACTCATGGGGACTTGGGATAACCTAACAGGGAATTACTGCAGAGGAAGGAGAATCCTGAAGCTCAGAGAAGATTCTGAGACACTAGAGGAAGATTATGGGTTCAGGGGCAAGGAAGCCCCTTCATTCGCTCGCTGTCAGCCTCACATCCTCACAGATACAAAGACAAATTACATGACTGCAAGGTTAATGATTTATTGATCATGTAGAGTCAGGTGTTATTCACGTAGAGTTCCCCTGGCTGTGTGACAAGGACAGTCAGAAATTCAGAGAAAACCTTTGATTCTTGGTGAATTTCTGAGTCTTCATAGGCAGTTAGGGAAGATCCTAAAGATACAGGGATGATGTCTTCATGTGTGATATGATGGAAATCAGGTCACAGAACTTGTCACAAGAGGACATAGGGACCAGGAAGGGAAGATGGAGTCCAGGTGAGGAAGTATTCACTGAGCCCTAATTAAGCAGAGACGAGAGAGAACACAGGAACTTATTAAACATGCCTTGCATTGCATGAATGATGAAGAGAAATTCTATTACAGAGAAAAATGATGAAGAAATGGATCTGACCTTGTATTCTAACTTATGGTATATACCAGAATAGGAGGAGGAAGGATGTTGAGTAAATGACTTTTGCTTTTTTGCTATGGCTAGTGCCATCTTAACCTTCCCCCAGCTGATTATATGAAAAAGAGAAAGGAAGTAATAAAGGGTCCTAGGTTTGTTTCTGCCATCTTCAGCATTAGAAGTTTTGAAGAATTTTTGATAAATTGAAGAATAATGGCAAAATCTATAGATATCTCTTATTAAATACTTGCTTTATGCAAGCTGCTAAGACTTTCACATACATTATCTGAATAAAGCCCTATGATAAATCTAAGGTAGTTGAGGAAACTAAGTCTATTTTCCAGGTTGATGGAAAATGGGAAGGTCAGACAGTTCCATTCCCAGGTTAGAAGTCAAGGACATACAGAGTACAAAGGAAGAAATGTGGATCATAAGTTAGAGGGTGAGATGGCCTCCTGGGAGATGGTCCACAAACAGAAACGTATTTGAGTTTCATACAACTTACTACTATGTTTCCATTTCATATATGAAGTGATTTTTAGCACGTTATCAATTACTGGGCCCTTTTCACAAGCATTATATCCACACAGCAACTCTGTAAACTAGGCATCATTGTTTCCTCTTTTTTTTTTTTTGGTCTTTTTTTTTTTTTTTCTCCCTTTCATGGAGAATGGCGTCTCGCTATGTTGCCCAGTCTGGTCTTGAGCTCCTGGGCTCAAGCGATCCTCCCACTGCTGCTTCCCTAAGTGCTGGGATTTCAGGTGTGAGCCACCACACCTGGCCCATTGTCTCCTTTTAAAGCCTTAGGTTATTTGCTCAAAGCTCATGGGAGAATTGGGTCCTCTATCCAGGTCTTCCAACTCCAGATTTCAAGCTTTTCCCACAAGCATCCCTACCAAATTATTTTTATGGTGTCTTTGGGTGCAAACCCCTAATGCTTTTGGAAGGCACTGGTCCCTGGGCCACCCTCTCTCCACCGGAGTCAGAGATCACCAACCTGGAGTCCTAGGCTGCTCCCCCATCTCGGGCCTGGAGACAGCGATCTGTTGAGGGAAAATAAAACAAATTCAGACACCGACACCAGTTTATTTTTCAGAGAGAAACCAGATGATTCTCCAAGTTAGCACAAAGGGAACTGATTTGGAGGGTATTACTTCCCCTGGATAACTCCCTTCTGTAACATGGGAATTTAGGAGGAGAACGCCGGAAACCCCAACTTACCAACTTTAGTCAAGTCAAATATGTTTTCCTTAACAATCCCATGTTCTTCACAATATTTCACAAACGTCTCCTTGAGTTGTGAGCTCACATCCGGTGTTCGGGCTATGGGAAGAGTGACAGTCACTGCCATGTCTTGGGTATTTGTCATAGAGGCAAATGAGGGGACAGGGCTCCAGACGGATGGGAAAATGAATGGCACCCATTGGGTGCCCAGGCAGAAGTGTTGGGGTGGAATATAATGTGTCCTAAAGTTGACATCAGTAGCACAATGAAAGATCATTATTTCCTATCACTGAGCTTGAGGGATTACCAAAGGTAAGCATCTGTTTTCAGAGAAGGAGAGATGGCCCAGGACAAGGTGGGGAAGAGCACTTTGTATCTAAGTTCCTTGCCTTCCCTCCTTTCCCCACCCCAAGATGAGTGTCAGCATGAAAATACTCTACCATAGAGCTCCAGCAGTAGGAATGTTTCCCCATTCTTGAAATTCTTGTTATAAAAACATATATAATTATCATAGTCCGTTTCAAGTATGTCAACGACATTGTGTCCCTTATCTGGAGGAAACAGAACACAGTTCAGAACTCCTTTGATCCATAGAAAGCAGTTGAAACCCTTTACCTGTTCTTTCCCATGACACAAGTTCAAGTGCATATCCCATTAGAGATAGTGAGGATGCTGAATGTCTTCCATTTGCATCACCCTGGGCTTCATGAGGCAAATTCTGAGAAAAGGGTAGGTTGATCACTAGTAGTCAAAAAAAATTTAGCCCCAGCAGCAACTCAGCCTTTAATATCCACCCCCCGGCCAGACCTACCCACCTCCAGCAGCATCTCTGTCAGTGATGTGTCTCTGTCCTCTCTAGAAACCCCACTGGCATTACTTACTTGATGCTACATCCTGAGCAATGTGCTGTGGCGATGACCATCAGGCATCAGAAAGACAGGCAGAGGATAAGAAGTTGTCCTGCCAATTTACTTTTTTTTTTTAAGACAAGGTCTCGCTTTGTTGCCCAGGCTGGAGTGCAGTGGCGCAATCTTGGCTCACTGAAACCTCCTCCTTCAGGGTTCAAGCCGTTCTCCTGCCTCAGCCTCCCGAGTAGCTGGGATCACAGGTGTGCGCCATGATGCCCAACTAATTTTTGTATTTTTAATAGAGACAGGGTTTTGCCATGTTGGTCAGGCTGGTCTCGAACTCCTGACCTCAGGTGATCCCCCTGCCTTGGCCTCCCAAAGTGCTGGGATTACAGGTATGAGCTACCATGCCCGGCCCCAATTTATATTTTTTGCCCTGCCAATTAACTTTTGTTGCAGGAGGTGCATATGACCAAGTCACCTTCCTGAGGCTGATTGTATTATGTGGCAGGCACTGGCTTTTACATGAAAGGTTCTCCCAAATTCAGGTTATTGGCTATTAGATGGCCCCCATTTTATTACCAAAATAGTCATTGATCAGAAATTGATCAAGATCCTGAAGATACTGGGGTTTAGTAAATTCCTTGCAGTTGGGAGTACAATTTAGAAAGACTTAAAAAAATACTTACAGTCAGCGCTACATATGGCATTCTTTTCTGTTGGTTTACAAGCCAAATTAATTTCAGTACATGTTCCATTTTCACTGTAAAACAATAAATTGATGCCCAAGAGCTATTGATGAGGCTGACTTGCTCACCTTCTACTCTACCAGTAACTTGAGTTTCTGATTCAACTTTTGAGCGTTTGTTTGTACAATTATCAAAGACCTTTTATGTATATTATTTCACATGATTTGATATGTTAAGAATGACTTAAATGACAACTTCTATCACTATTGCTACTTTCCACTGTTGCTATTACTACAACTACTTGTCTAGATCATTAGCTGAGTGTTCACCACATGCCAGCCTCTCAAGTAAGTGCTTTACAAATGTGACCTGCCTTGGTCCACACACACACACATACACACACCCCAAAACAAAAACTAAAAAAAGAAACATGAGGAAGAATTATTCTCATCCCCTTTTACCCATGGGAAAAGGTAGGTGGAAAGAGATTTGTTTTCTTGGTAACACAACTGGTAACTGAAAGATTCAAATTCAGGCTATTAGTTCTAAGTTCAGTTTGCTTAACCTATGCTATATTGTCATACTACTCATGATTCTGATATCCCTCTACCTCCCACTTCCCCCACTCCAATTAAATTTATTCTTGTTACTGATTCTTGTCTCTGAATCTGGAAAAGCCCCAGATCCATCAAGTCCTGGATCAGTGCATGTGTGTGTGTTCAAGACCATACCCAGGCTTCTATTTCTCCTTCCCCAACTAAAAAAGGCTGTACTTACATTTCACGCAATTTAAAAGTCAGAGAAGAGTCCCCCAGGTAATCAATGTGTTCGACAAAAACTCTCATGCTTCCATCTTCTTCTATCTTTTCCCTGCAGTCAGAGGCCAAGAGAACCGAATACCACTCTCCTGAAATCTGCAATAAATAAGATCACTGGGTAAGAAAAGAGGAGTGGGGATACCACATGGACACTTCTTTCCTTGAACTCTGGCCTGTGGGCCAGGGCTCATAATGAAGTGAAGATAGAATTAGAACTCAGATCAGTTGGCACCACACCTAGGGCTCTTTCCACTTCCCCTTTAGGGAGGATGGAGATCCCCAAGCATTGTCATCTTTTCACATGGTACAACTGCTCTTAACCCAAGGTCAGAAACCAACCCTTTTGTCTGATATGTTAAGGAACTCCTGGCCTACAATAGGATCCACATGGCTTCAGAATCCCTGAAATCATTCCCCAGAGCCAGAAGTCACTGTGCTCCATGACTGTACCTTTGACAGGTCGAAGTTGCTTGTCACAGCGTTATTTTCTTCCTCCTGGGCACAGACGAGGGTCAGCCCCAGATACAGCAACAACAGCGTCATCTTGGTAGGGGATAGCACTGCCTCCTCCACAGTTGCTGGGGGTGGGTCTTTATCTAGCAGTGGCTCCACTCCCCAGCTCATCTGTCTTTATATCCAGTCTGTGTTCAGTTTTTTGTCCATGGGGCACTACCTTTCCCTTCCTCCTCCATGAAGTGATCTTTCCTTCACTGGTATGTGGCCAAGGATTGTTCTTACCCTTTTGAAACTTGGCAATTCCCTCTCTTTTAGATCTAGCTAGTGACCTCAAATTTCCCAGAAGACATTATCAAGAAAAATAGCAGATGCTCTAAGGGGCTGTCATTTGGAATTAGATTTAACTGTGGATCTGGCTTAAAATTAGAAAGCCAATTATGTGTGGCAGGAATGGGCATAACTGAGAAACAGGATGTGCCAGAATCTCTGTTCTACCTCTTATACAAGGTGTGAAATTAGGTGAGTTACTCAATTTTTACAAGCCCCAGAAACAAACTGTTCTACCAAAGATGAAAGCACCTATCACAAAGCACTAAAATAGGGTTGAACAAAAAAGTCTTTGAAGTATGGTGTCTGGTATTCAGTACATTCAAATTCCTTTTCCTTATTCTCTGAACCCAACCCCTGCAGCCTTCCCTCTCCCCACAATGAGTGACCAATATTTAGTCACTATGTGTATGTCTTTACCATAAGAGACATACACATGGGCTCATAAGAGAAAAGGGGAAGTACAAGATATTATTCCTTCCTTCAAAGAACCTTCAGTGAAGTTGGAAAAATGTTTCACATCCTTGGTAAAAATTTAAACCTACAAGCACATGAAATGACCCAATTGAGTAACCTAATAAAGTTACTATTATAAACTATAATAAACGTTTATAATAGTAAGGGAGGTGCCCAAACACTGTCATCTTTTCACATGGTACAATTGAAAAGGGGCCAGGGTGGGGGTATCATGTCAAAAGAGCCTACGAACACAGGTTTTGGAGTCATGAAGACCTGGGCTTCATTCCTATCTCTGCCATTTTGAAGCCATGAAGATAGATTGTGACCTCTGAGTCTTCTGTTAGTTTCCTTTTTTTTTTTTAAGATGGAATCTCACTCTATCACCAGGCTGGAGTGCAATGGGCGTGATCTCGGCTCACTGCAACCTCTGCCTCCTGGGTTCAAGTGATTCTCCTCCTCAGCCTCCTGAGTAGCTGGGACTACAGGCAAGTGCCACCACACCCGGCTAATTTTGTATTTTTAGGAAAGATAGGGTTTCACCATGTTGGCCAGGATGGTCTCCATCTCTCGACCTCATGATCCACCTGCCTTGGCCTCCCAAAGTGCTGGGATTACAGCCGTGAGCCACCATGCTCAGCCTGTTAGTTTCCTCTTAACAGGGCTGATGACACCTGTTTAATACATTGCTAGGGATTCAATGGGGTGATGTGCGTAAAACCTCCAGCATCATGTCTAGCACACGTTGAGCTGGTGGGTCAGAGAATGCTTCCAGGATAAGGTAGGACTTGTAGTAGGTGTTGAAAGTCAGGGAGGGTATGGAGATATGGTGTCCGTGTGGGAATAGCATTGCGGGAGGGAGGAATATCATGAGATAAGATCTTATGCCACCAGCCAGGGTTGTTATATAGCTCATTTCTGCCTTGTGCTAATGGTCGTCTTCTGTATCCCCAAAACCAAAAAGAGTTTGGCATCATGGGAGGAGCTGAGCACAGGGCAACGAACCTAGGAATGGTGACATTCTGTCTGTAGCCTGCTTAAAAAGTCATCCCAGACCCTTGTGTGAGTTTTCCTGGTTCCTGCTCAACCGATGTTCAGTCACTGGTGTTTTGAGGCCTGTGTAACTTCACCATCATAGGTGGCTGTGGGCTCTCCTGGCCCTGAGATGGAAGAACTGAGCTTGATAAGTGGTGACAAAGGCTGTGTACTTGATTTCCTCCATTTGACTCTCTCCAAGAACTCATGGCAGCCTGTGAGCCACCAGGTTTGCAAAACGAACCCCCTTCTTCCTGGGTCATGATGCTGAGGGAAGAGTCAGCTACCACCGCAGTATCCAACCCCTCCCACTCCCACTCCTAACTCTGCACTCTTCCAGCATCGTATTGTGACTCTGCTTCTGTTTTC
Organism: Mandrillus leucophaeus; assembly: GCF_000951045.1. Classification (NCBI taxonomy): domain Eukaryota; kingdom Metazoa; phylum Chordata; class Mammalia; order Primates; family Cercopithecidae; genus Mandrillus; species Mandrillus leucophaeus. The sequence goes on along the minus strand of NW_012104366.1, from coordinate 157,395 downwards.
ATTACCTATGAGAAGGTAAATTCCCTTCTGAAAGTTGAGACATCTTCCTTGTTGTACCTACCATGGTACTGAATACATAGTATCACCTTTGGAATGTTTATATACTAAATCCTATCATAAAAGCACTAAGGATTCTTGATATTAGAGGCAACCTTCTAGAAAATCATAAATAGGAATATTATGTTTGGGTGATGACATCCTAATTTACATTATTGGACCACAGGAATAGAGGGAGAATCTAGGACTGAAGACTGTGATCAGAGCCTATGTTTGGATGATCTTACTAAAATCTGAGTTGAATATTTCACTCTCTGGCTGCTTGCTTCCATTTCAAACCTACCACATTTTTGATGGTTGGTTTAAGCATTGCCAGGACAGCCTGTGATCACTGAGATAGCAAGGTCAAGGCTGCAAAAATTCCCAAGAGGTATGATGCAATCTAGCTAGGCAATTAGTGAAAGAAAACCTAGACAAACCAAAGCTGAACTAATATTAAAATGTGAAATCAGTCAGGAGGGATGCTTTGGTTTATGATAGAATTCCATTAAATAATACTGTAGCACTGCATTTAAATATTTGTGGTAGGAACTATAGATTAATAACCTGACACACTTTCACAAATTATAGATGATCAGTAAATATTGCATCAAATGAACTGTAGACTTCTTTAGTGGAGAGGATTGGAAGAAGTGAGAGATAGAGAAGGAGGACAAAAAAGAAAAAGAATAACCACTGATGTTAGCATCTCCCAGACAGTATAGAAAGTATAAATACATGAAGCAAAGATTTAATTTATAAAAGTTCACTTGACCACCCATCTACAGGGAATACATCTATTGTATAATGCAAGATACACAGGGTATAGGATTCAGAGTAATTTGTCTGTAGTACAGCAATTTGCTTTAGGAAATGACGCTATTAAATAATTTTTTAAAAAAATAGTGACTTAATTTGACTAACATTATCAAGTGCCTCTTCTATGCTAGGCCTATACTAGGCACTTTGAGGGCTAAAGAGATAAACCAGATGGGGGCTGTGCCCTCAAGAAACTCCTGGCCAGTATGGGGATGATTTAAAAACAAATAAACTACCAGGTCTAAAGTGAAAAAAATTAGGAAAACAGAGGTGCCAATAGTAATGAACAAGAGGAATAACAAGAGAAAGACTGACCACCTAATTCTAGGTATGAAGCCAGAAAATTTTTTTCCTACAGATAAGCAGGACTTTGTCTAAGACACACAAATTCATAAGAGTGGAACATAGCAAGCTTTTAAATTATTTATTTATTTATTTATTTTGAGAGGTGTCTCACTCTGTCACTCTGTCACCCAGGCTGGAGTGCAGTGGCGCCATCTCAGCTCACTGCAACTTCCGCCTCCTGGGTTCAAGCAATCCTCCCACCTTAGCCCTGAAAGTAGCTGGAACCACAGGCATGTGCCACCATACCTGGCTAATTTTTTTTTTTTTTTTTTTTTGGTATTTCTAGGAGAGATGGAGTTTCACCATGTTGCCAGACTGGTCTTGAACTCCTGAGCTCAAGTGATCTGCCTGCCTCGGCCTCCCAAAGTGCTGGGATTACAGGCATGAGCCACCGCGTCTAGTCAGCAAGCTTTAATGGACCTCTCCTGATACAGTGGAGAGAGAAACAGTGGAGGTTCTCTGGGGAGTAAAGGTTCTGTGCTTTCCAGCAGGGAGAAAGGAGTGAGTTGAGTTGTCCTACAAGCCTGGGAGCCCCAAGGAAGCAGCTCCTTCCTTTCTGCCAGGGGAGGAACGATGCTTCTGATGAATGAGTCTCGGTCTGTACAACAGTACTAGATGGACCGAGTGTACATCAGTTATCTGTCACCATCCTAGAGAGGTGGCCTTTGGATCTTCTCTTTTATGAGACCAACTGATTATGATCCTAACTCTTGTCAGGATTAATTCCAGGACTGAATTCCACAATGTATACATATGTCACAACATGCTGTATACCACAAATATACACAAATTTTTACTTGTCAATTAAGAATTTTTCAAAAAGATTACAAAAAACGTCATTCCAAGGCTGAGCTGCTCAGGCCCCAAAAATCCATCAATCTTTTAAGAACATGGCATTGACAGCTGAATCCAAACTGCTGTATTAACAGTCAAGTTGCATCAGCTAGTTTTATATTTGTGGCCTTTAGATTTCAACAGACTTAGAAACAATCTGGTAATAAAAGAAAGAAGGTTTTGTTCAAAGTCGTATTTGCTTAAGGAGCTCCAAGCACAGAATTATGCCAGAGTGTACTTACCATGACTAATGGTTATGACTGGGATGTATTTTTGCACCAGTACAAGTTTCATCAGTCCTGGGGCCACATAAACAAAAATAATATTTTGATGCTGGAAATAAAAGAACTCAGTAAGTTTTGATGAGTGTTTTACAAACATTATCTTCTTTAATCCTCATAATAGCTCAACATGGTATATATCAATATCCTGTTTTACAGTGGTATGAACTAAGAATTAGAAAGGGGAAGTAATCTTACCGAGGTCACATAGCCAATAAATGAGAGAACCCATGCGTGAACCCAAGACTGATTTCAAAGCCCCTACTCTTTTTGATTCCACTACACAGGTCAGGGCTTAATGTTTCTAACATGAAGGGCAGATGGTTGAATAGAAGGAACAGGAATAAATAACCCTGTAGACCCTAAGAGGAATCTGCCTGGTAGTCACTACTGTAGAAACTGCATGCAGATTTCTTAAAAACGTGGTACTGTGGCTCATGCCTGTAATCCCAGCACTTTGGGAGGCAGAGGCTGGTGGATCACAAGGTCAGGAGTTCAAGTCCAGCCTGGACAACATGACAAAACCCCATCTCTACTAAAAATACAAAAATTAGCCGGGCATGGTGTGCTCCTGTAATACCAGCTACTCAGGAGGCTGAGGCAGGAGAATCACTTGAACCCAGGAGGCAGAGGTTGCAGTGAGCTGAGATCATGCCATTGCACTCTGGCCTGGGTGACAAGAGCAAGACTCCATCACAAAACAAGCAAACAAACAAAAAATGTGGCACTGAGGGTAGCTACAAGAGTTTGATAAAGTGAAGACAGAGGAATAACTCTTTCCTGGTCAACAAATATTTGATGAATGAATAGGGAGTATTGCTCTCCTAATAATGAATTAGAAGTCTTCATAGCAAAAAATAAGAACTATTCCCTTCCAATTATGGTGTCAAGTACATGGTCATCAATCACATTATGACTCCCCTACCCAACTTCAATCTGTCAAATAGAGTCATGGAGCACAGTGACTTCTGACTATGCTTCTGCTCAATATAGGGCATTTTATATAGAACCTAAGGGAAAAGTCAGCCAGGTAGTTGAAAAATGACAGGCCCTAGTAACGACTCAGTGTGTGGGTAAGGGGTTTATGGAGTCCATATATGACCAAATGACAGACCATTTATAACCAAGTAACTGGACCGAAACTAGCTGACTGGAAATGGACATAATGACGTTCTCAGTCACACTTTTGATTAATTGAACAATTCATTCATTGAGAAAGTCAATGGGAATATTTAAGTCCTGTTATATAACACCAAGGCATATTCAGTTCAAAGAAGAATAGCAAGAAGCACACGCTTATTTGATTTATGTGCCAGAGTGGAAGTATTCCTTGGTCCCCTAGCATCCAGGATGATTATCCATTCTGCTGGTACTGGCTCAAAATGTGCTTTAAAATATCTACTCCTTTTACCAATAGAAGATCGCTTGGAGCCACCAACACTCCATCTGTGTCAGCTGGATGCCAGCCCCACATAACAGATGCTGATACAGACTTAGGAATGCAAAGGGTTTATTGGGGAATAACACTTGTGAAAGGAAAAAAGAGAAAGCAGAGTTAGAGAAGGGGAATTGCCAGACAATGATGTAAGTCTGACAAAGCCTCTGTTAGCCCAATGGGCATCTCTGAAGGATGCTCTACAACTATAACCTAGGAAAAACCGGGCCATACAGAGATAGGAGCTGAAGGGGCACGGTGAGAAGTAACCAGAAGACAGGAGTATGAGCCCTCTGTCAAGCCCGGACAGGGCCACTAGAGGGCTTCTTGGTCTAGCGGTAACACCAGTGCCTGGGGAGGCAACTGTTACTTAGCTGACCTTGGTCTAGCAGTAGCGTCAGTGCCTAAGGAAGGCACCCGTTACTTAGCAGACCGGGAAAGGGAGTCTCCCTTTCCCCACGGAAGTTAGAGAAGACACTGCTCCACCACCTCTTGTGGAAGGCCTGATATCAGTCAGGCCTGCCCGCAGCCATCCAGAGGCCTAAACGTCTCCCTGTGATGCTGTGCTTCAGTGGTCATGCTCCTGTTTCACTTTCATGTTCCACTCTGTACACCTGGCTCTGCCTTTTAGATAGCAGTAGCAGAATTAGTGACAGTACTAAAGTCTTTGATCTTTCTGTGAAGAGCATAGAAGAAATAATGATGGAAGCTGTCCTCTCTCTCTCTGCCTCACCTACCTAAAAGGGAAAGGACCCCCTGTCCAGAGGACACGTGACTCACGTGACCTTATCAATCACTGGAGATGACTCACACTCCTTACCTTGCCCCTTTTGCCTTGTATACAATAAATAGCAGTGTGGTCAGGCATTCAGGGCCACCACCAGTCTCCGCACCTTGGTAGTAGTGGTCCCCTGGGCCCAGCTGTCTTTTCTTCTCTTTGTCTTGTGTCGTTATTTCTATGATCTCTTGTCTCTGCACACAGGGAGAAAAACCCACAGACCCTGTAGGGCTAGTCCCAACAATGCAACCAACTGAAAACCTAAGTAGGAGGATACTTTTGTAACAAATAGCTTAATCTCAGCCAGTCACAGCAGCCAAGCTTGTCAATCACAGGCATCAACTGATCAGACCATGTTGAAATCAGAGAAAGGCAGAGCTGTAACCAATCAAGTTACTTCTGTACCTCACTTCCATTTGCTGTTCATAAATGTTGCCTGTGCATCCTGAGGAGTGGAACCCTCTGAACTTCTGGTTCTGAGGGCTGCCCAACTTATAAATATTTATTTGCTTAGTTAAACTCTGTTAAATTTAATTTGTCTGAAGTTTTTTCTTTTAATAGTCTCCATAGCATATAGAGCTTTATTTTCACACAACAGCAGCCAACTACTTATTGGCTCATGTTATTATCAAAATATAATTCACAAAGAGTTGAGAAACATAACCCTTAAACAACCATGCTCTATAGGAGCATGTGTCAGATTTAATCATTTAACTCATGATTTAAGGAACCAGAAGAATGACAGCTTATCCAAAGGAGGCTATGAGAAGCTGATGAGAAGCTGATGTAAATCAGCAAAAGAAAAAATTCTGGAATGAAATTGCTAAGTTAGATAGAGAGTGGTTAATGTCCTAAAGACAATAAATGTACAACTTTGTGGTTATCTTCTTGATTGCACAGAATTTATTTACGTACCTACCAAACAAAAAGATTTTCACTTTCTCAGATTTTAAAATTACTTTCTAATTTCAGAGTCTGGCTCTTAAAAAATAGTAAATAATAAGTTAAACATGGTCACATTTGCCAGGAGAGCCAGATAAGCCTATGAAGGCTTATTAGATAGTGCTCTAGGCCATGTGCGATGGCTCACCTCTGTAATCCCAGCTACTTGAGAGCGTGAGGCAGGAAAATCGCTTCAACCTGGGAGATGGAGGCTGCAGTGAGCTGAGATCATGCCACTGCACTCCAACCTGGATAACAAAGAGACTGTGTCTCAAAAAAAAATAGTGCTCTAGTATGTCTTTAAAAGGACACACAATCGTCTTTTTACCTTTTTTCAATTTTTGTATAATTCTTCAAAACACCAGTTTCTATGGTCGCGCATACATTGGAAAGGTAACAGTGAAAAGATAATTGAAACCTGGGTTCAAATTCTGACCTCACAATTCGACCTCTGTGATCTTCAGTTTCCTCAGAGTTGTTGCAAAGATAACATGAAAAGGTTTAGAAAGGGCTAGAAAGCAATTGATTCCCAATAAATATTGGTTCCTTCACAGGTTTCCTCTCTTCTTTTGAAGATAGAGACCATATCTGGTACTCCTTGTGTCCCTGAGCTCTGTGTAGTGGGTTTTCAATAAATCGAATCATCTTTTGCTGTTTTATATATATATATGTCTTGCCTGCGATTTAGGCAAATTCCTGTCTCTGGCCTTCAATTTACCTATTGATGAAAATTAAAAGATTCAGAGTTTCTTAAGTGAGGACGGCACTAATTCTAGAAGCAGTTTTGGAAATGGGGTAGGGGGAGCATTCTTGATATTTACAGTAACTGGAGAGAATGACATTTGGTATCCTGGATCCAGAGGTGATAAACCCCCTTCAGTGAGCAGGCCAGTCCCCCACAAGGTGGAACTGTTTCATCCAGCACAGTTCATCAGAGAGAGAGAGAGAGAGAGAGAGAGCAGAGTGTGGGAGAGAGAGGGAAAGAGAGAGAGAGAGATACTTTTAAACAGATTTTGTGAGAACTCACTATCACGAGAACAGCAAGTGGGAAGACCAGCCCCATGATCCAATCACCTCCCACCGGGCCTCACCTCCAACACTTGGAATCACAATTCAACATGTGATTTGGGTGGGGACACACAGCCAAATCATATCAGTCAGCTAGTTGCATTCTGAGTTCCTTTCAAACGACTCCTCTTTTCTCCATTCTTTTGCTCAAGGCCTTGCAACCATATCCCCCTCCAGTGGACACTGCCCCTTCAAACAGCTGGTTCACATTCTCTGTTTCTGGCTTCCTCCTGGGTACTTACACATTTTTAAACCAAACCTAGTTTCCCTATCAGCTCCCCCTTTTGCCTTGAAAAGGGAAAAGAAAGCAAGTCCTTTAAGCCAAGACACCAAACCATTTTTCTTCTGGGAAAGCAGGCTTCAAAAAACCACGTGATTCTTTTTATTAAAAACTAGCAAAGCAGGAAAACAAAGTAGCCACAAGGTGGCAGAATAGGAGAGATTTTATTTTTCTGCAGGCTAATTGACGAGGAAATGTGTGAAATGGTACTGTCTTAGGAAGTCGCCTGTTGTGATGTATTGATAACGTAGCATATAAAAAATTGAAGGAAAGAGGGAGGCAGGTCAAATGCTGCTGAAAAGTCAAGTAAAATAAGGACCAAAAATATGTCCATCTGATTTTGTATCCTGGAGATAACAGGTGGCCTTAGAAAGACCTGTACCTATGGAGAGCAGAGGCAGCAGCCTCACCAAAATTTCTGCCATTGTCTGTGGTTCTGTCTGTTCCTGCTCATCTACAGATGACAGGGGAAGAATTAATAACTCCATTTTCTATCAGCAGCTTGGGATACAGTTGAAGCTGGTTGAGGGTAGCAAAGAGGAAGACGGACTGATTTGATGCTTGGCTGATGGGACCAGAGGCTGCAAGTGGAGCAGGGCGCAGGATCGCCCCCAACAGGTCAGCCAGAAGCTGCGCTGCATCCCACAGCCACCTAATGCGGGTGGTACTTCCTTTCTTTCTCTGTGTATTGTGAGAAGGTTTCTGTGATTAGGGGTATTAAATGTTGGTTTACTTTTGTTATTTATATATAAATAGAATTTACAGTACAAATTACAGGACTGGTACACATTATGGTCCCTTTTAAAAATGGAAAAGTCTGTTATTTTGACAACTTTGAGAAATGTGGCAATGGCTATTGGCTCTAATCTTCCTTTCATTGATTTCCATTCACAAGAGGAAACTGTCTTCTACACAACTTCCAGAGCAAACTTCTAAGAGTGGAAATGAGTGAGATCGCTTCACTCCACTGCTCAAAATATCCAGCGTCTTCCCATCACTCTGGAGATTTGGGGTTCATGGGCTTCCCTGGGGATTCTCAGATGGAGGGAGATCTGAAAATGGGTGTCTTAAATTTGGGGATGCTGAGATTTCAGGCGGTACCTTTGGGAGGAAGGCCTGTGAAGAGGTTGGATGAGGAATCTACTGAAGTTTGGTGAAGATCAATAATTGACAGCATCTGCAGAACTGAAAAATCTGAGGCCTATAGGGGAGTGTGTTGGTAGGAGATAAATGAATGGGACAACTTGTGAGAAGTTAGTAAATTAGAGAACTATAGGTTTTAGTGATTGTGGGGGCCAGAGGCTCAGGTTTGGGGGATATTTTTAGGGATTCAGTGTTGACAGTCTATAGAGGTCAGTGATTTGCTGTTTGTGGATTGGTTGGGATATACAGAATTCAGGGGTTGGAGGAAGTTGTGGGATTCAGTGTTTGGAGGGGCCAGTGGTGGTCAGTGAAGAGATACTTCTGGGAATTAGTGATTGGGGTTGCCTGTGGGTAATGGTGATTAGGATCTGTGGGGTCTATGCTTGGGATATTTCTTTGTTGGTGGAAGCTATGACAATCAGGAATTTACAGGAGGTACTGTGAAGTTAGTGACGTGAGTTATTTGAGAGTCCACTGTGATTTGCTCTTGATTGATGATTGTAGAAGTCAATTATTGGAGAATTGCTGGATATTTTGTGAGTCTATCAGGATCCATTTGGTGATCAGTGGAAATCAGTGGTGAAGGGGAGTCTAGGATTCAGTTGAGAGGCTTCTGTGGATGTTGTGAGTTAGGGGTGTAGGAAAGCCTGCAATCAGGGGATTTCTGTGGACTCAGGGATCTATGGTTTCAATGATTTGATATGGGGGAGTGTTAACTGGAAGTATGTGATTTGAGAGTTTTTCAGGCATCAATGAATGGGAGCCAGCATGGCTCAGTGGTGGGGGATCTGTGAAGGGCAGTTTTTAGAGGCTGTATTTTTACTGACCTTTAAAGATAAATTATATATTGTTGAGTGTGGGGTTGGGGGGGAACATGTTTCAGAGACAAGCCCACAAAGATGAGAAAGAATCAACATAAAAACACTGAAAATTCAAAAAGCCAGAGTGTCTCTTCTCCTCCAATGGCCACAACACCTCTCCAGCAAGGGCATAGAACTGGGCTGAGGCTAAGAGGAATGAATTGATGGAAATAGGATAACCTTCTATAAAAATTAACTCAACATGGATCCAATAAGATTTAAATGTAAAATGCAAAACCATAAAACTCTAGAAGGAAATCTAGGCAATACCATTCAGGACATAGGCATGGGCAAAGATTTCATGATGAAAATGCCAAAAGCAATAGCAACAAAAGCAAAAATTGACAAATGGGATCTAATTAAACTAAAGAGTTTCTGCACAGCAAAAGAAACTATCAACCTACAGAATGGAAGAAAATTTTTTCAATGCATCTATCTGACAAAGGTCTAATAT
>NW_012104366.1:145027-146820 GCF_000951045.1 Mandrillus leucophaeus | reverse complement strand
CTGGCTAACATGGTGAACCTGTCTCTACTAAAAAATACAAAAAATTAGCCGAGCGTGGTGGCAGGCCCCTGTAGTCCCAGTTACTCAGGAGGCTGAAGTAGGAGAATGGCGTGAGCCCAGGAGGCGGTGCTTGCAGTGAGCCAAGATCGTGCCACTGCACTCCAGCCTGGGAGACAGAGCAAGACTCAGTCTCAAAAAAATAAATAAAATAAGGAATTCGAATTTTATTTAAAGTGCAAGTCACTGAAGGGTTTTAAGCAAAGAAGTAACTATCAGATTTGAGTTTTTAGATCATAGTGTATGGTATAAGCAAGAATGGATTGTGAATGGGGCAAGGGAAGAAGAACTAGCAAACATCTTTGCATATAAATTTGTGTGTGTGTGTGTGTGTATTTCTGTAATCCAGATTCCTAGAAGCTGAATTTTCTTGTCAAAAGGTAAGCACGTTTTAACTTTAAATATGTATCCAAACTGCTTAAGTATTATCTCCTTGAAGAACCTTCTATGACCCTGCCATCCAGGTTTGCATATTTGTTCTTTACTTTGTGGCACTCTATGTATTTTCTTCCTAGAACTGAAAATAATGTGTAAGATTTTGTTTATTTATTTTTATATTGTCTATCTTTTTGGTGTAGGCATGACCTTGTTTTATTGCCTATTATACTCATGATATAGTAGGCACTAAATGAAGATCTGGGCCAGGTGTGGTGGCTCACACCTGTAATCTCAGCATTTTGGAAGGTTGGGTAGGGAAGATTGCTTGAGGCTAGGAGTTGGAGACCAGCCTGGGCGACATAGTGAGACCCTACCACTATGAAAAATTTAAAAATTAGCCCTGTGTTGTGGTGGGCACCTGTAGTCTCAGCTACTCAGGAGGCTGAAGTGGGAGGACCACTTGAGCCCAGAAGTTGGAAGCTTCAGTGAGCTCCCTCCACTCCATGATGGCACCACTGCACTCAAGCCTGGGTAACAGAGTGAGATGCTGTCTCAAAAAAAATAGATGTTGAATAAATAATTTCTGGTATACTTTGTATATTTATCCCCACCAAAATCTCATGTTAAATTGTAATCCTCAATGTTGGAGGTGAGGTTTGGTGGGAGGTGATTGGATCATGAAGGCAGATCCCTCATGAATGGCTGGGGCTATCCCCTTGATGAGAAGTGAGTTCACACCAGATCTGGTGATTTAAAGAGTGTGGCATCTCCCCCTCACTCTCTCTCTCTTTCTTGCTCCTGTTTTTGCCATATGATATGCCTGCTCTTGCTTCTCCTTCTGCCATGCATAAAAGCTCCCTGAGGCTTCCCCAGAAGCTGATGCCAGCACTGTTTCCTATACAGCCTGTAGAACCACAAAGCAATTAAACCTCTTTCTTTATAAATTACCCAGTCTCAGGTATTTCTTCATAGCAATGCAAGAATGGTCTAATACAATTTCCCCACTAAAACCTCTGCACAAACTTATACCTTCAGCAACAGCATATAAAAGTCTAGTTTGCAAATTCCTAAACCAAAAGGAATATTACTGTCTTAGGAGGGGGGAAAGTTTAAATGATATTTTATTATTTATATTTTTAAATTAAAGCTATTATATATCTCTACACACTAACCAGACTGACAAAAACACACAAAAACCTCACAACATGAAATATTAGAAGAATGTGGAGCAACCAGAATTGTCATACATTGTCGATAGAATGTAAAATGATACAACCACTGATTTATATACTAGTGAATGAAAAAGCCAAAAACAAGGCACATCACTTAAATTTAGAACATTCAAGAAAAAGAACCAG
>NW_012104366.1:137546-140307 GCF_000951045.1 Mandrillus leucophaeus | reverse complement strand
GAGTTAGGGGTGTAGGAAAGCCTGCAATCAGGGGATTTCTGTGGACTCAGGGATCTATGGTTTCAATGATTTGATATGGGGGAGTGTTAACTGGAAGTATGTGATGTGAGAGTTTTTCAGGCATCAATGAATGGGAGCCAGCATGGCTCAGTGGTGGGGGATCTGTGAAGGGCAGTTTTTAGAGGCTGTATTTTTACTGACCTTTAAAGATAAATTATATATTGTTGAGTGTGGGGTTGGGGGGGAACATGTTTCAGAGACAAGCCCACAAAGATGAGAAAGAATCAACATAAAAACACTGAAAATTCAAAAAGCCAGAGTGTCTCTTCTTCTCCAATGGCCACAACACGTCTCCAGCAAGGGCATAGAACTGGGCTGAGGCTAAGAGGAATGAATTGATGGAAATAGGATAACCTTCTACAAAAATTAACTCAACATGGATCCAATAAGATTTAAATGTAAAATGCAAAACCATAAAACTCTAGAAGGAAATCTAGGCAATACCATTCAGGACATAGGCATGGGCAAAGATTTCATGATGAAAATGCCAAAAGCAATAGCAACAAAAGCAAAAATTGACAAATGGGATCTAATTAAACTAAAGAGTTTCTGCACAGCAAAAGAAACTATCAACCTACAGAATGGAAGAAAATTTTTTCAATGCATCTATCTGACAAAGGTCTAATATCCAGAGTCTACAAGGAACTTAAACAAATTTACAAGAAAAAGCAAACAACCCCATTAAAAAGTGGACAAAGGACATGAACAGACACTTCTCAAAAGAAGACATTTATACAGCCAACAAACATATGAAAAAAGCTCAACATCACTGAGCGTTAGAGAAATGCAAATCAAAATTACAGTGAGATACCATCTCATGCCAGCCAGAATGGCAATTATTAAAGAGTCAAAAAACAACAGATGCTAGTGAGGTTGTTCAGAAAAAGCAATGCCTTTACATTGTTGGTGGGAGTGTAAATTAGTTCAACTATTGTGAAAGATGGTGTGGTGATTTCTCAAAGACCTAGAACCAGAAATACCATTTGACCCAACAATCCCATTACTGGGTATATATCCAAAGGAATATAAATCATTCTCTTATAAAGATACATGCACACATATGTTCATTACAGCTATTCACAATAGTAAAGCCATGGAATCAACCCAAATGTCCATCAATGATAGACTGGATAAAGAAAATGTGGTACATATACACCATGGAATACTATGCAGCCATAAAGAGGAATGAGATCATGTCCTTTGCAGGGACATGGATGGAGCTGGAAGCCGTTATCCTCAGCAAACTAACACAGGAACAGAAAAACCAAACACCACATTCTTTCTGATGACTAGCAGAGAGTAATGGTCATAGCTTTACTTATACTTTCCATTTTTCATGCAAGTCCCTTTTTTGAATGACTCAAACCTGGAACCATACAGAAAGTAATTCTGAGAAGTACAGTTCCCCGTTTAACTAAGTTAGCAGAACAAAAACCACCTATGTGGTCAAGAGGATCACTCTTGGCAGACTTGAGCTGAGACCCAAAGTATGACAATTTGTTAACCATGTGAAGCATGTGGGAAGGGCTTTCAGACAGGGAACAGTGAGTGCAAAAGCTTGGCCTATGTGACAGAAAACAGACCAGGGTGGCTGAGTCACAAGGAGAAAGGGAAAATGGTATGAAATAAATTAAGCTATATAGGGAGAGTGGCTAGATTATGTGGAGCCTTATAAAGTAAGGAGTTTGTGGCCTGGCACAGTGGCTCACACCTGTAATCACAGCACTCTGGGAGGCCGAGCCGGGCAGATCACGAGGTCAGGAGATCAAGACTATCCTGGCTAACATGGTGAACCTGTCTCTACTAAAAAATACAAAAAATTAGCCGAGCGTGGTGGCAGGCCCCTGTAGTCCCAGTTACTCAGGAGGCTGAGGCAGGAGAATGGCGTGAGCCCAGGAGGCGGTGCTTGCAGTGAGCCAAGATCGTGCCACTGCACTCCAGCCTGGGAGACAGAGCAAGACTCAGTCTCAAAAAAATAAATAAAATAAGGAGTTTGAATTTTATTTAAAGTGCAAGTCACTGAAGGGTTTTAAGCAAAGAAGTAACTATCAGATTTGAGTTTTTAGATCACAGTGTATGGTATAAGCAAGAATGGATTGTGAATGGGGCAAGGGAAGAAGAACTAGCAAACATCTTTGCATATAAATTTGTGTGTGTGTGTGTGTGTATTTCTGTAATCCAGATTCCTAGAAGCTGAATTTTCTTGTCAAAAGGTAAGCACGTTTTAACTTTAAATATGTATCCAAACTGCTTAAGTATTATCTCCTTGAAGAACCTTCTATGACCCTGCCATCCAGGTTTGCATATTTGTTCTTTACTTTGTGGCACTCTATGTATTTTCTTCCTAGAACTGAAAATAATGTGTAAGATTTTGTTTATTTATTTTTATATTGTCTATCTTTTTGGTGTAGGCATGACCTTGTTTTATTGCCTATTATACTCATGATATAGTAGGCACTAAATGAAGATCTGGGCCAGGTGTGGTGGCTCACACCTGTAATCTCAGCATTTTGGAAGGTTGGGTAGGGAAGATTGCTTGAGGCTAGGAGTTGGAGACCAGCCTGGGCGACATAGTGAGACCCTACCACTATGAAAAATTTAAAAATTAGCCCTGTGTTGTGGTGGGCACCTGTAGTCTCAGCTACTCAGGAGGCTGAAGTGGGAGGACCACTTGAGCCCAGAAGTTGGAAGCTTCAGTGAG
>NW_012104366.1:129353-131796 GCF_000951045.1 Mandrillus leucophaeus | reverse complement strand
AATGTTTTTACTAGTTTTTTGAGAATTTAATTCATTTCTTAATTTTCTTCCATTTTAATGGAAATGTCCTGGCATCTGAGTGCTGACTCCCTTCAGCCCCCTGTCAGACTAGCAGAGCTCTTGCTGGCCCCAGGTTCTATGCATGCAAAAATGAGAGGCAAAAACTGCCAGGCAAATCAGCAGTTGCAGTAAAAGGCAGGGCTCTGGGAAGCTGGAGTGGAAGGTTGGTGGTTGCTAGGTGGAGCCAGAACACTTGTAAGTGGGGCCATAGTTGGCTTCTGGTGCAACTTGAAGCCTGGTCTAATTATTTCACCAAACTAAGATGGTGAGGTCAGCATCCCATTCACCCTTTTCTGTCCCTCTCTCTGCACCCCACTCTCACCAAGCCTTGGCAGCAGGCCAAAGAGGTCAGTTAAGAAATCTCTGCAGGTGCCACAAAGGAAATGAGACCATGAAAAGAAAGCGAAGGGGCCACCATGCCCAACCAAGAGAGAGGAAAGGATAAACCAGACAGGAGAGCAGATGGCACTGCAGAGGGCACAAGGCCCTGGCTCAGCTTTTGGAGAGTGACAGGGTATGTGTGTATGTGGGGGGTGTGTGTGTGTGTGTGTATGTGTATTCATTCTCCTGATCCACTCTGCCCATCTTATTTCAGCAAGATAGGCTTCAAGCTCTGAAATTCTTTTCTCCAGTCTATTTGGTTATTGATACTTGCGGCTTCATTGTGAGGTTCTTGTGCTGTGTTTTACCGATCCATTGGGTCACTTATGTTCCTCTCTAAACTGGTTTTTCTCGTTAACAATCTCTGTAATGTTTTATCACAGTTCTTAGCTTCTTTCCATTGGGTTAGAACATGCTCCTTTAGCTCAGCAATGTTTGTTATTACCCACATTCTGAAGCCTACTTCTGTCAATTCATCCATCTCAGCCTCTGCCCAGTTCTGTGTCCTTGCTGGAGAGGCGTTGCAATCATTTGGAAGAGAAGAGGCACTCTGGCTTTTTGAGTTTTCAGGTTTTTTTGATTCTTTCTCATTTCATGAGTTTATCTAGCTTTGATCTTTGAGGCTGCAGACCTTTGGATAAGTTTTTTGTGGAACTTTTTTGTTGATGCTGTTGTTGCTGTTTGTTTTTCTTCTAACAGTCAGGCTCCTCTTCCATAGGGCTGCTGCAGTTTGCTGGGGGTCCCTCCCATACTTGGAGGTGTCACCAGTGGAGGCTGGAAAACAGCAAAGATTGCTGCCTGCTCCTTCCTCTGGGATTTCTGTCTCAGACGGGCACCAACCTAAGACCAGGAGGAATGCTCCTGTATACAGTGTCTGGTGACCTCTGTTGGGGAGATCCCCCCAGTCAGGAGGCTTGGGATCCAGAACCCACCTAACAAATCACTCTAGCTGCCCCTTCGCAGAGGGGGTGTACTGTGCTGGGTGGAATCCCACTCGTCCAGACTGCCTGGATTCCTCAGAGCCAGCAGGGGGAAAAGACTAAGTCTGTTGATCCATGGAGATGACAACCACCCCTCCCCGCAGGGGCTCAGTCTCAGAGAAATCAGAGTTCTGTTTCTAAACCCCTGGCAGGAATTGCTGAAGTTCCTGCAGGGAGGCCCCACCCAGTGAGGAGGATTGATCAGGGTCTGGCCTAAAGAGACAGTCTGGTCATAACCTGTTAGAGCTGCTATGCTGTGCTGTGGGGAATTCCTCCTGGGTCCAAACCACCCAGTCTCCCCAGCACTGGCAGGGGAAAAATGGCAGACTGGAGCTGCAGTGTTGGCTGCCACTCCTCCCACTAGGAGCTCAGTCATCTTAGGCAGCAGGAAGCCACAGTGATGGTGGCCACTCCTTCCCCTGGGAACTCAGCAGCCTTAGGCAGTCTCCAGCCTAGTGGCTGCTGAGAATCTGCACAGCTCCATGGTAGGCTCTCTTCAGCCTCATGGCTACACACCAAGGCCCTTGTGGTGTGGGCTCATGAAGGGGATCTCCTGATCTGTGGGTTGCACAGATCCATGGAAAAAGTGTGGTTTCCTGGGCAGGGTAGCACACTCACTCACTGCCTCCCTTGGCTGCAGGTGGGAGCTCCCTTTACCTTGCATGGCTCCCAGGCGGACTGTTGCACCACCCTGCTTTTCCTCACTCTCCGTGAGTCATGCCAATTGCCTAGTCAGTCCCAATAGGAGAACCTGGATACCTCAGTCACCAGTGCAGGATTCACTCACTGTTTTCATTCTTCTCAGTGGGAGCCTCTGTCTGCAGCTGTTTCTTGTGAATTGTATCTTAATATAGATATCATTTTTAAAAATTCCATTTATATTGATTCTATTGAATTTGCAAATCAAAGTTAAATGAAATAAAAACTGTCATTTTTACATTATTTTTCCCAATCAGTTCTTTTCATTTATTATTCTATATTTTTTAGAAAAGGTTTATTCTATAAACACATCTCAGATTTTT
>NW_012104366.1:127684-129303 GCF_000951045.1 Mandrillus leucophaeus | reverse complement strand
TTAGGCAGCAGGAAGCCACAGTGATGGTGGCCACTCCTTCCCCTGGGAACTCAGCAGCCTTAGGCAGTCTCCAGCCTAGTGGCTGCTGAGAATCTGCACAGCTCCATGGTAGGCTCTCTTCAGCCTCATGGCTACACACCAAGGCCCTTGTGGTGTGGGCTCATGAAGGGGATCTCCTGATCTGTGGGTTGCACAGATCCATGGAAAAAGTGTGGTTTCCTGGGCAGGGTAGCACACTCACTCACTGCCTCCCTTGGCTGCAGGTGGGAGCTCCCTTTACCTTGCATGGCTCCCAGGCGGACTGTTGCACCACCCTGCTTTTCCTCACTCTCCGTGAGTCATGCCAATTGCCTAGTCAGTCCCAACAGGAGAACCTGGATACCTCAGTCACCAGTGCAGGATTCACTCACTGTTTTCATTCTTCTCAGTGGGAGCCTCTGTCTGCAGCTGTTTCTTGTGAATTGTATCTTAATATAGATATCATTTTTAAAAATTCCATTTATATTGATTCTATTGAATTTGCAAATCAAAGTTAAATGAAATAAAAACTGTCATTTTTACATTATTTTTCCCAATCAGTTCTTTTCATTTATTATTCTATATTTTTTAGAAAAGGTTTATTCTATAAACACATCTCAGATTTTTAAAATTCTTCGTATTTTTAGCTTGTCAAAATTGTAAATGTCACTTCTTTCTACTACCTTTTCTATTTCTCCTACTTTTTTTATTAGTATACTGTTTTATACATATATCATTTTAGTAGCTCTACTAATTGGATTTTCTAATACTGAATGTATTTCAAATCCTAACAGTTTTTCTCTTCCTTTAAATTATTGCTATCTTATTTTTTTCTCTAATTGGATTACCTGGAATCTTTAGCATAATATTGACTAATAATGGTGGCATCAAACATCATTTATCTCATTGCTGTCTCTGGTAAGAGTGCTTTGGGTTATTCATGGTTTTTCTTGTAGGTTTCTAGTGAATAGCCCATGATGGTTAATTTTATGTGTCAACTTGACAGTCCAAATATGTGGTGCTCAGGTATTTGAATAAACATTTTTTCTAGGTGTCTTTGAACGTATTTCAAAGAAGAGGTTAACATTTGAACCAGTAGACTAACTAAAGCAGATTTCCCTATTCAATGTGGCTGTAGACCTCATCCAATCATTGTAGGCCCAAATAGAATAAAAGGCTTAGTAAGACTTCTCTCCCTGCCTGTCTTCAAGCTGGGACACTGGTTTTCTGCCTGCCTGCAGACTCAGACCGGAACTTATACCTTCAGTTTTCCTGGCCTTCAGAAGACTCAGGCCTTCAAACTCAGCCTAGAACTTTACCATTGGCTCTCCTGAGTCTCCAGCTTGCTGACTGCAGATCTTGGGCTTCTTATCATCCATTAATGTCCATGCACATCTCCTTCCTTCCTTCCTTTTTCTCTCCTCCTTCCTTCTTTCCCTCTCTCTCCTTTCCTTCCTTCCTTTTTCTCTCTCTCTCTCCTCCCATCTTTCCTCTCTCTCTCTCTCCATTCCTTCTCTTCCTTCTCTCTTCTGTCTCTGGAGAACACACACTAATAAATGTTCATTATCAATATAAGGAATTTTCTTTCTAATTTTTAAAAA
>NW_012104366.1:117503-127093 GCF_000951045.1 Mandrillus leucophaeus | reverse complement strand
AAATCATGTTGGGGTGCTACTTTTAGTTGTTTTCATTTCTATTTTTACTGCAATGTACTGAAAAAATAATTAGGGAGTGTCTGAATATTTCCCTCTGAGAATTTGTTGCAATTTTCTTTGTAACTATATATATATATATATATTCCATTAAAACTATTACATAAATCTTAGAAAATAATGCATAGTATCTTTGTCGGAGAAAACATTATTTGTCTATGGCTATTAATGAAATCTGTCAATTTTATTTTCAAACACTCTACAAAAGTGTTTCTTGAACACTGAAATATAACATAGGACTTAATAAAAAGGGATTAGGAAAAAAGGAAAAAATTTCAATAACCCAACAAAAATTCCGGGGAACTCAAAAAGCCTTTTTTTATAAGCAAATATATACATTTTAATAAATTATCTCTGAAAATAACTTTCTAAATATGTCTTTAAAAAAACAAACCTTAGTTTTGGATGAACACTTCCATTATAACTTTCTCTTTCAATAACACATTTTTTAGATTATAAGAATAGTCTTTCTTCTCAGTACAAGTAGCATAATAAGTAAATGAGTGTTTTGCCTGAAGATTTTCCTCACATAACAATCTTAGTTTCCTATACTGTGAATGCTCAGGTGTAAACAATAACCTACAACTGACTGCAGGCTTTCCCACACCCATTACTCGGCTAAGGTTTCCTTTCTGAAATGAGTTCTCTGATGTCGAATTAAGGATGTACTATGACAAAAGACATCACCACACTTATTACGTTGATAAGGTCTCTCCCTTGTATGTATTCGCTTATGTTTAGTCAGAGCTGAGCTTAAGCTGAAGGATTTCCCACATTCATTACATTGGTAGGGTTTCTCTCCTGTATGCATCCTCTGATGTCGAATTAGTGAGGTTCTATAGCAAAACGGTTTCTGACATTCATTACATTGATAGGGTTTCATGCCAGAATGAATTTTTATATGTTCAGTAAGGTGTGTCCTTCGACTGAAGGTTTTTCTACATTCTTTACAAACATAGGGCTTCTCTCCAGTATGAGTTCTCTGGTGTTCAGTAAGATGTGCACTCCGATTGAAGGCCTTTCCACATGCATTACACTCATAGGGTTTTTCTCCAGTATGAATTCTTTGATGTTGAATGAAGGCTGGGGTGTGGCTGAAAGCTTTCCCACATTCATTACATTCATATGGTTTCTCTCCTGTGTGGATTCTCTGATGTCGGATTAGTGATGTACTGTGGCAAAAAACCTTCCGACATTCCTTACACTGGTAGGATTTTTCCTCAGAATGAATTCCCTGATGTTCAATTAGGTGTGTGCTGCGGCTGAAGGTTTTTCCACATTCAGTACATTCATATGGTTTCTTTCCAGTATGAATTCTATGATGTTGAGTAAGGGCAGAGATATGGCTGAAAGCTTTCCCACATTCATTACAAGGATAGGGTTTTTCTCCAGTATGGATTCTCTCATGATTTCTAAGGGATGACCTATGACTAAAGGCTTTTTCACATTCATTACACTCATAAGGTTTCTCCCCAGTATGGACTCTTTGATGCTGAATAAGATTAGTGCTCTGACTAAAAGCTTTCCCACATTCATTGCATTCATAAGGTTTCTCTCCAGTATGTATTCTTTGATGTTGAATAAGATTAGTGTTCCGGGTAAAGGACTTATCACATATTTTACATTCATAAGGTTTCTCTCCAATATGTGTTTTCTGATGCTGGGTCAGGGATGCAACACAAGTGTAGCCTTTCCCACATTCAGTACAGAGGTATGGGTTCGCTCTCATATAAATTTTCTCAGATTCCATCAGTACTGAACTATGGCTTTATATTTATTTATTTTTTCATTTTTGTGGGTATGTAATAGGTGTTGGCTTTTCATTTATTTCCAGAATAAGTAAATAAGTAAAGTTTGAGATACAAATGCATCCTTTCTTATATCTAATAAATTATTTTCATTCATGAGTTGCCTTTTGAAAAAATCCACTACAGCAGAATTATGCTTCAGGTTCCCACCATTGATGTCATAGTTACAGTAGTCCTGCCTTATCCACAGTTCCACTTTCCATGGTTTCAGTTCTCCACGGGCAATTGTGGTCAAAAATATTATATGGAAAATTCCAGAAATAAACAATTCGTAACTTTTAAATGGTGTGGTTTTCTGAGTACTGTGATGAAATCTTGTGTGATCTGCTCTGTCCTGCCTGAGCTGTGAATCATTTCTTTGTCCAGTGTATCTGCACTGTATATACTACCCACCCATTCGTCATTCAGTAGCTCATACTAAGAACCTGGTTAGGGTTTGGTACATCAGTGATTTCAGGCATTCTCTGGGGGTCTTGGAATGTATACTGCATGAATAACTGGGGACTACTGCATGAGGTCTTTTTCTTATAAAAACTCTCAGTTGTTTAAAAAGCTTTGGTCTTTGATTAATGTTTCCTCAAAGTTGTTATATTCATGATCTTCCTTTTGACTTGCTTTTTCCTGTAATCTGGTTATACTGGTGTTTCTCAAACTGGTTATCAAATTCGAGTTCTTCTAACGTGAAGTATTAGGAACCATCATTTGAAAAAAAATTCTAACGTCATATGATGACATTGTTTTGTTTTTCAGAAATTCTCGGCTTTGGAGTGGATGCTCTAACTTTGGATATAGTATCCAGGATTAAGTAGAAGATATTATCTCTTTCCTCTGAAATACAAAGGCAGAAAACAAGGCTCACTCATCAGTTACAGAAAATAAAAATAAAATAGTGCTATGATAAAATGTAAAATTTTTCAATGTAAGTACTGATTAATAGGGAAGTTTAAAGGTGAAATGGATCGATATATATGTCTGAAAAACACTGTTGCTCTACTCACAACAACTCTGACAAATTGTATAGCCACAGCCTTTTCCTCTCTATAACTCATACTTAACACAGAACACTTCTATGTGCAAATGTGTGGGATTTTTTCCATTCTGACCAGTTCTCCAACTCTCTGGACACCAACTCTAGATATCCTACAATTTACTCTAATTCCAACACTATCTACCTGGAGTAAGCATCATATCCCTCAAGTTAAAGGGCTCAGTCCCACAAGACTGCCTCCACTTCAGATGACAATCACAAGCTGGTCCTCCCATACTTCTGACCGACTGGCTACAAGTTGAGGGTTCCTATAACCCCTCCTCCTCTGGTTCAATAATTTGCTAGAATGGCTCACAGAACTCAGGAAAACACTTTACTTACATTTACCAGTTTATTATAAAGGATACAGTTCAGAAAAAGCCATTCAGGAAGAGATGCACAGTGCAAGGTGGGCAGAAGGGAAAGGGGTATAAAGCTTCTGCATCATCTCTGGGCATGCTACACTTCCAGCACCTTGATGTGTTGACCAATCTAGAAGCTCATCAAATATCACTGTTTAAGAGTTTGTATAGAGCTTAATCTCCATCCCCACATCTTTCTTCCCAGAGGTTGGTGGGTGGAATTGAAAGTTCTAACCCTCTAGTTGCTTGGTCTTTTTAGTGATCAGACCCACTATTGAGGCTATCTAGGGGCCCTACCCTATTTCACCTCATCAACATAAACTCATCATAATACACCTTTTCTTAAAAAAAGGTGTACTATGAACAACAAAATATATTCCTATCACTTAGGAAATGTGGAGGGCTTTCAAAGCTCTGTGACAAGAACTGGAAACAAAGACCAGATGTATTTCGTATGCTATCGCAATAGGTGTGATCAAAGAAATGGAAGCATTGAGACAAAGTGCATAATAAAGTCAAAGGTAAAGATTCAGTAAAATAAATGTTGTGAATAAAAGACAATGGAACTAATTCAAATGTATGTATGTTTTTGGAAACCAGAGGAAAAAATCCAGAAAAGTGAAATGGGATCAGATAATAAAAAACTCTCACACTTTAAACAGAGAAATTCAATGTCATCTAGCAGGAGACAGGAAAACTGAAGTTTTCTGTCAGAACATTAACAGGATAAATATATCTTAGATGTGATGTTTTAGATTAAAAGCTTGTTAATTCTATCTAAAATGAATAAAAGAACAATGGTGAAACTTAGCAAGAAGGCATAATATCAATAATATGATTCTGGATTGGGATAATACTAGTAAGAATTTGGTGTAAGTGTAGATAATACATAAAAAAGAAGAAAGAAAAAATGCTGAAATAGATTATAGGGAATTTTTACAAAACAAGATTCATAAAGATACAATGGTTTCTAGCCAAGAAGGCTGGAAGAATAGTGGTACTAATGATAGAAAAAGAAGGAAAGAGAGGCAACCTAGGGAAAGCTGGTGATTTTACTTTCACCATATTGAGGTTAAAGTGATTGAAAGTGAAGTACGACATTCTAATGGAGATAAACTTTAAGCAGGAGAATATATGGGGATAGAATGTAAGTGAAACACTTAAGTTGAAAAAATATATATAAGAAAGTTAACATAGAAGGACTATTTGAGGATGTCAGAATGCACTAACTTTTTGAGATAAAAAATAAGTAGAAAATAAGCCATAAAGGCACATGCGTTTATGTTAGGGAGCAAGTGAAGTTAACAAAAAAGCATTTGGAAAAAGATTAGAATGGAAAAGAATCTGGTGATGTCACACAAGGTAAAACAAAATATCAAACACGGCAGAAAGTCTGAACAGAGGACTAAGAATAGGTTGCTATCAAGAAAGAATTCAAGAATCTCCTCAAAATAATTTTAGCAGAAGACAAGAATCTAACTCCAAAGATTAAAAGAGAACAGGAATTGAGGATATTAGCTACAAGTTTGAAACATTTGGTAATGACAGAATAATTTTGAAAGGCAGATAAAAAATTTTTAGGCAACATATTATTTTAAAAGCAAGAAAACCTTTTTAATGTCTGAAAGTAGAAGGAAAAGAGCTGGTGAAGTGGAGAGACTGAATCATGAAACAGTCATTAAATCAGACCCTAAAATAAGTAAAAAATAATGGAATCTGAAGTACAGAATGGAAAGACTAACAACGGAAGAGGGCCAATCTTCCTCTGAGATCAAGAGATATGTGAGAAGATAGATAAATATATAGAAATGAAGTTGCTGTTGCTTCTACTAGATGAATGCAGGTTTTTAAAATACAGATGAGGGGCTCTGCACAGAGGACCCTAACCAACATTTCAAAAGCTATCTCCTAGTACCACTATTGTTACTAGCACCACCATAATGGATAAATGGACTCTTATTTACAAGGATTCCTGTCTTCTTGGTTGTTTTCGTTATCTGATTCTTTCCTGGCTGTTATTTTGTGACATTTCTCCATTTTTCCTTTGTTATCTGTTTATATGGTTCTTAGTTGGAAGATAACATCCATGGATCCTAGAATTATGTCCTAAGTAGTATTCAGGAATTCTGCGATAGAGAAATGTTGATACTTCTAAGATAACAAAGTAAGACTATCTATTTATAAAGTTTTAAAGAAAAGGACTATCATCTGTTCAGTACAGAAATATCTTGTCTCTGGTCCCTAAACTCAAAGCTCAGTCTCAGCTGAACACCTGTAAATCTCACGATCCTACATATTTTGGGATTGGAGAAACTGTACTCACCCAATGAGATGAAGCTGTAACAGTTTTTGAAGATCACATCCATGTGCCATGTCTCTGACATCTTCCAATGCCACTGGTTCCTAAAACATCAAACAAGTACCTGCTTATTAAGGGATCAGTCCTGCAGACATTTACAAAAGAAAGAGTAAAGCTAACAATTAAAAATGACAAAGTGGAGGACTATTAAGTTGTTCAAAAAGGGTTCAGAATTCTAGGCTCAAGAGTGGCCAAAAGTTTATTATTTGGTGTCTACTACTTACCTGTTGAGGATATACAGAAGCAATACTGAAGTTTCCCTATAAAGACACCTAAAATTAAAAAAAAATGTGTAATTATATGTATATATACATATAAAATATAGGTAAACTATAAACTCAACTTAAGAAATAACAGAAAATATGGAAATATCGTAAGTGGGTAGTGCGACAAGGTACTTGTTATAACCCTATTAATGGCAACGATACACATAAAAGAAAAATTGATTATTCAAGTAAAGCAATTATAAGAGGGTATAGAAAAATGAGAAGCTAAAGAGAGAGAAACAGATATAGATGTAGATGTAGATATACTATTGGTTCTGTTTTTCTGGAGAACACCAACTAACACATCAACATAAAATAATAAATCCACTTTCTGTTTAACTCATCTGTCCTCTGCAAGCTTGTGTGGTGTGAATCCATGTATATACTGATTTCAAGCTTCTGGGACTGCAAATATAAGAAGGATAAGTTTCCAGATGATGAGGAATTCACCAAGATAAATGCCATAATATGAGATTCCTTGGATGTCAACCAGGCAACCAACTTCCCCAGAAAACTTTGTTATCACTCTCTGCCATTTTTTAAATAATCACAATAGAATCTTCCTTGTGTTACACTCTATGGTTGACAGAAAAGGAATAATAGAAACAGAACTTGCTACTAAAAGATATGTACTCTATTTGCAAAGAAAAGTCTTATAGAAACTTAGCAGGAAAATGAGGGAGCATAAAAACAAAACAAGCAGAAGAAAGTGTTAAACAAATGGTGAAATGACACTGGGGAAGTACAGCCTCTTTTCACCTCACCTTGGGGAACTACACTCTTACCATTCTGGCCTAAGCTAGAGGCTGAGAATCCAAGCTTGACCTCTTGCAGAAGGTCACTCAAGAGCAGAGAAATTAACATAGATTTTGGCATTCGTAAGTGACTAGAGTAACCAAACTGGGAACTGAAGGGGTTCCAAACACATGACCAGACTCTTCCCAAGGAATTGGCTGAATTCTGAAGCTGGGTCAGGAGTTTGAAGAGCTAAGCTGAAAACCTGTGAATGGCAGAGGCAAATCTTCCATAGTTTTTCAAGGTAAAGGAGACAAAGACTTGCCACATTCTCAACTGAATGCCCAGGAGAGCCACCCATAGGAAAAGAAGCAGTGGAGAGGCAGAATAAGTCTTATCCAAACTGCAGCCCAGCCCCAACTCAGCTGGGCTAAGTGAGTATATCTTCTTAGAAAAAAGAGGATCCTTCCTGGTGAAAGATGCCATCAGGTTGAACCTCTATGATGCATTCATACATGATGACAATATATTATATATGTTATACATGTATCATATGTGTTCAAACAAGATAGTCACAAAAGATAAACATGTGGTGCTGTATTTCCATATATCGTTCAAAACTTACTAGACATACAGAGTCAATACTACAGGACAGATAAGAGGAAACAAAATAGAAGAATGGATAAAATAGAGAAAAGACTGGAAGATTTCAATACCAATTTGGAATCAACCAAAAGGAATCAAATTAGTATTCTAGAACAGAACGCTTGAAATTAAGAACTCAGAGGAAGGGTTTAACAACAGACTAAGCCTAAGGGAAACACAGATCAACAAAAATACACAAAATGAAGTACAGAGAGCTAAAAGAAAAGAATAATGGTAATTTAAAAAGCTAAGAAAATATTGATGCTGATAGAAGCCTAAGGAGAAAATATAACTAAATGTAACATGGTATCTCGAATGAGAACAGAGAGTAGAAAAATGACATTACATAAATACTAAAAAAATTTTAATGAAATACTACAGTTAATAATAATGTACCAACCTTGGCTAACTAATTGTGACGAATGTACCAAACTAATATAAGATGTTGACAGTAGGGAAAACTGGCTACGGGGATGTGGGAACTCTCTGTAATATATCTGTAAATTTTATGCAAATCTTAAACTATGCTAAAAGAAAAAGTGTATTAATAAAAGCAAGAGATAGCTTATTTTTAAGTTAATCTCCTATTTATTTCAACTATTTTCTTATAGCTTATGTTTTTCTTTTAATCATCATTTAGCCATGTGCTATATTCTAAATGAATCCCCCAAAACCCACATGTTGAAACTTAATTGCCAATGTGATAATATGAGGAGGTGGAGGCCTTTGGGAGGTAATTAAGTCATGAGCGTACAGCCCTCATAGAAGGGATTAAGGACCTTATAAAAAGTCTTGAGGGAGTGGGTTTGTACCCTTCCATGTTTTCTGCCATGTAAAGATACAGTGTTCTCTGCAACAAGGCACCATCCTGGAAGCAGAGACTGAGCCTTCACTAAACAACAAACCTGCTGGCACAATGATCTTGGACTTCAAGCCTCCAGAACCGTGAGAAATAAATTTCTGTTCTTTATAAATTGCCCTGTCTCAGGTATTTTGCTATAGCAGCACAAACTAAGACACCTTGTGATACGATTTGGCTGTGTCCCCACCCAAATCTCACCTGGAATTGTAATAATCCCCATAGGTCAAGGATGGGGCCAGGTAGAGATAACTGAATCATGGGCCCAGTTTCCTGGGGGCAGTTTCCCCATACTGTTCTCATGGTAGTGAATAAGTCTCAAGAGATCTGATGGTTTTATAAATGGGAGTTCCTCTGCCTGCATAAGCTCGTGCCCACCATCATGTAAGAAGTCCCTTTGCTCTTCCTTCGTCTTCTGCTATGATTATGAGGCCTCCCCAGCCATACTAAACTGTGAGTCCATTAAACTTCTTTCCTTTATAAATTACCCAGTCTTGGCTATGTTTTCATTAGCAGATGAGAATGGACTAATACACCTTGTTTTATGTTTTACTTCCTGATGATGCAGTTTATGTAGTCCTTTTCATATATCAGACATTCAATAAAGCTTATCTCTTAAAAACGAGCATGGGGCTTATGAGACTTACTTAAGAGGTCTAACACACACATAAGTGGAGTCTCAAAAAAAAAAAAAAAGAATGGAAATGATGCTATATTTAAGGGAATAGGGATAGATTTTTCCCAACCAATGACTCAGATTCCACTGCCCTCAAACCATAAGCAAGCTAAATAAAAAGAAAGCTACACCCACGAATAGAATAGTCAAACTCCTGAAAATCAGAGAAAAGGAGAACAATCTTAAAAGCAATTTAACAAAAGGGCAGGGTAACTTCAAAGCAGAAACAATAAGACTGCTGACTCCTCAGCAGTTCAAGAAAATCAACTGAAAAGCCATGTTTCTGGATGAGAAGACTTAATATTTTAAAGATGTCAATTCTCCCCTGTTGTGGGTTGAATTGTGTCCCTCCAAAAAAGGTATGTTGTAATCCTAACCTCAGTACCTCAGAATGTGACCTTATTTAGAAACAGGATCACTGCAGATGTAATTGGTTAAGGTGAGTTCACACTGGAATGGGGTGGGCTCCTAATCCAGTATGGCTGGTGCTCTTTTAAGAAGATGGTCATGGGAAGACCCACAGACATATAGAGAAAGTCATGTGATGAAAGGGCAGAGAACAGAGTTACACAGCTGCAAGCTAAGGAATACCAAAGATTTCCAGCAAACCACCTGAAGCTAAGAAGAGGCAAAGAATGATTTCCCTACAGGTTTCAGAGGCAGGATGACCTTGCCGACAGCTTGATTTTGGAATTCTAGCCTCAGAACTGTGAGATAATAAATTTATGTTGTTTTAAGTTACCCAATTTGTGGTACTTTGCTAGGGCACTGCTAGGCTACTAATGCATACCCCAAC
>NW_012104366.1:113192-114563 GCF_000951045.1 Mandrillus leucophaeus | reverse complement strand
GATTCTCCTGCCTCAGTCTCCCGAGTAGCTAGGACTATAGGCATTTGCCATAACGCCCAGATAATTTTTGTATTTTTAGTAGAGACAGAGTTTCACCATGTTGGCCAGGATGGTCTCAATCTCTTGACCTCGTGATCTGCCTGCCTCGGCCTCCCGAAGTGCTGGGATTACAGGCATGAGCCATCGCGCCCAGCCCATATTCTCATTTTCTGTAAGTCTCTATTCAATGTCATCTACCAGTGAAGTTTTCTCCCACTCCCCTATATTAAATAATGGCGGTCCCATGCCTTCCCTAGCCCCGTTACTCTGGTATAGTTTCCTCTATTCATCACTACGAATGATGTTCAGTAGATTAGGTGAATTAGTGCATTTTTGAATTAATATTTTCAACTTGCACATTTACTGGAATGTAACCCCATGCTAAGTTGAGGAATATCTGTGTTTACATTATTGTCCCATCCAAGACTGTCAGCTCCACATAGGCAGGGACTTTGTGTTATTCACTGTTATATCCCAATGCTTAGAATATTAGCTGGCAAAAAGTAGGCACTCAATGAATATTATTCAGTGAGTGAAAGAAAATCTTCCCTCCCTCTGGACAGAGGTGATATTTCAGGAAATAAAAAATACAGCAGAGCTGCATTACAGACACATATGTATATTTTATTTGTACAAATCTGCCCAACAGGCTCAAGAAAGTATGTCATCTAAAGGTAAGAGTGAGATGGGAGCATCTCCTGTTTCCTCAGTCTCAGTTCTCACAGCCCTCTCGTAAGTGAGCATCTTGCTATGCTGAGTTATTTTAATGTTTAAAGAACATAGTTGGGGTACATTTATACATGTATATTATTGCATGGTTGTATACACACTACATGTAAATACACCTTATGAACTATCGTTCATAACAATGTATTGTATTCTTGAAAATTGCTATGAGAGCAGTTTAAGTGCTCTCACCACAAAAAAATTAAAAGTACGTGAGGTGATGCATGTTCATTAGCTGATTTAGCCATTCTACCAAGTATACATATTTCAAAACAACACGTTACACATGATATATACAATTTTTATTTGTCAGTTACAAAGAAAAATTACGCCGAGTGCGGTGGCTCACACCTGTAATCCCAGCACTTTGGGAGGCTAAGGCAGGCAGATCACGAGGTCAGGAGTTCAAGACCAGGTTGCACAACATGGTGAAACCCCGTCTCTACTAAAAATACAAAAATTAGCCAGGCGTGGTGGTGCACGCCTATAATCCCAGCTACTCAGGAGGCTGAGGCACGAGAATCGCTTGAACCCAGGAGGCAGAGGTTGCAGTGAGCCAAGATCATGCACTGCACTCCAGCCTGGGCGACAGGGTGAGACTCTGTC
>NW_012104366.1:107410-109147 GCF_000951045.1 Mandrillus leucophaeus | reverse complement strand
TATATAGAAAAAGACTCACAGATTTGACTATACAAACATAGAAGGCAATCAACTAAATTAAAAGACAAAAGACATACTGGGAGTAAATATTTGCAACTAATAAAGCAAAAAGGACAATTTTCTGTATTATACAGAGTTTGTACAAATCAAATAGGAAAAATGTATAATGCAATACAAATCTGGGCAAAAGATATGAACATATGAACAGGAAATTCACAAAAGAAATACAAATGATCAATATACAAAAAGATTTTCAAGCTCACTTCTAATCACAGAAATACAAATTAAGATACTAATTTTCATTCATCAGATTGGCAAAAATGTTAAAAACAGGCAATATTCAGTACTGTTTTAAGTACTGGGGAAATGGCTGCTCTTATATACTCTTAGTGGAAAAGGTTTATTTGTATTTATTTTACAAAGTCACATTATAATCACACCAGGTTCATAATAAATTACCTTTGAGTCATACACATTGTTAATAATAGCTACATTACCTGCAAAAATGAACTCACAGCACCTTGTACTTTTCCTCTCGTTACATCATTACATTCATTGTACCTCAGTGTTCTACTTCCAATGTCTGTATTCCTTCCTAGGAAAGTGGGAGGGAGTGGCGCATAGAGTAACACGAAGTAACAGGAAGAAATATTTATGAAAAGGAAAAAAATGCTATGGATTTATTAATAGTTTTAACCCATGGAATTATAGTTGAACTCTTTTAACAGAAGTCCCTTTCAACTCAAGAATGATAGAAGCATTATGTATTTGCAGATTTCTCTCACAGCAAATTAGTGTTGATGGATATTAGATCATTTATGATTTTAAAATCCAGCATTTTACTTGAATTTTTCTATTTTTCTGAAAAATTATGTCTATATATCTAAATAAGCAAAATATATATAAATGACAAAACTATCAGGAATTTTGCCCAATGATTGTCCCAGGCACTGTCCTGGGAAAGTGAGAGAAAGTGGGATCTAGTGCACTAGTAGAGGAGTTGGCCATAAATTAGAGTCCAGGCCATTTCTCCATAGTAACAGGAGGGAGGACAGGCTCCCTCCTGTTACTCTGGAGTATAATGGGAATACTTCCTGGAAGATTAGGGGATGTAGTGGTGAGAGCATTTGGAAGTTCTCTGCTAGTTCTCTTAGTAAAATAGGAAGCATGAGAGTGGAGATGGGGAGAGGAATTGGAAGTTTGGGGTAGATGAAGTGTTGGTTGGCTTAAAAAGTCAGATAATGAAGGAAATAGAAAAATCCACCTTTCACCTGGATGATTGCTTTAGCTTCCTAGCCAGTATCCATGTCTGACCTTGGTACCCTATACTCTGTTCTCAACAGAGCATCCAAAATGGTTCCTTTAAACTAAGTCAAGTTATGTCACTTCTCTATTCAAAATCCTCCTATGAAAATTGGTAAATTATATGTAAATCTCAATAGAGCTGAATAAACAATAACACCAACCACCATCACCTCCTACATTTTCTCTTCTCATTCAACACAAAAGCCAAACTGGCTGTGGCCTATACTAGCCTGTGTGCTGTGTGGTCTACATGCCTTACCTCTCTCATCTCAACTCCTGCTGTGCTGCTCTCACTCACCCGTCTCAGGACACATGGCCTTCCTGATGTTCCCACAAAGGTTAAGCATATCCGCACCTTAAGGCTTTGCATTTGCTGTTGCTTCTGCTGAGGAACTTAATCCTCCTCCTCCCCTCTTCCCAAATATCTGCAAC
>NW_012104366.1:101848-105805 GCF_000951045.1 Mandrillus leucophaeus | reverse complement strand
ACTGCAAGATGGAACTTTAGAAATTAAACCCAGCTTAATTTCTACTAAGAAATGCCTTGAAAAGTTCTGCTCACCAAAGACCATGTAGTCAGGGGCCAGTGGTCAGGTCCTTCTTCTTGATGCCATCTTATAGAAGTAAGTAGAGACCTGAGAAAGCAGAGCTGAAAAAGGAAAGGGGCCTTGAGAAATCAGGATTGTCTTTATGGGAAGCCTGTCTGACTACCTGGATATAACCCGCACCCTCTGTAAAAATGTCAGAATGAGTCTAGGAACAGATTGTTTCCCTGCAGAGTACGAAGTGAAAGGCCACTTACATTCCTGTCTCTGGTCACTGCTCCAATCTGACAAACCAGAAACAGGGCTAACTTTATCCTCCCATGATGGGTGGCACCGAGTACATCAGCCCCCTATTTGTTAATAATAATACTTGTAAAGCATATACAATTTTTCGAAGTGCATCCACAAATGCCATCTCAAAGAACAAACAATTGCTCTTCATTGCCCGCAGAGTGTAGGGAATCAATTCCACAGTTCTTTATAGAAGAGACTTCAGAAATTTACCAGTAAAACTAAACAAACTACATCTAGCGAGGAGGTGAGTTTCTGAGGAAGGAGCAAGAACTGGATGTCGGGAAACCTAAATTCTAGTTGGCACTAAATACCTATCACAGTTTTCTTGCAATTCCCAGGTCTACCACCAAGGTCTGGGGTGGCTGCCTCTCCCCAGATAAACTGCCCCCCATCAGAGTCAAAGCAAGGCCCAAAAGCTCTGAGCTCTGTTTTCATGACCCTCCAACCCAGAAGAGAACCCAAGGCCCCGACTAGTAAGGCTGGGATGCGCAGACAGGGCTTTGCCTCCTCCTCACCCCGAAGCGGGATGCTGGCCCCGGTCACCATCACCCTGGGCCATCACTGCAACGCGAACCAAATACCCAGCCTGACCTAATCGCCTTTCCTCCGCCCCCGCCTCCGCCCCGGGCCCGGCCAATGCATTCTCAGGCCTCGGCTGACCCGCCCTAATGGTTGTGTTTGAAGCGGACCTCTCTCCCAGCCTCCCACAGGAGTCCAAGGGTCGGGAAAGAAAAAGCTCACCTGCTCCACGGAAAAATAAAGAGCACTGTCGGGCGATGAGGTTCCCAAGCCAAGAAGTACGCCTGCGCACGCGGCCGACAGGAACTACATTTCCCAGCATCTTCTGCAAAGGGCGCCCGCGAGCTGCGTCTTCCACCGGTATATTTCTAATGCTTTGCGCATTGCGAACGTGAGTCTTTTCCACTGTTGTTTAAATAAAAAGAAGAAAAAAGAAAAACAAAGATTTTTTTCTTTTGCTAGAAACAACTGTAAATCCAAAGAGATGCAGAGTTTGCGTTAACAACACCCCCGACACAAAAGTAATACCTATTCACTACATTAATAGATGATTTATAAATAACCCTTTATTCAACAGATAAAAAAGCAAACTACCCAGATGAATTCATTGCAGAAATATTTATTAACGCAGTGATTAATTCTTTTTTAGCATTCTAAAAGTAAATCTCTGATTTATAGCCAGCTTCTTTGTTATGAGTGTGTGTTGAGGGGATGGTGGGGTGCGGGGCGGGGGGAAAACAGGCGGCAGAGAAAGAGAGACAGCGAACAAGCACCAGAGAGATTCCATCCAAGAATGTGGTCATACTTTTGGGGTAAATTTTTTTTCTAGCTTTTTTCTTTCTGTTAGGAACTTAGGTTATGATCACTTCAGTGCTACCAAAAATAGTATACTGATGAACAACCTTGTAGATTAATCTGTTCCCTCCTCCACATCTATTCTTGACAAACACGTCCAAGAAACGAATATAATGAAGAGGGAATATGCATATCTAACTTTTTTCCTAAACAAACGAATATAGATAGATAGATTGTAGATAACAGAGAATAGAGATAAGAAAAAAGAACAAAATTAAAGTCAGATGAAAGTTCACTCCAAGATACTCCTTATTCTATATTTAAATATGTAATTTCTATGCATATATATACAAATTCTGTATCATTACATATTCTCAAGTATAAAACTACACATACTTTAAAAAATTGCTTTATTGAGATATGATTGATCTGTAACTGTACACAGTTAATATACACAACTTGATGTGTTTGGAGATAAGTATATACCTATGAAACCATCAAGCCGTCATGGCATCAATCCCATAAATTCATCTATTATTTCCAAAAGTTTACACCCCTTTGGTCTTCCCCCGCCTTTTGTGGTAAGAACACTTAATGTAAGATCTACCCTCTTTACTTATTTTTAAGTATAGAATACACTATTGTGAATTGTAGGCTCTTTATGGTACAGAAGACATCCAGATCTTATTTATTTTATATAAATAAATACTGAAACTTTGTACTCTTTGACCAAAACCTGCCCATTTCTCCCTCACCCAGCCCCTCCACCATTTTACTTTGTGTTTCTATGTATTTCCCTATTTTCGATTCCACATATAAGTGAGATCATGCAATATTTGTCTTTCTGCGCCTAACTTATTTCACTTAGCACAATATCCTCCAGTTTCATCCATGGTGTCATAAATGACAGGATTTCATTATTAATAAGGCTGAATGATATTCCATTTTAAGTATATACCACATTTTCTTTATTTGTCCACCAGTGGATATGTAGGTTGTTTCCATATCTTGGCTATTGTGACTACTGCTGCAATAAACATGGAAGTGCAGATATCTTTTCGAGATCCAGATTTCCATTCCTCCGGATATATACCCAAAAGTGAGACTGCTGGATCAAAGGGTAATGCTATATTTAGAGGTACATTTATATCGATTTCCATAGTGGCTGAACCAATTTACATTCCTACTAATAGTACACAGGGTTTGTTTTCTCTACATCGTCTGTTATGTATTCATTTTTATAATAGCTATTTTAACAGCAGTATGGTGATATCTCATTGTGGTTTTGATTTGCATTTCCCTGATTACTAGTGACACTGAGCACTTGTTCATATACCTGTTGGTCATTTGTATGTCTTCTTTGAAAAAATGACTATACAGATGCTTCACCCAATTTTCATCAGGTTATTTGTTTTTTGCCATTGATGTGTAGGAATTCCTTTGTCAGGTGGATATTAACCCTCTGGATATTAACCTCTTATCAGATATATGGTCTGAAAATATTATCTCCAATTCTGTTGGTTGCTTTTTTAACTTTTTATTTTGTTGTTTCTTGCTGCGCAGGAGGGTTATTGTTTTTGTTTTTGTTTTTTGTTTTTTGTTTTTGACGGAGTCTCCCTCTGTCGCCCAAGCTGGAGTACAGTGGCATGATGATCTTGGCTCACGGCAACATCCGCCTCCCGGTTTGAAGCGATTCTCCTGCCTCAGCCACCTGAGTAGCTGGGATTACAGGTGCACACCACTATGCCTGGCTAATTTTTGTATTTTTAGTAGAGATGGGGGTTTCACCATGTTTGTCAAGCTGATCTCAAACTCCTGACCTCGTGATCCAACTACCTCAGCCTTCTGGGATTACAGGCGTGAGCCGCCGCACCTGGCCAGTGCAGGAGGTTTTTAGTTTGATATAATCCCACTTAGTGTAATCCCACTTTGGTGTCATATCCAATAAATCATTGGGCAGCACAATGTCTAGAATATTTTCCCCTATGTTTTCTTCTAAACATTTTATTGCTTCAGGTTTTATGTTTAAGTCTTTAATCCATTTTGAGTTAATGTTTGCATGTAGTGTAACGTAAGGGTCCAGTTTCATTCATGTGGCTATCCAATTTTTCCAACATTATTTATTGAAGAGACTATCTTTTCATCCTTGTGGGTTTATTTCTGAGCTCTCTATTCTGTTCCATTAGTCTAGATGTCTGTTTTTATGCTAGTCATATACTCTTTTGATTAATGGAGCTTCGTAACATATTTTTGAAATTAGGGAGTGTGATACTTCCAGCTTTGTTAGTCTGG
>NW_012104366.1:95043-101798 GCF_000951045.1 Mandrillus leucophaeus | reverse complement strand
CAAATTCTGTATCATTACATATTCTCAAGTATAAAACTACACATACTTTAAAAAATTGCTTTATTGAGATATGATTGATCTGTAACTGTACACAGTTAATATACACAACTTGATGTGTTTGGAGATAAGTATATACCTATGAAACCATCAAGCCGTCATGGCATCAATCCCATAAATTCATCTATTATTTCCAAAAGTTTACACCCCTTTGGTCTTCCCCCGCCTTTTGTGGTAAGAACACTTAATGTAAGATCTACCCTCTTTACTTATTTTTAAGTATAGAATACACTATTGTGAATTGTAGGCTCTTTATGGTACAGAAGACATCCAGATCTTATTTATTTTATATAAATAAATACTGAAACTTTGTACTCTTTGACCAAAACCTGCCCATTTCTCCCTCACCCAGCCCCTCCACCATTTTACTTTGTGTTTCTATGTATTTCCCTATTTTCGATTCCACATATAAGTGAGATCATGCAATATTTGTCTTTCTGCGCCTAACTTATTTCACTTAGCACAATATCCTCCAGTTTCATCCATGGTGTCATAAATGACAGGATTTCATTATTAATAAGGCTGAATGATATTCCATTTTAAGTATATACCACATTTTCTTTATTTGTCCACCAGTGGATATGTAGGTTGTTTCCATATCTTGGCTATTGTGACTACTGCTGCAATAAACATGGAAGTGCAGATATCTTTTCGAGATCCAGATTTCCATTCCTCCGGATATATACCCAAAAGTGAGACTGCTGGATCAAAGGGTAATGCTATATTTAGAGGTACATTTATATCGATTTCCATAGTGGCTGAACCAATTTACATTCCTACTAATAGTACACAGGGTTTGTTTTCTCTACATCGTCTGTTATGTATTCATTTTTATAATAGCTATTTTAACAGCAGTATGGTGATATCTCATTGTGGTTTTGATTTGCATTTCCCTGATTACTAGTGACACTGAGCACTTGTTCATATACCTGTTGGTCATTTGTATGTCTTCTTTGAAAAAATGACTATACAGATGCTTCACCCAATTTTCATCAGGTTATTTGTTTTTTGCCATTGATGTGTAGGAATTCCTTTGTCAGGTGGATATTAACCCTCTGGATATTAACCTCTTATCAGATATATGGTCTGAAAATATTATCTCCAATTCTGTTGGTTGCTTTTTTAACTTTTTATTTTGTTGTTTCTTGCTGCGCAGGAGGGTTATTGTTTTTGTTTTTGTTTTTTGTTTTTTGTTTTTGACGGAGTCTCCCTCTGTCGCCCAAGCTGGAGTACAGTGGCATGATGATCTTGGCTCACGGCAACATCCGCCTCCCGGTTTGAAGCGATTCTCCTGCCTCAGCCACCTGAGTAGCTGGGATTACAGGTGCACACCACTATGCCTGGCTAATTTTTGTATTTTTAGTAGAGATGGGGGTTTCACCATGTTTGTCAAGCTGATCTCAAACTCCTGACCTCGTGATCCAACTACCTCAGCCTTCTGGGATTACAGGCGTGAGCCGCCGCACCTGGCCAGTGCAGGAGGTTTTTAGTTTGATATAATCCCACTTAGTGTAATCCCACTTTGGTGTCATATCCAATAAATCATTGGGCAGCACAATGTCTAGAATATTTTCCCCTATGTTTTCTTCTAAACGTTTTATTGCTTCAGGTTTTATGTTTAAGTCTTTAATCCATTTTGAGTTAATGTTTGCATGTAGTGTAACGTAAGGGTCCAGTTTCATTCATGTGGCTATCCAATTTTTCCAACATTATTTATTGAAGAGACTATCTTTTCATCCTTGTGGGTTTATTTCTGAGCTCTCTATTCTGTTCCATTAGTCTAGATGTCTGTTTTTATGCTAGTCATATACTCTTTTGATTAATGGAGCTTCGTAACATATTTTTGAAATTAGGGAGTGTGATACTTCCAGCTTTGTTAGTCTGGCTCAAATTTTCCTTCGTTATTTGAGTCTTCTGTGGTTCCAAATGAATTTCAGGATTTTTTCTGTTAAAACAAAAAAAAAGTCATTGGGATTTTGATAGTGATTGCACTGTATCTATAGGGCACTATTGGAAGTATGGACATTGCTATGCTTTGAATCTTTGTCTTCTTCAAAACTCATGTTGAAATTTAATTGCCATTGTGACAGTATTGAGAGGTGGGACTTTAAAGAGGTGATTAGTTCGTGAGAGCTGTGCCCTCACGAATGGACTAATACCTTTATCTATCAAGAAAATGCGTTTGCCTCCCTTTTGCTCTTCTCTCTCTTTCTTTGCTCTTCTGTCATATGATGCCTTCCATCATGTAATGATGTAGCAAAAAGGCCCTATCCAGATGCTGAAACTTGGATATTGGACTTTTCATTTTCCAGAACTGTGAGACAACAAATATCTGTTCATTATAAATGACCAAGTCATTTATAATGTATTCTGTTGTAACAGCACAAAATAGACTAAGACAGATGTTTTAAGAATAGTAATTCTTCCAATCCACAAATACAGGATGTCTTTCCATTTATGTGTCTTTCGAAATTTCTTTCACCAATGTTGTGTAGTTTTCCATGTCTATGTTTTTTATTTCCTTGGTTAAGTTTATTCATAACTATTTTATTCTTTTTGATGCTATTGTAAATGGAATTGTTTTCTTAATTTCCTTTTTGAATCGATTATTGTTAGTGTATAGAAACATAACTGATTTTTATATGTTGATTTTGTATCCTGCAAGTTTTGTTTTTTTTTGTATCCTGTAAATTCGTAAAGAATTTGCTTGTTAATTCTAAAAATTTTTTGTAGACTCCTTAGAGTTTTCTGTATATGGGCATACCTTATTTATTGTGCTTCACTTTATTACACTTAGCAGATAATGCATTTTTACAAATTGAAGGTTTGTGGCAACCTGCACTGAGCAAGCCTATCGGTACCATTATTCCAAAAGCATGTGCCTGCTTGATGTCTCTATGTCACATTTGGGTAATTCTCACAATATTTCAAAGTTCTTCATTATTATTATATCTGGTATAGTGATCTCTGGTCAGCAATTATGGATGTCATTATTGTGACTGTTTTGGAGTGCCACAGAACATGCACATATAAGACAGCCAACCTAATCAATGTTGCATGTGTTCTGACTGCTTCACCTACTGGCCATTCTGCCATCTCTTTCTCTCTCCTTGGGCCTTTCTATTCCCTGAGATAAAACAATATTGAAATTAGGCCAATGAATAACTCTATAATGGCCTCTACGTGTTCAAGTGAAAGGAAAAGTCACACATCTCTCACTTTAAATCAAAAGCTAGGCCAAGTATGGTAGCTCATGCCTATAATCCCAGCACTTTGGGAGTCAGAGGCAGGAGGGTCACTTGAGTCCAGGAGATTGAGACCAGCCTGAGCAACATAGTAATATCTTGTCTACAAAAATTGTTAACAATTTTTTTTTGAGACGGAGTCTCGCTCTGTCACCCAGGCTGGAGTGCAGTGGCACGATCTCGGCTCACTGCAAGCTCCACTTCCTGGGTTCACGCCATTCTCCTGCCTCAGCCTCCCAAGTAGCTGGGACTACAGGCGACTGCCACCACGCCTGGCTAATTTTTTTTTTTTTTTGTATTTTTAGTAGAGACAGGGTTTCACTGTGTTAGCCAGGATGGTCTCAGTCTCCTGACCTCGTGATCTGCCCACCTCGGCCTCCCAAAGTGCTGGGATTACAGGCGTAAGCCACCGCACCCAGCCAACAATTTTTTTAAAAGCTAGAAGTGATTAAGCTTGGTGAGGAAGGTATATAAAAAGCCAAGATCAGCCAAAAGCTAGGCCTCTTGTGCCAACCCATTAGTCAAGTTGTGAATGCAAAGGAAAAGCTCTTGAAGGAAATTAAAGGTGCTCCTCTAGTGAACACACAAATGATTAGAAAACGAAAAAACCTTATTGCTGATATAGAGGAAGTTTTAGTGGTCTGCATAGAAGATTAAACCATTCACAACATCCCCTTATGCTAAAGTCTAATCCAGAGCTAGGTTCTATCTCTCTTCTAGTCTATGAAGGCTGAGAGAGGTGAGGAAGCTGCAGAAGAAAATTTGGAAGCTAGCAGAGATTAGTTCATGAGATTTAAAGAAAGCAGTGTTCTCTATAACATAAATGTGCAAGATGAAGCAGCAAATGCTGATGTAGAAGCTACAGAAAGTTATCCAGGAGATCTGGCTAAGATAATTGATGGAGGTTGCTACACCAAACTATAGATTTTCAGTGTGGATGAAATAACCTTATACTAGAAGAAGATGCCATCTAGGACTTTCTTAGCTAGAGAGAAGTTAATGCCTGGTTTTAAAGCTACAAAGGACAGCCTCTCTTTTTACAGGTTAATGTAGCTGGTAACTTTAAATTGAAGCCAATGCTCATTTAGCATTCTAAAAGTCCTAGGGCCCTTAAGAATTGTGCTAAATATACTCCATCTGTGCTCTACAAATGAAGCAAGAAAGCCAGGATGACACTGCTTTATAGCATGTTTACTGAATATATTAAGCCCATTGTTGAGAACTGTTGCTCAGAGAAAGATTCCTTTCAAAATATTACTGCTCAATGACAATACATGCCTGTAATCCCAGCTTCTCAGGAGGCTGAGGCAGGAACCCAGGAGGTGGAGGTTGCAGCGAGCCAAGATCACGCCACTGCACTCCAGCCTGGGCAACAAGAGCAAAACTCTGTCTTGAAAAGAAAAGAAGAGAAGAGAAAAGAAAAGGAAAGGAAAGGAGAAGAAAAGAAATTGTTCTATCATAAAGACACATGCATGCATATGTTCATTTCAGCACTATAATAGCAAAAGACATGGAACCAACCCAAGTGCCCATCAACAGTAGACTGGATAAAGAAAATGTGGTACATATATGCCATGAAATACTATGCAGCCATGAAAAAGAATGAGTTCATGTCCTTTGCAGGAACACTGATGCAGCTGGAGGCTATCATCCTCAGCAAACTAACGCAGAAAGAAACAAACAAACAAAACAAAACAAACGCTGCATGTTCTCACTTTTAAGTGGAAACTAAATAATGAGAACACATGAACACATAGAGGGAAACAACACATACTGGGGCCTACTGCAGAGTGGAGGATGGGAGGAGGGACAGGATCAAGGAAAATAACTTATGGCTTAATGTCTGGGTGATGAAATGATCTGCACAACAAACCTCAATGACATGAGTCTACCTACATAACAAGCCTGCACAGGTACCCCTGAACCTAAAACAAAAGTTAAAAAATTTCTCTCCGCAATGTTTTACAGTTTTCAGAGCTTATCTTCATCAATTTACTCCTAAGTATTTGATAGTCTAACATGCTGTTGCAATTGGATTGTTAAATTTTATTTTTTAATATTTTATTTTTTAACATGTAAAATACAATTACTTTTTTATTTTTTTGAGACACAGTCTCGCTCTGTTGCTCAGGCTGGAGTGCGGTGGTGCGATCTCAGCTCACTGCAACCTCCTCTTCCTGGGCTCAAGTGACTCTCCAGTCTTTTCTGTTTTGAGACAGAGTCCCGCTCTGTCGCCAGGCTGGAGTGCAGTGGCACGATCTCGGCTCACTGCAACTTCCGCCTCCCGGGTTCAAGTGATTCTCCTGTCTCAGCCTCCCAAGTAGCTGAGATGACAGGCATGCGCCACCAAGCCCAGATAATTTTTGTATTTTTAGTAGAGCTGGCGTTTTACCATGTTGGTCAGGATGGTCTCAATCTCTTGACCTCATGATCCGCCCTCCTTGGCCTCCCAAAGTGCTGGGATTACAGGTGTGAGCCACTGCGCCCAGCGACTCTCCGGTCTTAACCCTCTGAGTAGCTGGCACTACAGATGCAAGCCACCAATGTCTGGCTAATTTTTGTATTTTTCTGTAGACATGGGGTTTTGCCATGTTGCCCAGGCTGCTCTGGAACTCCTGAACTCAAAGCGATCTGCCTGCCTCAGCCTCCCAAAGTGCTGGAATTACAGGTGTGAGCCACCATGCGTAGCTTACAGTTGCTTTTTTTATATTGGCCTTTTACCCTAGGAACTTGATAAATTTATTTATTAGTTTTAGTTAATATTTGTAGATTCCTTAGGATTTTATATGTCTATGATCATATTGATGTGAATAAGTAAGTGTTACTTCTTTCTTCTCAACTCATCTGCTTTTTATTTATTTTTCTTGTCTTACTATACTGGCCAGGATTTGTATTACAGTGTTGAATAAAAATGAGAACAGATAATTTTTTCTGTTTTTGATCTTACGTACAAAGCAGTAACCAGAAAACTGATAGAGGTAAAAAAAAAAACAAAAAAAAACTTACTATCTATTGTTCATTTGTTCAGTTTTCATCATGAGTAGATGTTGAATTTTGTAAAATGTTTGTATGACTCTATAGAAATAATTGTATAAGTTTTCCCATTATTTTATTATGCTAAATTACATTGATTTTCACAATTAAATTAAAAACTTGCATTCCCAAAATGCCATTCCAATTAATCAGAATAAATTTCTACATTTTATGTATTGCTAGATTCAATATACTAATTAATATACTAAATTCTGAAGAATTTATAAATCTATAGTCATCCAGGATATTGATTTGGAGGTTTTCCAATTTATGATGTCTTTGGTGTTGCTTTCAGGATAATACTGATCCACTAAAATGAGATTAAAAGTATTTAATTCTCTTCTACTTTCTCAAAGAGTTTTATAGGATTGGTATTATTTCTTCCTTAAGTATTTGACAAAATACTCTAGTGAAGCCATC
>NW_012104366.1:85697-94628 GCF_000951045.1 Mandrillus leucophaeus | reverse complement strand
GGCGGAACTTTACGTCATTGATTTTAGACATTTATTCTCTTCTAACAAAACATATAAAGCTATAATTGTTTTTCTAAGCTGTGCACCAGGGCATCCCAAATTTTTTTTGTTTTTTTTTACTTCATTTCAGTATTATCCAAACATTTTCTGATTCTCTTGTGATCTTTTATTTGACCCATAAGTGATTCAAAATTGTGATGTTTAATTTCCACATATTTGAGGATACTTCAGTTATCTTTGGGTTACTGGTTTTCAGTTTAATCCTGTTTGTTCACAGAATATATTCTGAATCTTTTCAATATTTTAAAATGTATCATGACTTTTAAAAAGTCAT
The DNA here is from genome assembly GCF_000951045.1 of Mandrillus leucophaeus. Taxonomy (NCBI): domain Eukaryota; kingdom Metazoa; phylum Chordata; class Mammalia; order Primates; family Cercopithecidae; genus Mandrillus; species Mandrillus leucophaeus. Next base: position 94,294 of record NW_012104366.1, on the reverse strand, counting down.
TCAGAAAATGGTCTTACTTGTTGAACGTCTCATGTGCACTTGAAAATAACGTATAGTATGCGGATATTGAGTGAAATGTTCTATAAATGTCAATTAAATGAATTTGATAGGATTGGTCATGTCTATCACCTTCCTGCTGACTTTTTGTCTATTTGTTTTATCACTAATTGGGAAGGAAAGAAGTGCTGAGCTCTATAACTGTAAGTCTGTCTGACCCTCCTTTCTATTCTGTCAGTTTTTCTCTTTATTTTGAACCTCTTTAATTAGGTGTAATCACCTTTAGTTAGGATTGCTAGCTATGTTTTTATGAATTAACCCCTTTATCATTATCCATTGTCTGTTTTTGTCCCCAGTAATATAGATTTTTTAAAAAAATAATTACCTTTATTATTGCTCGCTCTCTCTGTCTCTCTCTCTCTCTCTCTGTGTGTGTGTGTGTGTGTGTGTGTGTGTATATGCATGCATGTATGCATATAGATTCAAATTTTCAAATTAGTGTTTTGGATCGCTTGCTTTCAGCCTGAAGAACTTCCTCTATTATTTCTTGTAAGGCGGGTCAGTTAGCAATGAATTATCTCTTGCATTCATTTTTGAAAGATAAATGTTTTATGTTTTGCTGGATATAAAATTCTTAGTTGACAATTTTCTTTATGAGGCAGGGTCTTGCTCTGTTGCCAGGCTGGAGAGCAGTGACATATTCATGGCTCACTGCAGCCTCCACTTCCCAGGCTCAAGAAATCCTCTTACCTCAGCCTCTCAAGTAGCTGAGACTACAGGTGCACACCACCACACCTGGTTAATTTTTAAAATTTGGGCAGAAACAGGGTCTCACTATGTTGCCAGGACTCAAACTGCTAGGCAATCCTCCCACCTCAGCCTCCAAAAGTGTTGGGATTATAGGCATGAGCTACCGTTCTTGGCCAACAGTTCTTTTAGGACTTTAAATGTGCCATCCCACTGCATCGTAGCCTCCATTTTCTTTCTGATGAGGAGTCAGCTGTTGATTTTATAAGGGCTCCCTTTTAATGACAAGTTGTTTTTCTCTTGTTGCTTTCAATATTTTCTCTGTATTTCAACATTTTAATATAATGTATCTGGGTGTATTAGTCAATTTTCACACTGCTATAAAGAACTAGCTGAGACTGGGTAATTTATAAAGAGAAGAGATTTAATTGACTCATAGTTCTGCATAGCTGGGGAAGATTCAGGAAACTTACAATCATGGCAAAAAGGTAGAAGGGAGGCCGGGTGCAGTAGCTCATGCCTGTAATGTTTTTCATCAAATTTGGGAAGTTTTCAGCCATCATTTTTTTCATATATTTTTCTTTCTCTTCTCTTGTCCTGAGATTTTCATTATATATACATATGTTGATGTGCTAAATGATATCCCACACTTCTCTCAGGCTGTGTTCATTTACCTTCACTCTTTTTTCCCTCTGTTTTCTGAATTTCATAATCTCTATCACTCTATCTTCAAGTTCACTGATCCTTTCCTCTGCCAGTTGAAATCTACTATAATCACAACTAGTGGTTTTTTTCATTTAAATTATACTTTTTTTTTTTTTTTTTTTTTTTTTTTTGAGACAGAGTCTCGCTCTGTCGCCCAGGCTGGAGTGCAGTGGCCGGATCTCAGCTCACTGCAAGCTCCGCCTCCCGGGTTCACGCCATTCTCCTGCCTCAGCCTCCCAAAGTGCTGGGATTACAGGCTTGAGCCACCGCGCCCGGCCTAAATTATACTTTTCAACTCTGAAATATTCTGCTTATTTATCATTTTTGTCTCTGTTGATATTCTGTATTTGATGAGGTTGTCACAACACCCTTCACTTTTTAAAGTATAATTTCCTTTAACTATTTGAGCACATTCATAATGGCTGATTTGAAGTCTGTGTATTGTCTGACATATGTGTCTTCTCACAGTTTCTATAGATTGCTTTTCCCCTATGTATGGGTTACATCGTTCTGATTATTTTCATGCCTCATAATTTTTGTCAAAAAGTAGGTGATTTAGACAATATATCATAACAAGTTCAGATATGGATTTCTCCCAGGGTTTGCTGTTTGCTTGTTTACTTGTTTAGCAACTTGGCTAGACAATTTTAGTCAAAATATTTCCTCCATAGTATGAAGTCTCTGAGGTAACTTATCAAAGGGTTCAGCCTTGGGCATAAGTACAGTCATGCACAGAATTAATAGAAATGGTGGTGATGACTATGTGGGCGGGATAAGGACAAGAAAGACAATGAATTCTAATAATAATTGCTTTCTGAAAATATTACTTGGTTTTATATGAAACATAATAGTAAACTAGATCTGAAGGAAATTCTAAAAGACAGGTGTTCCACAAATTATTGGTGTCACTGCATAACCTGCATTATCATTTATTTTCCCAAAATGACAATGTTGAAGGGCAAGACAGACATAGATATTTTAGTTTGACATGTTTAGAAAACCAGTCTCACAATTTACAGTCCCACCTCAACATTCATCTTCAAAAATGACTAATACAACCATTACCCAGATCATGAATGCAATGGACTTAGTTAAAAATTATTATTTGAAATTTTAATTTTAAAATTTAAATTAAAAATCATAGTTATTCACTATGTTCAATTTAAAAACATTATTTTTAATTTATAAATCTACAAAAGAAAAATTTGATGTAAGAAAAACTGGGTTCAAGTTCAATAGGGTATATCAATTTCATTTTCACTCAAGAAAAGGCTTAAAAGGTTTTTTGATACCAATCCTTCTTTTCATATTACTTGACAATGAATATTTATAACATGTAAGATTAGGTTATGCTGCAAAAGGCAATCATGCCTTAGATAATAACAGAATTTGTAGGAAAAATTGTGAAAATAAAATGACAGCTCAATGAAGGAGAGATTAATTTTTTCAAACTAAAAAATAATGGTATAACTTCCAATGTTCAGGCTGGTCAAAAGGAAATTTATAGGGCAGTAAAACTGACATACCTGAAGCAATATCCCCCAAAATATAACATTTCCAATACCTTCTACATATAAGGAATACGAATCTAATAATGTTTTTAAAATGCATGTTTCTTGTTAACTTGTTGAACAAAATGCAGGGAGAGGATACAAAATGCCATGATGCCTGATCAAATTAAATTCAATAATGTTTGGAGTTGAGGTGATGTGGCACCTATCCTTTCATGTGCCCAGTGGAATAGAACAGTGTGGGGACTAAAAACTTGGTCTGAAGCACCATCGTACACTTACCAGCCATCTGGCCTTAGCTGGGGCAGGGACCCTTCCTGGACTCCACTTGCTTCATCTACAAAATGGAGAAAATGCCAGTCTTACAGATTTTCTGTACCTCACAGACCACAGATTTGTAATAATTAAATAAGAAGTATAGGTCATGTGCAGTGGCTCACACCTATGATCCCAGTACTTTGGGAGGATGAGGCAGGAGGATTGCTTGAGCCCAGGTGTTTGAGATCAGCCTGGGCAACAAAGTGGAACCCCACCTTTACAAAAATTTTTAAAAAAAATATCTGGGTGCAGTGGTGCACAACTGTGGCCCCAGATATTTCACAATCTGAGGCTTGAGCCCAGGAGGCTGAGGCTGCAGTGAGCTATGATTGTGCCACCACACTACAGCCTGGGTGGCAGAGCCAGACCCTGTCTTTAAAATTAAAAAAGTATATGCTAAATTGCTTAACAAAATTCCTGTGTGGTAGAAACATCCAATAAAAGATTTTAAAAATTCACTCTGATCACCACAAGGAAACAAAGAACTCATGCTCTGCATAACAGTATTTGTCTAAATACTATACTGAGTTAAAACTAACAGAAGTGTGTGAACAGGAGTTCTGTGTGCAGAACTACTCAAGTGTGTAGCATGCCAAGCCTGTCAGCTGCCACTCTGCTGCCCTCTTTTGTGTTATTCTGGTGTCCTTCTTACCACTTTATACTTTACAGAAAACTACACTTTTAAAGCCTACAAATGACTTTGGATTACATAGAAATACATTAAATTTATTCTGTCTTCCTTCTTTACACATCAAGAAAGTGTAAAGTGATATGTAACAAATTTTTTACTCTCTTGTTAAATAACAAATCGTATTGCTTTCTCAAACTGTCATTTGACATTTTGTGTTTTAAGAGGTGGGGAATATGTCTTTTAGTGTGAAAAAGCAGTGTGAATATCCACTTTCACCTCCAATTAACAGATAATTTAAGATTGTAGGAATGCCATTCCTACATCATTTGCAGACTGGCCACTTATGTTTGTCACTTTGTTTTCCTGATTAATAAATTTATTTTTAAAATATGCACTTCACAGTGAACAAGTTAATCATAGGTAATTGAGATTTTTCTACCATATTTTAAAAAACCTTCTAGTATTAGTTCCAAACCAAGGTGTCCAGTGTAATTTTTTTTTGAAAGATGATTTTTCAAACCCATCGAATTAGTGTGGTTGTTTCTCAGTATAAATTTTCTCATGCTTTTCTGAAGCTATTGTTAAAGGCATCCTATGCTTACTTAGTATATTCATAGAGTTTCTAGTCTATATAAATTCTATAATATGTATTAAAGTTTTGATCACTGACTTATGGTTTCCTCATTCCATTAAAAGTTTCTGTTCAATATGAATTCTCTGATGAACAATGAGAGTAGATTTCTTGCTAAAGGCTTTTCTACAGTCATTGCATTCATAAGGTTTATCTCCAGTATTTCTGTGATATACAGGGAGGTGTGATTTCTTGCTGAAAGCTCTTCCACATTCAGTGCATTCATAGGGTTTCTCTCCAGTATGATCTGATGTTCGATGAATTACGAACTCCGAACAAAGGCTTTACCACATCCACTGCATTTACATTGTTTGTCCCCAGTGTGAGTTCTGTGATGTACGATGAGATCTGATTTTTGAACAAAGGCTTTTTTACATTCATTACATTCAAAAGGTTTCTCCCCAGTATGAATTCTGTGGTGAACACTCAATTCTGACTTTCTATTGAAGGCTTTTCCACACTCCTTACATCCATGCAGCTTCTCCCCAGTATGAGTTATTTGATGTACTATCAGCAGAGTGCCAGATGAAGGCTTTCTCACATTCATTGCATTCATATGGTTTATCCCCAGTATGAGCCCTTTGATGGATAATAATTGTTGACTTTTGATGAAAGCTTTCCCACATTCACTGCATTCATAGGGCTTCTCCCCTGTGTGGATCTTCTGATGAATGCTTTTTTTGACTTCTGGATGAATGCTTTCTCACACTCACTTCATTCATAGGGTTTCTCTCCTGTATGAGTTCTCTGATGTACAGTAAGTTGTGACTTCTGAATAAATGCCTTTTCACATTCATTACTTTTGTATGGTTTATCTCCAGTATGAATTATCTGATGTACAGTGAGTCCTGACTTTTCACTGAAGACTTTTCCACACTGCATACATTTATATGGCTTCTAGCTGGTAAGAATTTGAGGTTGTGCAAAGAGGTGTGATTTCTAAATAAAGGTGCTGATGTGTACATTAGATGTTCTGTTTAGAGGAACTGCTTTCCTCTATTAATGGTTTATCTACTCAGTCAATGACTTATTGTTAAATACAACTTGGTTCAAAAGCTTGTCTTGGTTTTCCTGATTATTTAACTCATTTTCAAGTTTCCATCCAGCCTTCAAAAATTGAGTATAATACTATGTTATAGAGTATACTTTTAGAAATTCTCTCTTGCAAAGTTAATTCATTAATTTTGGGTCTAATTTCAAAGTCTAAAATAAAGTCCAAATGTAAATATTACTTTGCTCTTTGGCTTTTAAGAAAACAAAACACAAAAGTCAAATAAAGTTCTTCATTTTAATGGAAATAGCTAGAAATCTGACAGTGAGTATGGTCAGCTTTGAAATTAAAGAATATCACCCAAGGATAAAGAATAAAACCTAAAGACAGAAGAAGAAACATATATGAAAAGAAGTAGGCAGGGGAACAGTGGAAAAAAGAAGAGCTGATGAATTCAGTATCATAGTTTCACACAGTACCACATTCTTCACCTCACCCTCACTTGACCTCAAGGCTCTATAAATAGCAGAAGCAGAGCAAAGTACAACTGCAGGAAAGATGTAGGAATGACACTAGCAAAGGGGTGTGAGAGTGAGTTGCAGTGACCAAAAGAAAGATTAAATCTACCCTAAATCTAGAAATACTTCACAAGTAACCAGAGAACTTAGAGCACAACTACAGAGAAAGGATTTTAAAGTGTGTGCATCTTAAAGGGTCAAATAACCTATAAAGGCCAGGTATAAGATGGAACAAAACTCATTTAAAAAGAACAAGCATAGATCCAGAGGGAGAAAAAAGGCAAAAAATGAAAAAACACTTCCTAGTAATTTGGTGGTGAAGACAGGGAAAAAAAGAAAAATGGGAAATTTTAGGGTCCTGTAAGACAAATGAGAATCACAAAACCAGGAAACCTGAAACTCCTCCCCATCATAGAAATGAGGATGGAGAAGAGGAGGAGAGAAAAGAGGAGAAAGAGAGAAAGAGGAAAGGGGAAGGAGAGAAGGAGAAGATAAGAAGAAAGGAGAGGAAAGGAAGAAAGAAAGGAACCCTGCTACTGTATTGTGAACCTTGCTATGTTAACAGAAAGAGGTTCCACAAAATTAGAAACCATATAAAAACCCTGGGATACGATAAAAATGAAGAGAAGAAAAGGACAGCTGATAGAGAACTATTATGGAAAATCAGGAAATAAATTTGTATAGAAATCAACAGAGAAAACTGCCCCCTGCAAAAAATAAACAAGCAACAAAACTAGGCATGAGACAGAAGAAAATTTTGTCTGCCCTCCAGACAAAATTAAATATACTGAAATAAGCATTTGAGGACATGAAAATGGCCATGAATTGAAACTTCAAAAAATACAAACTGAAGTGGATGAAAACCAGGGAGGAAAAAACGCCAACTTTCTTTAAAATACTCAGAACAAAAAGTATGTAACAGGAAATAGATGTGACATTTCAAATGTTGATAACTATTGAAGCAAATTCTTTATATTTGCCTCTATGTGTATAACTGAAAATGTTCATACTATAACATAAAAGAGAGAATATATGTAAAAAAAATGCTGGAATGATGAACCAGAAGGCATTATAAATGGCTGTCTAAAATGGTGGAGGTCGAGGGAAAAACAGTCAGTGGAGAGGAATGAAAGCAAGACTTTTATGAGTACGTTATTCTATATAGTTTCAACTTTTGAAACATGTAAAACTTTTACATTTTTAAAAAATTAAAATTCAGTCCAAAAAATAAGCCTCTAAAATAAAAACGAAGAAATGAATTATATATGAAGTTGATAAAATAACCACAATGGTATATAATTATTCAAAGTGACCTTTGAACACTATCCTCTAACTGCATGTCTTTTTTTTTTTTAATTTAAAGGAGTTTAATTGAGCAATGAATGATTCACTAATAAGGCAGTCCTCCAAAATCACAGCAGATTCAGAGAGACTTACTGAAGTCTTCGCATGGTGAAAAAAGATTTATTGACAAAAAAAGGGAAGTGACGTACAGAAATTGGAAGTGAGGTACAGAAACAACTGGCTTGGTTACAGCTTAACATTTGTCTTATTTGGACACGGTTTGAATAGTTGGCTACATTTGACTGGCCAAAACTCAGTGATTGGCACAGGTATGGGCTATAGTCAGTTTACACCTCCACTTGTTATAGTTCACAATGTACAGAAAAACCTTTAGGTTGAAAGAAAAGCAAGTCGTTTTAATGTGGTTTGAAGCTAAGCTGCTTGATTACATTACTACAGGAGGCTACTCATTTCTTCACAGGTTTGGAGAAGAAAAGTATGGTTCCACCCCTAAAAACTGCATTTCTTCTTGGCCCTCTTCCTTAAGAAGCTTAACCCTAAAGCCAGTGATCCAATTACAAAATAAGTTTAGTTGAAAAGACCACCAATTTAACTCAATCAGTCTTTGAAACTCCTTGTCAAAGAAATGTGCATCTTTAAAGGAAGTCTTTATTTGTCGGGGCATCTCTGTGCACCTAAACCACTAGGAACTTTAACTACAGGGAAGACAATGGCTTAAGGTTTACATAAACAGAGCTTGCCTTTGTTTAGATCTGTGTTCCATACGCCTTCATTACGTATATTTTCTACCTAGTTTCATCTAAGAATTACGTCTTTGGAGATGCATATTTAAAGTTGCCTAGCTAACAATTGTTTAGGGCATGGAACAGGTAATCAAGAGACTGATAGTCTAAAGTGGGGATAGAAACAATTTGAAGCCTGGCAATGAAGAATCTTATAAATCCATAAGATCTGCTTCTGTTTGTGTGTCTGTATATATGTGTCATGTTATGTGATATTTCACTAATAAAATTATAAGAAAAAGCTCTGGTCTCAGGAGCAAGATGGCCGAATAGGAACAGCTCCAGTCTCTAGCTCCCAGCGTGAGTGACACAGAAGACGGGTGATTTCTGCATTTTCAACTGAGGTGCAGACCGACATCCCACAACTCACACGGCGGGGTACACCCCTGAGACGAAGCTTCCAGAGCAAGAATCAGACAGGAACACTCGCTGTTCAGCAATATTCTATCTTCTGCAGCCTC
>NW_012104366.1:80493-82507 GCF_000951045.1 Mandrillus leucophaeus | reverse complement strand
AAAGTGTACTACTACTACTACTACTACTAAAAGCTCTAATTGATTGGTTTAAAGAAAAATAAGCACTTAAATGAAATATTTTATCAGAAAAAAATGAAGCTAGCTCAAATGCCTTTTAGTTCATGTGATTTTAGTAATCTTTGGTAAATAAAACTAGTTTCAAAATTATTTTCAGTGATTTAAAATGTTAAAGTCATTATATTAAATTAAGTAATCCTAGTTTTTCAATAGAAATTAGGGTTATTGGCCTGGCAGGGTGGCTAATCCCAGCATTGTGGGAGGCTGAGGCAGGAGGACTGCTTGAGCCCAGGAGTTCAAGACCAGCCTAGGCAACATAGCGAGATCTTGTCTCTACTAAAAATTAAAAATTAAAAAATTACACCACTGCACTCCAGCCTGGGTGACAGAGCAAGACCCAGTCTCACACACACAAAAAAAGCTACATTTCCAATATGAGGTCATGGAGAAAGAAATTTTAATGAAAAAAATGAGAAATTCGTGTCATTAAGAGTTAGTAGAATATATGCAATAAAACTACTAGACATGGAAAACAATTCTACATACTACGTGTATAAAGATATGTTTTTTATTAAGCTAATAAGCATGACAATGTGATTTTTGCTAAAGGAAAAGTAAGATTTCTTCAAAATGAATGAAAAAATGGTATAGCTGAAACTAAATGGATAGGAAGAGAAAGGATAAAAGGGTGGGGAATGAGAAACCTTTGATTCTTGTGTGACTGTGTGGTCACCCTGTTATGAAGCTGCAGCTGGGCTGGACTGTGCTCAGTTACTAAAGATAAAAGTTACCAGTGGAATTTAGAGATAAGTCAAACTTCCAGGGTATTGGTTTACTGAATGCATAAGGAAATGCAAACTAATAAAGAAAAAGCATAGTGAATTCTTTTATTGTTATCTACAATAGCTAAAATGCCTCTCTCTCTCTCTCTCTCTCTCTCTCTCTCTCCCCCCCACTCTCCCCGCCCCTCCTCATGTGTATGCACATATGCCACCCTTGCAGGGTCTGGCTCCTGAGCAGAAGGTGGCCACATGATATTTTCCACTATTTTTTTTTCTGCCTGCTTTATATGAGTGTGTATGTGTGTTTATGTATACATACATATATTTTGTTGTGTTCACAAGGTACCAATTTTGCTTAGAGTTAAGCAGTACTCATAAATTATGTACAATCTTTGATAAATCTTTGACAAATAAGCTGGCTTTAAAATTATTAGTAAAATTATATCAGAAATGTCTTAAGGATTGTCAACATACATTTTTATTTGGGTTTATTGATCAAGTGGTTTCATATCTATCTCTGCCAGATATTATTAGGTGCCAAAATTTGTCACAACAGTTATAAAACTATAAGTCCATCCCAAGACAGAATGATCCTTGTTTGTGCACTTTTTTTTGAGACAGAGTCTGGCTCTGTCACCCAGGCTGGAATGCAGTGGCACCATCTCAGCTCACTGCAACCTCTGCCTCCCAGGCTCAAGCAAGCCTCCCACCTCAGCCTCCTGAGTAGCTGGGACTACAGGTGTGCATCACCACACTCAGTTAATTGTTGTATTTTTATTTGTAGAGATGGGGTTTTGCCATATTGCCCAGGCTGATCTCAAACTCCTGAACTCAAGCATCCCGCCTGCCTCAGCCTCCCAAAGTGCTGGGATTACAGTCATGAGCCATTGAACCAGCTTCTAATTTTTGATAAATAAAACATTTAGTATTGTTTAATGAAAACAGCTAAACCTTCTGAGTTATTGACAAAATGTCCATCTGTTTAAGGTTTTTTTTTTTTTTTTACTATACTTTAAGTTCTGTGGTACATGTGCACAATGTGCAGGTTCATTACACATATATACATGTGCCATGTTGGTGTTTTGTACCCATTAACTCGTCATTTACACTGAGTCTATCTCCTAATGCTATCCCTCCCCCCTTCCCCCACCCCATGACAGGCCCTAGTGTGTTATGTTTCCCTTCCTGTTTCCAAGTGTTCTCATTGTCTAACT
>NW_012104366.1:71049-79626 GCF_000951045.1 Mandrillus leucophaeus | reverse complement strand
GATTCTCCTGTCTCAGCCTCCCAAGTAGCTGGGACTACAGGTGTGTGCCACTTCGCTTGGCTAATTTTTTACATTTTTAGTAGAGATGGGGTTTCACTGTGTTAGCCAGGATGGTCTCAAGCTCCTGACCTCATATCCGCCTGCCTCGGCCTCCCAAAGTGCTGGGATTACAGGTGTGAGCCACCACGCCTGGCCTTTATATATATATTTTATGACAAAAAAGAATTTTATTTGTCCAAATTAAGTATGAGGTATCTATTAAAATAGATATCCAAGTGGCAATAATGAGTAGGCAGTTGGACTTAATAGAACGACAGTTGTTCAGAACAAAATTTAGAAAGCATGGAATTCAAGTTGAGAACACAGAAGTAAGAAGTGAGGTGAGGGCTCTGATGAACAGTGAAACAAAAGTAGTATCAATGTATTAGAGGTGTAGATGAAACTGAAGAATTGCCGGAGTCAAGATGCTAGCGCAAATGAGCTAAAAACATGGACATAATGGCCAGAGGGTGAAATGCTTAGAGGTGGTACAGTTATTGTTAATTACAAAACTAGAATATCACTGTAGGACTTGGTAACTGAAATGGGGTAGAAGAAAATAATCTCTGGAAATGAGGGGGAAAGTTTCCATCTTCACCCCTCCCCAGTCCTACCCTTAAACCTTGACTTCCAGCCTTACAGGATATTTACAGGTCCTGAACTCTGCAGGATGTTTTCTGCTTGTGGATCTTTATAGCTACTGTTCTTCCACTGAGACTTCCCTTCTCCATCTTGTTTTCTGGACAAACTCCTGGTCCTCTTCCAGACTCAGTTTTGAAAATCATGTCCTAAGCTTTCACAGAGTCTCCATCCACATCCCCACCATGACCACCCAGCCCCTGGCAGAGTTAGCCACCTCTTACTGTGCCCCAACAGCACCAATCATGTCCGTCAGGTCACTGATCACAATGTATTGTCACTAGCCAACTCTGAGCTCCTCCCTGTATGACCAAGCACGGCAATAATAAACGTATGTGCGTAATAAATGTGTATGGATTGAAGGAATGAATGTGCTTACACTATGGAGGAAGAGTCAGCAGACATAAATGTTTATCTAACAAAAAAGCACAAATTTCAACACAGTCTTGCCCTGAATAGCTCCCAGACTATTTTAGTCCACTTGGGCTACCATAACAAAATACCATAGACTGAGAGGCTTATAGATAACAGAAAATTCTCATAGTTCTGGAGACTAGGAAGTTTAAGATCAAGGCACCAGCAGATTGTCTGACTAGAAAGGGACTGTTTTCTGGTTCCTCCTGTGTCATCACATGGCAGAAGGGGCAAGGACCCCTCAAACCTCTTTTGTAAAGGCATAAATTCTATTGATGAGGGCTCCACCATCATGATCTAATCACCTCCCAAAGAACCCACCTCCTAACGCCATCACTTTGGGGTTAGGATTTCAACATAGAAATTTTGGCAGGACATAAAAATTCATATCATAAACCAAATGGCAGAAAGACAAATCCTGGAAATCTCAGTTCCAGGTGACAACATCTGTGATACAGGAAAGCATATGCAGCTGTGCTCATTAAAAGGAACAGATGCTAGAGACTCTAAAAAAATTTCTAGAAAGAAGGGAATGTTGGAGACAGCATTGAAGCATGAATAGTAGCTTTCTTGGGAACCAGTTGGGAAGGACATTCCAGACACATGAAGTCCACCTTACCTGGTGTTAAACAGCTGAGTGAACTCTGGTAATTAGTCCATAGTGTTAGGTTTTGAAGGGAAGGCAAGGGTTAAAGAAAGACAGAGAGAGAGAGAGAGACAGAGAGTTGGCAGCTCTACAGCAAATGCAGGTTTTGTGTCCAGCACAAGACCTGCGGAGGTAGGGGATCTGCTTTATGCCAGAGCCCACCGCCATTTACAGGCTGGAGTACTTATAGGTATGGGTGACAGGGATCTGGGAAGTATGGCTTGCTGCCCAGCAGGAGATTGATAAGATGTTCCTGTGATCAGGCAGCTTGGCCCTTTTTCCAGTGGGATGTGATAGGATGTTCCTCGGACCTTTGCCCAGCAGGATATGAGAGGGACATTCCTTCAGTTGGGCCTTTGCCCAGCAGGGTATGATAAGGATGTTCCTGTGCCTTGTGGTCAGATGGTTAGGCAGGATGTTTCTCATGGCCCAAACCCCATATCAGTGGTATCAAGGGAACAGAACAGAGATCTAGAAATAGACCCTTCCCCCACATCCCCATATACACAACTGACATTTAACACTTGGTGTTGGAGGTATCAGTGGTGGGAAGAGATGTCATGTGAAGTCTGTGACAAGTCCCAGTGAAATGATCACAGCTCCTGGAGTGAAGCCAGCCCATCTGCAGTGGAGAATTTTATGCTTTTGTAAAATATATCCTGGCATGCTATTGCACCCTAGCAAAGATGGAATATGTGACCATGGGCACCAAATGACTACCCCATGAGAACTGTCCATTATGACGTCAAATCAGTGAAACCCATCAAATAATCATCAGCAGGCTTGATAAAAATAAAAATCCATTGAAAGATGGAAGTGGTACATTGAAGAACAGCAGACATAAGCGCATGGCATCCACCACTGTTACATCAGCACTTCCTTATTAGCTCCTATCCACAACAGTGTAAAGGGTTCTATAAAACCAGCTATAATTGGTTTGTTATGTGAAGCCAAAATGATTGGCAGCTGCACTACAGCCTCATTCATGAATGGCCCTGAAAGATCACCCTCAAATTGTGACAAATCCTCCCAATGCACAGTTTTAGGTGGTATATCTGATCATACATTTTGTGTGGAAAGAGAAGTGCCCAAAGCTAGACTATATAGAGACTCATAAGCAGTGACAAGTGGCCCATCTCTCTGGTCAGGGACCTGGAAAGAAAAATGGTGAAATAGCAGAAACAAGAGCTGAATGTGGATTTGCATGTAGATGAACATACGGGGGTGGACACAAAGTTTAAAGAACCTTTCATGTGTTGATACCCACCATAGAACATGTACTTTGGAAGGGTCATTAAACAATCAAGTAGACAAAATGACCCAGCCAGTGGATTGTCAGCTGGACCCTGGCATCAGCAACCACACTGCCGGCACAATGGACACAACAATAAAGGAGCCACAGTGGCAGAGCTAAAAGTTATTCACGGGCATCAATCCATGAGCTTCCACTTACCAAAGATGGCCAGGCTAATGGAGCTGCTGAATATCTAATCTGCCCACAACACAGAGGAACACTGAGCTCTTAATATGACATCACGCCTCAACAACACCAGTCAACCATTTGATTGCCAGTTGACTACATTTGGTCCCTTCCACCATGAAAGGGACAGTGGGTTGTTCTCACTAAAAGAAACATATATTCCAGGTGTTGGTTTGGTTTACCTTGCCTGCCCACATGGGGCATCAACAATTTCATCAAAGGACGTCCACCAGCATAGGATCTCATAAAACCTTGAATAAACCAGGGAACCTACTTCACAGCACAGGTGATACAGAAATAAACCCTCTATTTTGGGATCCACTGGTCATATCACATACTAGAGCACCCAGAAACTGCCAAGAGTGTTTGAGAAGCCTCTGGAAGACTATTCTGGAGCTTGGAGGCAATATTCTATTAAGTTGGGGTGAAAACCTGAAGGGGGCCAGCCCCTCCACACCTGTGGGTATTTCTCATCAGGTGGGATGAGAGACTGAGAAAAGAAATAAGACCCAGAGACAAAGTATAGAGAAAGAACAGTGGGCCCAGGGGACTGGCGCTCAGCATACAGAGGACCCGCAACAGCACCGGTCTCTGAGTTCCCTCAGTATTTATTGATTACTGTTTTCACTATCTCAGCAAGGGGAATGCGGCAGGAGGACAGGGTGATGGTGGGGAGAAGGTCAGCAGGAAAACATGTGAGCAAAGGAATCTGTGTCACAAATAAGTTCAAGGGAAGGTACTGTGCCTTGATGTGCACGTAGGCCAGATTTATGCTTCTCTCCACCCAAACATCTCAGTGTAGCAAAGAGTAACAGAGCGGCATTGCTGCCAGCATATCTCGCCTCCAGCCACAGGGCGGTTTTCTCCTATATCAGAATAGAATGAATGTATGATCGGGTTTTACACCGAGACATTCCATTCCCAGGGACATGCAGGAGACAGAGGCCTTCCTCTTATCTCAACTGCAAGAGGCCTTCCTCTTTTACTAATCCTCCGCAGCACAGACCCTTTATGGGTGGGGCTGGGGGACGGTCAGGTCTTTCCCTTCCCACGAGGCCATATCTCAGGCTGTCTCAGTGGGGAGAAACCTTGGACAATACCCAGGCTTTCTTGGGTAGAGGTCCCTGAGGCTTTCCACAGTGCATTGTGCCCCTGGTTAATTGAGAATGGAGAATGGCGATGACTTTTACCAAGCATACTGCCTGTAAACATATTGTTAACAAGGCACATCCTGCACAGCCCTAGATCCCTTAAACCTTGATTCCATAGAGCACATGTTTCTGTGAGCACAGGGTCGGGGCTAAAGTCACAGATTAACAGCATTTCAAGGCAAAACAATTTTCTTAGTACAGATCAAAGTGGAGTTTCTTATATCTTCCTTTTCTACATAGACACAATAACAGTCTGATCTCTCTTTTCCCTTCAAAAACCTTCCTGCACAATGTATGCATTAACTTTATATGGTGGTATGCATCCACTGGGAAGAATACATCAGTCCACTAACCCAGAGATGAAAGTAGGAGTGGAGCCTACTTACCGTCACTGCCAATGCCAATTCTAGTAAGACGTACTACTCCCTAAAGGGGGTACATTTTCACCAGAGGTCACACTTTTAGTCTCAGTAAATTATAAACTTTGGCTACTCCCTGGATACTTTGAACTCTTTGTGTTCAGGGACCAGGAGGAAAGAGGAGGAGTCACTTTCTGGGTACAGGTAAATAACACTGATGTCAGTAGGAAATGGGCTGCAATCGCACAATGTGGGCAGGGAGAAAAACATGTGAAACCTAGTGATTATATTAGTATCTCTTGTCTAATTGTGATATGAATGCACTGGCCCAGCAGCTCTGGACTGAGAAGGGCATAATGACCAATGTCTCAGGTCAGCAGAGTTGATAGCTGAGAATGAATAATGAAGAAGGGAGATGATGAGTTATGTATTGTGACCCTGAGATCAGTGTAGCAGCAGGGGCCATGGTTCATCCCACTAATCTCCCTTTTCTAATTCCTCCTCAGGCATAGAGGCATACCGAAATCCTGGAGGAAGATATATAAATACTTCTCAGATATATGTATGGATAATTATATCTGAGCCGAGCAAGGAATGGACTGTAATAGACACAGTTGCCCAGATTCTCCTTTAAAGAAGGACTTGTTGCCTAGATGAGAAGAGTGCCATCAGAAGACAACTTCTAGCTATCAGCTACTTCAGGGTGGGCCTCATCTACAGAGAGCTCCCCTACCTAAAGTCATGACCTTTGCAAGACAGCCTACATCTTGTGAATGAGCAAGGTGGAAGTATAAAGGCTCAAGGCAGGACACTCAGCTGGGGGAAACATTTACTCCAGAGCTCCTCTCCAGGTTGGCAAGGTTTCAGTAGGCTTGCAATGATATTTCAACTTCTTCTGCCCAATCCTCTTTTTCTCCTTTCCTTTCATGGGTGTTGATCTCTAATAAATATCTGATACCTCCAACTCTGTTATGATTTGGATATAGTTTGTCCCCACCAAAACTCAAGTTGACATTTGATTCTCAATGTTGTGGTGTTGAGAGATGCAGGCTAGAATAGTAGTTGTATGCGTTATAGGGGGGTGGATCCCTCATGAATGGTTTGGTGCTGTTCTCAAAGTGGTGAGTCCTCACTCTCATAAGACTGAATTAGGTCTCACAGCAATGAATTAGTTCCCATGAGAGTGGGTTGTTTTAAAGCCAGGACACCCCTCAGGTTTTCCCCCTTTCATGTATGCACTTCTCCTTTGACTTTCTCTGCCATGTTGTGACACAGCACAAAAGCACTTGCCAGAAGCCAGGGCCATGTCCTTGAACTGCTCAGCCGGTAGAACCATGAGTTAAATAAACTTCTCTTTATAAGAAGTTCTTTTCTTTCTATATACCCAGTCTCAGGCATTCTTTTACAGCAACACAAAAAGTAGTAAGACAAACTCCATTTCAACACCTGCCTCCAGGGAACTCAAACACAATTTTATTGTGGTCAGATAATATACTCTGTATGATTCCAATTATTTTAAATATATTGAGACTTATCTTGTGCCCCAACATATTTCCCATCTTAGTGCACATGCCCTGAGCACTTGGATAAAAAGGTATATTCTGCAGTTGCAGGTTCTATAAACATCAATTAGGTCAAGATCAAGGTTGTTGATAGCATTCTTCAGATAATCATTGTCCTTACTGATTTTTCTAACTGTTCTATCAATTTCTTAAAGAGGGATATTAAAATCTCCAATTATGACTGTGGAATTGTTCGTATCTCCCTTTAATTCTTCCAATATCTGCTTCATGTACTTTGGAGCTCTGTTTAGGTGCATAGACACTTATGAATGTTATGTCTTTCTGTTGAGTTGATCCCTTTATCTTTTTAAAGTGTTCGTCTTTCTCTCTGCTCATACTAATTATCAAGAAATCTGTTTTGTCTGATATGAACATAGACATTTCAGACATCTTATACTTACTATTTCTATGGTATATCTTTTTAAATTCATTTACTTTTAACATATCTGTGGTTTTTAGTTAAAGTCTGGATGTTGTAGAGATTGGGTCTCACTTTCTTAGCCATTGGGAAAATTTTTGTCTTTTAATTGAAATGTTTGGTCCATTAACTTTTAATGTAATTATTGTTAGGGCTGGATTTAGCTCTAATATCTTATTACTTGTATGTTTGTCCCCTTAGATTTTGTTCCTCTGTATCTCTCTTCATACTTCCATTAGGAACTTTTGAATATTTGTAGAGGTTTATTTTATTTGTTGTGTTTGGGCTATACCTCTTTGCATTACTCCTTAGTGGTTTCTCTATAGATTGCTTTATACATCCTTGGCTTTCACAGTCTACTTGAAATTACTATTATACCATATCATATGAAATTTATTGTAAACTTGCTATAATATAGGCGTGCTCTCCTTTCATTATGTAAATTTGTCATATGTATTGTATTTAAATACCTTACATTCCATATAAGATAATGTTTTGTTATAAGTAATCCTAAGTATTTTAAAGAATTTAAAAACGAAAACCAGTCTTTTATATTTATCAACACATTTACCTTTTCTGATACTCATCATTGCTTTCTGGGGTTCCACTTACTATGATTTCCTTTCAACCTGAAGAACTGTAGAGTTCTCTGGGGATACACTGTTTTAGTTTTCTTTTATCTGAAAAATGTGATTATTTCACTGTCATTCATGAAGAATACTTTTTGCTGGATATAGATTTTGAGGGTGAAGGTTTTTAAATTCAGTTTTGTTTCTTTCCTATAAGAAAGATACAGATACACTGTCTTCTGGCCCTTGTAGTCTTTGATGGTAAGTCACCAGTCATTTTTGTGTTTTGAAATACATTTAATGTGTAATTTTTCTCTGTCCTTGATGATCTTCTTTGGGGATTTTGTGGGTTTCTTTTAAGACGGGGTCCCCCTCTGTCATCCAGGTTGGAGTGCAGTGGTGTGATTTTGACTCACTGCACCCCCTGCCTCCCAGGCTCAAGTGATCCTCCCACATCAGCCTCCCAAGCAGCTGGAACCACAGGTGTGCACCACCATGCCTGGGTAACTTTTTTGTATTTTTGGTAGAGATAGGTTTTCACCATGTTGCCCAGGCTGGTCTTGAACTCCTGAGCTCAAGTAATCCACCCATCTTGGTCTCCCAAAGTGCTGGGATTACAGGTGTGAGCCACTGCACCCAGCCCAAGGATTTTCTTTTTATCTTTGGGTTTCAGAAGATTGACCAGGATGTGACTTATGGGTTTTTTTTTTCCACATTTATCCTGATTGGAATTCACTGAGATTCTCAAATCTGTACATTTGTATTATTCACAAAATTTGGGGACATTTCAGCCATTATATCTTAAAATAGTTTGTGTGTCCCATTCTCTCCTCATGGGATTTCAGCTACACTTATGTAAGACATTTTGTTATTGTTCCAAAGGTCACTGAGGTTCTGTTCATTTCTTCTCAGTCATTTTTTTTTTTTACTCATTTGTTTGGGAAATTTCTACTGATCTATTTCAAGTTAACTGGCTCCCCTGTCATTTTTATTCTGCAAGCAAATTTATTCAGTGATTTTTTAATTTCAGTGTATTTACAGTTGTAGAATTTTCATTTGTATTTCTTTGTAGTTTCTATTTGTTTCATTGAGTTTTTAAAAAACTACATTCCTTGTGAGAATATTTTCTTTTTAATTAATTAATTAATTTATTTATTTATTTATTTATTTTTTGAGACAGAGTCTGGCTCTGTCGCCCGTGCTGGAGTGCAGTGGCCGGATCTCAGCTCACTGCAAGCTCCGCCTCCCAGGTTCACACCATTCTCCTGCCTCAGCCTCCCGAGTAGCTGGGACTACAGGC
>NW_012104366.1:58747-70999 GCF_000951045.1 Mandrillus leucophaeus | reverse complement strand
TTTTTGTATTTTTTTAGTAGAGATGGGGTTTCACTGTGTTAGCCAGGATGGTCTCGATCTCCTGACCTCGTGATCCGCCTGTCTCGGCCTCCCAAAGTGCCGGGATTACAGGCTTGAGCCACCGCGCCAGGCCTCTTTTTAATTTATTAAGCATAGTTACAATATCTACCTTAATATTCTCATATGCTCATTCCATCACCTGGGTTGATTGTCTATTTTCTTGAAATGGGAGGTCACATGTTCTTAATTCTTTGAATGTCAGGCAATTTTTAAAAGTTGTGTCCTACATAACATGAATGGTTAAGATGTGGAGATTCTGGACTCTGTCATGCTCCTCTGCAGAGTGCTAATGTTTTTGCTTCATTTAATAATGAACTTAGTTAAACTCAAACTTCAAATGCTGTCTCTAGGCCAGCAGCACAAATGAAAGCTCAGTTCTTTTGTCCTTAGCGTATCCTATGCATGCATAGCTCAGGGGTCATCCAGAGACTTGGGCAGTTTATGCACAGAATTTGGGCTGTCCACTCTTTTGAGTTCCTCTTTCTGAGACTCTTCCCTCACTTTCCAGTGACTGTGGTTGCCCTGAACTTTGTCCTATGGTTTTTCATGTCAAAAAGATTTTTTTCTATCAAATTATTCCCCTCTGTTACATTAAATTCAGCCTATCTTCAAGCAAACAGCCTTAAAAATGTGATCTAACCCCCTGCCATTCCTTTCTTCCAAGATTCAACTCTTTCACATAATATGCCTGCTTTTGTTCATTCTTCAGTACCATTGGATCATTGGTGTGTGTGTGTGTGTTTGTGTGTTTTGTCCAGAGTTTATAATTATCTGTGGGAGGGCCATGCCCAGTAGGAATCCACTTGGCCATATCAGAAATGTTATTACTTAAAAAAAAAAAAAATTGATTCATGAGAATATAAAAATTGATTACAAAAACATAAAACTTACTCTTAAACCCACAATCCTGGAAGAACCACTATCCACATAATGATAAGATGCATTTTTCATCATATGTATTTGTGTGTATAAACAATATCTATATTTAAATTAAAATTCTAATGTGCATATAGTTTTGTAAACTGTTTTTTATTTAGTATTTTAGATGCTATAGGTTGGTTTGTACAACATCTAGTTTTCAATGCCCATGTCTCTTTATTTCCTTTATGATAAAGGTTAAGAAATTAAAGATTTGGCCAGGTGTGGTGGCTCACACTTTGAATCACAGCACTTTGGGAGGCCTAGGTGGCCAGATCACTTGAGCCCAGGAGTTTGAAACCAGCCTAAGTAACATGGTGAAACTCTGTCTCTACAAAATTAAAAAAAAAAATACAAAAATTAGCTTGGTGACATGCACCTGTAGTCCCGGCTACTCGGAAGGCTAAGGTGGGAGGAGTGCTTGAGCCTGGGAGGTAGAGATTGCAATAAGCCGAGATTGCACTACTGCACACTCCAGTCTGGGTGACAGAGACCTTGTCTCAAAACAAAATAAAACAAACAAAGAAAAAGATTCCATTTCCTCAAACCTCTCTTTAAACTAGGTGTGGTCATGTGACTTATTTCTGGTCAAAAGATGTGAGCACATTCTTCTAGAAGGGGGACTTTGTGGAAAATTTTAATTTTCTTCAATATTGGATTACTCACTTGACATCTGGAGATGCATCATTCAAACACATTCCTGAGAGTAAAAGTAATAATATAGAATCATTTGTATCTTCTTAAATATAGTTTCAAGTTGTGGTTTTTGATGTCATATTACTCAATTTTTGAAGGTATCATACTTTAATCAATTAACTAGCAATGTATATCTGATTTCTCTCTGTTGTGCAATAAATATTATAGTACGCCCTAATTGTGTAACACAGAATAGATTCCTTGATGGACTGCCAACCATAAGGCTTTGATATATACTGTCAGATTTACATTTTGGTAGGTTGTACAAACTTATACAACTACCAAAAGCAGTGTGTGACAGATTGTTTTCTGCCTCTCACAAACGTAATTATTTTTTAAAATCTTGATTTAAGAAAAAGTGTTTCTACTTTTTTTCCTCTTCTTTATGTCAGAGGAGTTTAGTATCTTTCTCTTCCCACACCCTCAGATTCCAAAAAATATATGCCTGGAATGCTCTTCCATCATATATATATATACACGTAGGTTGCTCTTTTACCCTCTCTGGGTCTTTGCTTTTGTCACCATTTAAGTAAGCTTACTGCCTACTTCCCATCACTATATTTAAAATTGCATTCCGCAACACTTCTCTCCCCTTCCTTGGCTTGCTTTTTGCCATGCGATGATCTGTTATACTTTATATTGTAGTTGTTTATTTATTGCCTATGTCCTCCTCTAGAATTAAGGTCTATGAGAAAAGGGTTTTGTTTGTTTGCTTTCTTTTTGTTTGGAGACTGCTGTATCTCAGGCACTTAGATGATCATATCACTTGAATAAATAAACGTTTCAAAATTGTTGTTAATAATAATTTACTTTTATGCCCCTTCATTTTCCTAAAGAGGATCTCAAAAACAGTTTAAAAATAATTTTTTAAACTTACTTACACAATGATGTAGATTAGTGGTTTTCAAAGGCTGGTCCCCAGACCAGCAGCACAGGAATCCTCTGGAAACTTAATTAAAATGTAAATTCTCAAGCCCCATCCACAGGGTTTCTGATCCAGTACGTCTGTGACGAGGCCCAAGAATTTGCATTCTAAAGTCTATGCTTTAACAAATCATTCAGGCAATTTTTATGCACACGAAAGTTTACGTATCATTGATTCAGACTTATCTCTGTGTGTCTGTTTTCCTATACTAACGTCCAACTGTATTTAGACATCCTTTCTTCATTCATCAATGCTAACTTTTAATTCATTTTATTACTGCACAAAACGGCTTTCAGCATTCATTTATACCATTCAGGCATACCTATAATTCTCACTGTCTCAGGTGTGGCAATACTATGGATTCCCCAAGACATGTGGAAATTCAACATAGCCATAACCTGCAACTGTTTCATCCTTCTAAAAAGTGCAGGCTTTCTACAGCTCTAGACAGTGATGACTCATTCTGTGCATAGTGTTATATTTCCACTTGTTAAGAAATTATTGGTGGAAATGGCTTTCATACTGCATTTTCTTCCCATGAGATAAATAAGTTACTTGGAAATGAGGGGATATATTCATGAGTTGAGCTTTCAACCCATGCATGTGTATGCATGTGTGCATATTCCATTCTCAATATATTATATTAACACATTATAATTCTCTGAAATGAGGTCAGGAAGGAAGGAGCTTGAATGATAAATATTTGTAAAGATGGCATTTAAGCACATATTTCTTTAGGGCCCATTATTATGCTGAACTACTATCTAGGTGAAATATTTACTCAACAGAATTGAACATGACTAGACACGTCCTGGTAACTGCTCATATGTTAGTTCTGAGGAATAAATGAAATAACGTAGGGATTGTGCTTTAAAAAATGTAAAAGATAATATGCCAAATTACAATATTTTATATTAATTATGTAAGTTAATATTGTATTAAAATATTTCTGTACTTACATCTGTACTTACGTCTCTGCTTTTAGTGTAACAACTTAGAGTTTAAAATAGTTCAGGAGTTTTGTGGGTTTTTTTGTGTTTCTTTTTTTGAGCGAGAGCCTCACTCTGTTGCCCAGGCTGGAGTGCACTGTAGCCTCCGCCTCCTGGGTGCAAGCAACTCTCTTGCTTCAGCCTCCTGAGTGGCTGGGATTACAGCATGCCCAGCTAATATTTTGTATTTTTAGTAGAGATGGGGTTTCACTGTGTTGGCTAGTCTGGTCTCAAACTCCTGGCCTCAAGTGATCCACCCACCTTGGCCTCCCAAATTGCTGGAGATTACAGGCATCCACCAGAAGTATTTTTAATCTATAGCTCAAGAGTAAAAAAAATTCAGGTGTGCAATGGCAAATAGGTCTCCTGTGACGGTCCAATTTGATGCATAGTACCTTCTGGAATGCATGCTGCACAATGATTCTGAGGCCAACTCTGGGTTCACTCAGAAAGAGTACAGTGATCCAGTATTGAGCAAGAACAGGGAGGGGTGACATTTGTTTCATTTGCATTCCCTGATTGAGGTGTTTGTATGTTAGTTCTTTGAATATGAGATAAAACGGGGTGATCATTCAGAAAATCACTTTCATTCACCTGCAATCACAATTCATCATCAGTCTGAAAAAATGGCAAATGTAGAAACATAGTGCTGTTATAATTCACTATGTTAATGAAAGAACGTGTGTTTGATAGGAAAAGTCTTTATGAATTCAACATCGTTTCATAGTATATACTTTTGATTCATCATCATTCATGAATAATCATACAAAGATTTTAACTCTGTCAAACAACATTGTGGAGGGGTTCAATGACAACCTTAAATAATGTTGATTTGTACACATTAAAATATTTTAATTATAAAAATACATGTGCATGATTTAAAAATCCAAATATAGAAGGAAGTCTTGCTCCTATCCTAGAACCCAATCCTATACTCCTGTGCCCAATGGCAACCACCATGAAGTTTATTCTGTATTTTTTTCAAAGTCTATTCACATACAAATACATGTATATATGCATACTAAGATATATACACATACAGAGATAAGAGACAGAGGTTAAACAAACATACCCTTTTGTACACAAAGGGGAATATAATATATACGTGGTTCAGCAACCTGCTTTTTTACACTTCACAGTATATCTTGAATATCACTCCCTACCAGCACATTTGTAGCCTCAGCTGCTTTATTTTCTCTTGTTTTCCTGTTAACACTTTTTACATATATAACAACCCTTTCAAAAAGATTTCTGCTGATGCAGAAGCCAACACAGACATTAAGAAAGAGCTGGGTGAAAATATCAAAGAGGCTTATACAAATGGCCACACTCATTTACATAAGGCAATAAACAGATATGCAAATTCAACTATAATATATGGTGCTTAAGTACAAACCAAGAAGAAACACAGGAACTGTCAGCATATATAACTTGTTTCTCCATTGCTTTGAATATTCAAATTATTCACAAGTTTTAAGCTTTCAATTTCAATCTGAACATGTAGATCATTTATAATAATTGAGTATTGTTAAAACAATATTTTTTATAAAAGGTTTTGTATCAAGTTTAAACCCTTGTTTCCATCCACTGATTCTATATGAAGATCCATTTTCAAAGTTTCTCATGTATAACAAGGTGTGATATCTTGCTAAAGGCTTTCTAACACTCTTTAAATTCAGTATATTTCCAAGGTTCAACAAAATTTTAAATTTAGTTAACAAATTTGCCACATTAACATCACTCGTGAGATTTCGCTTTTGAATGAGTTTTCACATGTTTGGTTAGGGATGCATTTTGTTTGAAAGTTTTCCCACATTCATTACATTCATAGGGTTTCTCTCCAGTGTGGGATCGCTGATGTATAACAAGCTGTGACTTTGCATTAAAGGCTTTTTCACATTCATTACATTCATAAGGTTTCTCCCCAGTATGAGTTCTCTGATGTACAATGAGGTGAGACTTTTGGCTAAAGGCTTTCCCACATTCATTACACTCATACGGTTTCTCTCCAGTATGAACTCTCTGATGCTGAGTAAGGCCTTCAATTTGTTTAAAGGCTTTCCCACATTGATTACATTCAAAGGGACTTTCACCTGTATGAGTTCTCATATGGTAAGTAAGAGATGAGCTATGTCCAAAGGCTTTTCCACACTCATTACATTTATAAGGTTTCTCCTTAGTATGAGTTCTTTGATGTATAATGAGGTGTGACTTCTTGCTGAAAGCTTTCCCACATTCATTACATTCAAAGGGTTTCTCACCTGTATGAATTCTCATGTGTTTAGTAAGGGATGAGCTATACTTAAAGGCTTTTCCACATTCATTGCATTCATATGGTATTTCACCTGTATGTGTTCTCACATGTTCGGTAAGAGATGAGTTATACCTAAAAGACTTCCCACATTCCTTACATTCATATGGCTTCTCACCTGTGTGAGATCTCACATGTTGAATAAGGTTTGAGCTGTGTCTGAAGGTTTTCCCACATTCAGCACATTCATAGGGCTTTTCTCCAGTATGAATTCTTAGATGGTCAGTGAGTGCATGTTTATGACCATGGGCTTTGCCACACTCAATACATTCATATGGTTTTTCTCCAGTGTGAGTTCTCTGATGTACAACAAGGTGGGACTTTTGGCTAAAGGCTATCCCACATTCATTACATTCATATGGTTTCTCCCCAGTATGAATTCTCTGATGGTCAATGAGTCCTTGTTTATGGCTGAGAACCTTCCCACATTGATTACATTCATAGGGTTTCATACAAGCTTGAGGTTTTTCATGCTTAGTAGATGAGCTAAGGCTGGATGATTTCTTATGTTTCTCTCTAGTTTGAATTTTGTCCTGTTTAATATGGGATGAGCTATGACAGCATAATTTGTCATGTTTTTTGCCAGTTTTGTTACACTTATCAGATGAGCTATGGTTGGATAATTTCTCATGTTTCTTTCCAGTTTGCTTTTTGCCTTTCCTTATATCAGATAAGCTGTGATTGAATGACTTCTTGTGTTCTTTAGCTGCATCAGATTTCCTTTTTACACAGTTTCTTGAGTGATCAGGTAAATCTAAATTCTGTTTCAAAATTTTTCCATGTGACTCAAATTTAAGAAGCCTTTTCTTTGAAGGAATATGTTTTGTATGCAAATTATTTTTTTTCCCCAGTGAACCACAGTCACTGCCATTCTCCTTAGTCTGAGTTTTCTTTTTGACTACAACTTCCCTGAGGAGTTTGTTTTGAGATTTCTGGTTATTTTCAAGCTGGTCATCATCTTGCTGGACTTCTAAAATGGAATTCAGTGAGATATTCTTGTGAATCTTTGTACTCTTATATTTTGGAATAAAACTTGTAAAGAAATGACCTGTTGTAGGGTTAAATTTTTATTCAGGCTAGTATACCAATGTAAATGAAACAACTAGGGTGAATGGACTTGAGGGAGAAGATGTTGTGGTAAAAAGAGGTGGGAAAAGTGACAATAGTGATTTTTAAAAGGTTTTGCTGCTTAAAAATATGAGTGTGCAACCTGGGATAGAAGAGGAAATAAACACAAGGAGAAGTGAACAGAGAATAGATGGAGTAAAAAGAGCTTATGATTGTAGCTGATACTTTTTTGAGGTTTCTTGTAAGCCCAAGCTGCCCAGTTCTGGTAACTCCCAAGCTGGCCATAGTATATTGCTGCTGCAGCCTATACTATATTACCCCAATTCTCCATGGGCACAGTTGGAGACAAATCTGACTCAAACCAAGATGTCCAACAAGATTCTTTCTTCTAACAAATTTGACTCCAGTTAGTCTCCACTTGGTACTTAAATTTAGAAATTATATAAAGCAGGTACTAGTAACCCATATTTTCTCTATGTAAACAGAAAGCTCATCAGGTCAAAGAATGAAACATCCACACACAGAGAAGCAGAGACATAAGAACTGTGTCTTTAAAGAGATCATTTGCACAATTTCAATTCCCAATGGCTTCCTAGTTCCTTCCTAGTTCCTATTTCTAGCCCCTGGTGAGGACTGGCTGAACTATCTTGCCCTTAGCTTGTAAGGGATATACTCATGTCCTTATTGCATATTCCTGTATGTACTGAAGCTAGCTAATGTAAACTTTTGTTATTATATCCAAAAGAGCCAGAAAAGAAAAATAAAGTGAGTCCACCAAGAAGTATTGACGAGCCGATAAGTGGCTGAGAAAATAAATAAGAAAGGTTATCCACTTTCTACTACTCATGGTGAATTTTTCTTGTAGTGCTTAGATCTTTTCCTGCTGACATATCTTTTCCTTTCCATTGCTACCACTGAAATGACCCCCAAAACGATATTCTTGTACTTTAAAAATCCCTAGTTTCTCTACATTACCTGATGCTTTCATCAAATGATAAAATTCATAGTAATTAGCTTAGCAAACAAACTTTACTCAATCTGATTTATAGTGTGCATCCAAGTTTGTTTTGTTTTCCAATAGTTTGCTATGGAATGTATATTTGTTCTTTTCAGGTCATTCTAATTGTCAATTACAAATTTTAAGTTTATTCCTAGCTCTAAGTGGTTACTCACATTCTTTCTGCCATACATTAAACACTTACACACCTGAGATGTCTTCTTAATCCCTGCTTCCCTTCTCTGAGACCATTACCCACACTGAAAACTGTGGGCTGCTATGCTTATACTACATAAGCCAAATTCTGGCTAAAAACAATAGATGGGGCAGTGGTAAACACTGGGTAGTGCAATAATATTATTTTGCCTAAGAACCAGAAATTGAAATTTATAGACTTCTGTTAGCTAGCTATGGATACTACATGTATAAAAACCTATAATCTTAAGAGCTGAGGCCACCATTTAGGGGTGTCCTTTTTCAGCTACATGCTATATGCATGGAAAAGCAGAAAAAGCTTCAGAGTGAGAATTAAACAGTCTTAGAGAGAAGCAGATATAAAAATCCCCATGACTTCAGAAAGAGGCAGGAAGTGAATAGCCACCTTGATGGTAAAGGAACATTACACTGAGAAAGTGAAAACTGGACTCAAACCGAAAAGAGTTATGGTATCTGAATGGATGGAAAGGAAATATTATTACTTTTATAAAGGACATTAAAGAGATTAATTCCCATGGAGCAGAAGATCAGTTTTGAAAAATAAAAAATATATATATATATGTAGACAGATATATATGTATATTAGGGAGTCTAGAGAAGTGCAGTTGCTGGCTGCTTTTTCATTTAGGAAATTTTAAGTGATGCAGAGAGAATAACAAACTTTTAGGTACCATGACAAGGCTGTGTCTTTCAGTGCCCAAGGATGATGGAAAACATGGAGGAAAAATTTCCTTCTGGAAAGAAAGGAATCAAAACTGAAAACTTTCCCCTTGACATGTAATATTACAAGAACCTTTACAATGATAAATTGAGCTGGTCCCAACTAGTATCTGCCAGCAGGAAAAGACATAAGGTACTACAAGAAAATATCACCATGAAAGAAAGGAGGAGAATTTGAACAAGTAAATTGGTATAGTAATATGGTAATACCAGAGAAGAGTTGGGTCTGGAAGAGCAATTGACTAAGGCTGGAAGTTTTTCTTGAATCTGAGACAGTAACTAAAACATAAATGCCAAGCTAAAACAACTGTAACTTCAGAAACAAATATGGAACTCACTTGGCCCAGCAAATTATTGGAGAGAATAGAACAGCCCCTCTTTGAAGAGCCTCCTAAGTAGTATATAAGAACCTGAACCAAAAGAGAGTCATTGTAGCAATGATAAAGATATATTAAATGACTTAGGATTGCTTTTTAGCTGTAAAGTGTCAACAAGAAAAGTAAGGATAGCCAAAACTGGAGCTATTAATGGATGAATCAGAAACTCCACTGAGTCTCTTCATTTGTCATTTTAAAGACTGGTTCCTCTCAGGGAATTCATACAGTCTTGGACAACTGAAGGTCAAAAGAATTTAAAAGACATAGCAGATATTCTGCTATGAATAATTTGGGGACTATGGTAACATAAATAATAACTGAATATTTTCATGTTTGGTGGTAACATCTAAGATCAATTAAAGCTGGGCATGGTGGCTCACACCTGTAATCCCAACACTGGGAAGATGAGAAGGGAGAATTGCTTGAGATCAGGCATTCAAGACCAGCCTGGGCAACACAGCAAGACCCTGTCTCTATGAAAAAAAAGAGAAAGAAATAGGAAAAAAACTGATTTAGCAAATTTATCTAAGAATTGGAAAAATTTAAGTATGAGATAATATGAGCCTGATTTGTGTGATGACATTGAACACTGAGAAAAAAAAAAGCAGAAACTGAAGACAGGATAGTAACTCTATGGAAGACAGTCCTATAATCAGAGTACACCCTGATAAAAACAGGGAAGTTGAAAAGAACCTCTAATTTAGAGAGAAAGACAAAGCTTTCCATTTCTGACATCCTAAGAATAAGCTGTTGTGTAAGTAGGTCAAATATGAGTGTAAGACAAAGGAATTGGAGATGTCCATTTGGAAGTCACGAGTGTAGAATAAATAGCTTTTATTTGTACAATGAATAATCGATACAGTTTTTAAAAAGAACAGATAGTAGAAGACAAAACCTTAGGGACACCTCAGCAAAATGAGAAGAAAGAGAAGCTAGCGAGTAAATGATAAAGAAGCACTTAGCGGATAAGATCTGATTCAAGTTGTACAATTCAAACTGGGTGAGTGAGAACTTCAAGCTAACAAAAACGATTAAAGTATGCACTGAAAAGTAAGCAGTGGTGACCTTAAAGTCAGAAATTTAGTTACAGGCATGAATTCTGTGGGATTTGACTGCAGGGGTTAAGGAGAAAATGGAAATGATGATGTGCTATAGATCATGGGTCTAGAGAATTTCATAGTGAAAGGAGAGAAACAGAAATAACTCAGGACAGGAGCATCACGCCAAGAGATTTGGAAACAGGGCAGATCTAAGAATGTCCGAATACATAGGAGAAAAATTGACAACTAGGGTCTTGAGTAAAGGAGAAAAGGAGAAAAGCTGAGGATATTAGGAAAAGGGAGGATGCTTTTTTAAAAAAGCACTGATTTATATAAGGTAAGCAGGAGTGGGATTGAGAACAGCTAAGAGGGTCACTGCTCCTTCTGAAGACTGAGCAATGGAAGGGTCAGTTAGGCATCTGAGGGGCTGGTACCAAGTTTCAGAGCCCTGATTTTCACCTTTTATCCTACCACAACCTGAGTGGTGTGAAAGATAGTATTATTTTTTCCTGTGGCAAGATTATACCTCCCAGCCCCTCCCAAATGCACAGCCTTTTGAATTATAGCACTCTTCCCAGTGGAAGGATTATACATTCCTACCATGTTGAACTCAGGAGTGGCCAGATGGCCTGCTTTGACCAAAATGTGAGCTGAAAGGGATATCTACAACTTTCAAGCAGTAACTGTCAGAGTTACCATGTGGTTCCACTCACCCTTTTTTTCCCTCTGTCATGAGACCAGAATTTGCCAAATGGAGAATTGTCTTTCAGCATAGGTCCCCAAATAAAGATAATATGGAATAGAGCTGTGGCTTGAGCAAGAAACTAATTTTTCTTATTGTAAGTAACTAAGATTGCAAGGGCTCATTCCTTCATGGAGCAAAACTGAGTGGAAACTGACTGATAGAGGTAATATAACCAAACTCCCGTATTTAACACTAGCTCACTACCATAGTGAACCTCACATAGAACCTCTCGTGTGAACAAATTCGCAAAAGGAAGAGATATTAGAATCTCTCAGGTTACAGAATCTTTGTAGTTTGAAATATTATTTCCTCAGGAAATCCTGATTTTTTTCTACTGCTATTTTCTAGTTAAGAAAGACGAGTCTAGAATCTTTAAGAATTTCAGAATAAATTATTCTCTGAAAAATTTCAAAGTTACAACTTACTTCCATCAGTTTCTTTTTGCTTGGATCTTGCTATTTTACTTGGACAACCTTGACTGGGTCTTTTTCCCTTCCCCAACCATGGTGCTTCTCCTTTTTCCAACTTGGAGATCAAGTCTGGTTTGGGAGCTTGATACCCTGCTCATGAGAAATAGCAGAAACTGAGTGTTAGAACAACCATCCCAGAAATGAAGCCCCAGCATTTGTACTTCAGGGCCTAAAGAATACATGGCTTCTGGAGTTTCACAATGTGAATGCCAGGTCAACTGAACAGACCTTCCATTTTGGAGCCTTGGGCACAAATATCCTGCCTAGTACCTAAAAGGGAAGAAAGCCCTTTGACCTACAAAAATGAAGGCCGAACTTATCAAGGACTCCAGAGAGAAGGTATCACAGTGTACACATTTTGAATTACAAAGGAATTGTTCTTACCCATTGAGGCTTGGTTGCTGTAGTTCTCCAGCATCACATCATGATACACGTTCCTCTGAGCAGGATCCAGTTGCTTCCATTCCTTCTGGGTAAAGGTCATAGTCACATGTTTGAATGTTACTGATACCTGTGATAGCATATTCCTGTTCACGCTAATGTTATCCACATTTGGTGAGTGATTTGGACAAGATAATAATTTGTTCTTACCTTGACTACGTACTGTTGACCGTGATATTATAACCTGCTCAATTTTTCATTATTTTGAACTCAATTTTTCTCTACTCAATTTTTCATTATTTTGTTGTTTTTTTTTTTTTTTTTTTTTTTTTGAGACGG
>NW_012104366.1:55418-57552 GCF_000951045.1 Mandrillus leucophaeus | reverse complement strand
ATATTTTAGGCATATAAGAATGCAGAAAGTAGACTACCAATGTTCTTTAGAAATAAAGCAGAAAGTTGGGGAGAAATAGAGGAAAGGGGAAGGGGAAGAGAAAGTGGAAAAGAAGCAGAAAAAGAGAATGAATGATTTTTAAAAGAAGAAAAAATGGATCAGAATAAAGATTTCAAAATTGGGAAAGACTTAATATACAAGAGAGAGCTATGATTAATACAACCAGTAAAATGTCTAGTTAAATCTAAATAACTTAATAATGTGCTTGTACAACTGTTATGAAAGTATCCTTAAAATCAAGAGGTATGATATGAAAAAAAATAAGCAGAACCCTAACTAGGGGGGTGGGGGTAGGGAAGAAATTAAAGTATGTTAAAGTCCTCTTATTAGGCAGGTAAAAGGAGGATGGCACAGCTATTGGAGAATTTTGATACTAATAAATACACATTCAAACATGTTTGTCTAATGTTTAAAGATAATCCCTTATCCTCACAGACAACCAACCTTTTTTTTTCCTTCTTTTTATTTTTGTTTACTTTTTATTTTTGGGGATAAAGTCTCACTCTGTTGCCCAGGCTGAAATGCAATAACGTAATCATAGCTCACTGACACCTTGAATTCCTGGGCTCCAGCAATTCTCCCACCTCAGCCTACCAAGTGGCTGAGACTATAAGCATGCACCACCCATGCCTGACTGATTTTTAAAATTTTTTGTGGAGACAGGTTCTTGCTATGTTGCCCAGGTTGGGCTCAAACTCCTGGGCTCAGGCAATCCTCCCACCTCAGCTTCCCAAAGTGCTGAGATTACAGATGTCAGTCACTGTGCCTGGCCAGACCACCATTCAATTACCTGCAAAAGTCATCAATTTAACCCCACAGACCTCTAGTCACTGACTACCAATAATCTCCCATCATTGATTGTCACTGGCCTTCCAATCACTGAGCTGATACAGACAGCCTTGCCTCATTACTGGGCCTATAGCTCCAAAATGACTGGGTAAAGCAAACCTCCCAAACAGTAGCAATCACTTGCCCCCACAGACACTCCAATCACATATTCTCACAAGTCCCTCAACCAGTGATACCCACAGGACACATGGTAATCTATCTCCCATTACCCCAAATCCCTCATCTTATCAATCCCCAATCACTGACACCAATAGAATTCTCAAGCAGTGGCCTTTATAGAAACTCTAATTACTGCCAGCAAATTCCACTCCTCCCTCAGCCTCTTTAGCCACTCCCTTCATTTACATGCTTTACCTGAAATCTACCTGTCTCTTGAGGATCCCGCTTCCTTACAGGAGCCTCAGAGGAGTGGAAGCTATCTTTCCTGCACCACTCCCCTCCCCGCCATGACCCATGTACCTCAGGTTCTAAAGATGCCGTAAATGATTACTTTCAACCATTTCTCATTCTTCCTTCAAAATTCATAGCTTATTTATAGTATCACCAGATTTTCATCTATTAACCCTCCTGGGTCCAGTGATTTCCTAGGAGGACTCACGTGACTCAGTATATAATTGTACTCACAGCTATTATTTATTGTAGCAAAAGTATACAAAGCAAAGTCAGTTAATCAGCATGGGATAAAGTCCAGAGGACACCAGGCACCAGCATCCATGAGTCCCCTCCCAGTGAAGTCATATAGAACATGCTTAATTCTAATATTGAGTTATATTAGAGTGAGTTATAATAACATGTATGAAATGTTGTCTACTAGGGAAGCTCATTAGAGACCAGTACTGCCCAAGGGTTTCACTGGGGGCTCATCATGTAGGCACTCTGCCTGCATGTACAAAAATTCCAGACTCCCAGAAGAAAGCAGGTGTTCAGCATAAACCACATTGTATATATTCTTTAAGCACTGGGAACTACTCTTAACCAGTTCTGGGAATGGTGGGATCCTTCCTGAAATCTAATTTCCCAGATGCCAGCAAAAAGCAAACCTTGCAAGCAGGCCTGTCTAAGGATAGCAGGTTTTTTGTTTGTTTGTTTGTTTTTGGTTTTTTTTGTTGTTGTTGTTTGTTTTTTTCCCTGAGACGGAGTCTTGCTCTGTCGCCCGGGCTGGAGTGCAGTGGCCGGATCTCAGCTCACTGCAAGCTCCGCCTCCCGGGTTTACGCCATTCTCCTG
>NW_012104366.1:49637-50817 GCF_000951045.1 Mandrillus leucophaeus | reverse complement strand
GCTAATTTTTTGTATTTTTTAGTAGAGACAGGGTTTCACTGTGCTAGCCAGGATGGTCTCGATCTCCTGACCTCGTGATCCGCCCGTCTCGGCCTCCCAAAGTGCTGGGATTACAGGCGTGAGCCACCGCGCCCGGCCTAATTTTTCATTATTTTGAAAAACAAAAACCATATTAAGAAATGTCCCTACTGAGCTGGGCACAGTGGCTCATGCCTGTAATCCCAGCAGTTTGGGAGGCTGAGGCAGGAGGATTGCTTAAGCTCAGGAGTTTGAGACCAGCCTGGGCAACATGGCAAAACTCCATCTCTACAAAAATATACAAAACTTAGCTGGGTATGGTGGTGCATGCCTGTAGTCCCAGCTACTCTGGAGGCTGAGGCAGGAGGATCACCTGAGCCCAGGAGGTCAAGGCTACAGGGAGCTGAGATCACACCACTGCACTCCAGCCTGGCTGAGAGAGTGAGACCCTGTCGTGACAAACAGAAATGTCCCTATTGTGAATTTATTTATTCAAGAGGATAGAATCATGTGCATATCGGAGAGAAAGATAGCCAAAAAAAAAAAAGAAAGAAAGAAAAAAGAAAAAAGGAACAGAATCAATCTTTGTCTTATCTTCTATAACAGGGGATGTTAAAAGGCTATTGAGCAGTATTTATAGTTTATAGAGTTCTGAGGTAGAAGAATTGAGACCTTTTTTATAACCAGTCAAAAAAATCATTTATGGGCTGGGCGCATTGGCTCACACCTGTAATCCCAACAATTTGGGAGGCCAAGGCAGATGGATCATGTGAGCTCAGGAGTTTGAGATTAGCCTGGCCAACATGGTCTCTATTAAAAATACAAAAATGAGCCAGGCGTGGTGGCAGGCACCTGTAACTCCAGCTACTTGGGAGGCAGAGGCAGGAGAATTGCTTGAACCCAGAAGGTGGAGGTTGCAGTGAGCCAAGATCAAGCCATTGCTCTCCAGCCTGGGCAACAGAAACTCCATCTCAAAAAAAAAAAAAAAAAAAAAAAAAACTCATTTATGTTTGGCGGCAAAAGTAAGATATTTTAGGCATATAAGAATGCAGAAAGTAGACTACCAATGTTCTTTAGAAATAAAGCAGAAAGTTGGGGAGAAATAGAGGAAAGGGGAAGGGGAAGAGAAAGTGGAAAAGAAGCAGAAAAAGAGAATGAATGA
>NW_012104366.1:37032-44052 GCF_000951045.1 Mandrillus leucophaeus | reverse complement strand
AGCTCCGCCTCCCGGGTTTACGCCATTCTCCTGCCTCAGCCTCCTGAGTAGCTGGGACTACAGGCGCCCGCCACCTCGCCCGGCTAGTTTTTTGTATTTTTTGTAGAGACGGGGTTTCACCGGGTCAGCCAGGATGATCTCGATCTCCTGACCTCGTGATCCGCCCGTCTCGGCCTCCCAAAGTGCTGGGATTACAGCCTTGAGCCACCGCGCCGGGCCAGGATAGCAGTTTTTGACTTCTATGTTAACTCTGGTCTGCAGTCATCCCACCCCATTCACTGAAAACTTTAGCACCAGCTAAATCCCTGCCATCATGCTGCACTACCTCTGTATCAATGTGGAAGAGCCATTCAACACCCTTGCCTCTCTTTTTCATGAGGTCAACAATCTTTTCTTCCACTCAAATTCAGCCACCTATTCATAAATCATCTGCACTTACACCTTGCCATCACTATAACACCTCCAAAAATCTCTAAGACATTCCACCCTCTGACCATTATTTCCTATCCTGCTACTTGTTCTAGTACTTTCACTCCAATAATTCTCCAAACTCATTGAGCCCTCTGATCCTAACCACTTTTTCACAATCTTCCACCCTTACCTAGCCTTTCTTTCTTGTTCAGATTCCTTGTTCTAACACTATACACAATCAATTGAAAACTATAAAGTTTTAACTTCCTTTCTCCTCTTCTCCTCCGCTGTATTTACCTATCAAAGCCTCAACCTTGGTTAAATCCAACTCTCCTCTTAATCTCTGCCTGCGACCTTGCAACTGAACATTGCAAGAGAAGAATCAATCTGTGCTGAGTGGACTAACTTCAAATTTATAACACATATGCCAAATGGGCATCTAATACTGTCAGTAGTCCTACCTAACCCTAGAAAATGCACATTTCCTTTTTCCTAGATGATTATTTTGAACATTCTCCTTTTTAACTCTGAAAACTCCAACATCTACCCCTTTCCCACTCTCGGCTGATGAATTTGCTTCATGCTTTCAAGAGAAAATAAATCCAAATGGACAAGAATTACCTTGCCTTGTTACCACCAATTCCACCAACCTGTTTCCAAACTCATATATAATATACCTTCTCTTCTGTCAAAATGGAAAGTCTTCCTTCTCTCACCTAAGGCCAGTTTCTCCATTTGTGCTCTCAATCCCATCCCCAACTGCCTTCCCAACGACTTCACCCCTGCAAGTACCTCTTTCTCTTTTGTAACATTTATTTCTCCCTTTTACTTGGATCATTGCCATTGACACACAGAGTTGCCTTAATATCATTCATCTGAAGAAACCCGCTCCTGATTTCATATCCTTTACAATGTCTATTTCTCTGCTTCCTGTACCAGCAAAACTCCTCATAAGTGTTGCCTATACTTGCTGTTTCCACTTCATTACCTCTCATTCTTTCAACTCACTCTAACAGGATGTTATCCCCTTAACTCCAATAAACGAGCTCTAATCAATCAAAATAACCATTGAGCTGCATACTGGCAAAATCAAATTATCTCTAGTCCTGCTTTGGGACTCAAAAGTGTATATCACAATTGATTACTCCTATTGTCTTGAAAGGCTTTCTTCTCTATGCTACTTTGACATCCACTTGCACAGTTTTCCTCTTACTTCAATGGGCACCCCTTATTCTCTCTTGTTTTTTGTCTTCTACCAGACTTTTAAATGCCAGAGTGACCCAGGCCTCTGTCCCTGGCTCTCTTCTCTTCCCTATCTGTCTTCGCTTCCTAGGTGACATGAGCCAATCCTAAGGTTTTAAATATCATCTTCATTGTGATGCAATTCAAAAATGGCTCCCTAGCTCACACCTTTCCTAAGTTCCAGATTCATATATATAGTGGCTACCCTATATCTTTAGGTAGATATGCAATGAGCATTTTGACATGGCCAAAATAGAGCCACTGACATCACCCCAGATCCCATTTCCATCCACCAAATCTAGTCTTTTCCACCATAACCCTTCCCATTCAGAAAATGGATTCACCATCCATCCAGTTCTTCAGGTTAAAAGTCTAGATGTAAATCTCGATTCTTCTCTTCCCTCATACTCCATATATCAATATATTAGTAAGTTATATTGCTTATCTCCAAATGTATTCTGAATTTGATTACATTTTGCTGCTACAACTCTATTCTAAATCACCATAATCTCTTGTCTTTTACTATTGCAAAAAGTTCCTAACTGACCTCCCTATACCTACCTACTCTTGCCCCTCTGCAGTCCATCTTCCATGAGGTAGCCATGGTGATCTTTTCAAGGTATCAATCAAAACAGATTACTCCCCTGCTTAAACTGAATGGCTTCTCACTGCATCTAGAATAAAATCTAAATCCTTACACTAGCCAATAAAATCGTACATTATCTGATACCTTCCTACCACTATGATTCACACCTTTTTACTTTTCCTCTGACTGTGCTCCTACAGCACTAATCTTCCTTCCCTTTTTTAAGCACACCAAGTTCACTCCTACCTCAGGTCCTTTGCAGTTGATGTTTATTTTCTTCCTGGAACACTCTTTCTTCAGATCTCTACATGGCTGCCTCCTTGTGATGATTTATGCCTCAAGCCAACTGTCATTTCCTAAGGAAAGCTTTCCATGACTAACCTGGCTAAAGTAATGCACTCCCTACCCTCAATCACGCTCTACCACATCATTCTCTTTTACTTACTTCAGCACTTATTAGTGTCTGGAATAATTTTATTTGTTTATATTTTATCATATCTTTCGTATTTCTAGAATGTAAGTCATTGAGGGAGGTATTCTGGTTCTGTTTCCTGGCATCTCTCCAGCATTTAAAACATTCCCTGGTTTTGAGGATAAAGCAGAGACTGCAAAACAACAACAACAAACAAAATCAAAAACACTCCCTGGCATAAAATAAGTGCTCATCTTACAGTCTGTCTGTTCCTACTGTTCCTGTAAGTTTTCAATCACTGACACCCAAATACTCCCCATTACTAACCTTCACAAACTCCTCCCAATTATAGATCTCTACAAGTTCCCAACTATCACTCTCCACAGAACAATCATTAACCTCCACAGACCTCCAATCACTGACCACTAAAGAACCCTCAATTATTAAACCCAGCAATCCCCTCAAACTCCTGACCCCTTAGGCTTCTAGTCACAGAATCATAGAGGGTCCTCAATCATTAATTCCTACTAATCACCTCATTACTCAAAGCACAGTTATTACTGCTAGACATCACCTAATCACTGACTTGCATTCATCCCCAATTACCTTTTCTCCCCAAATGGCATACAAATCATCTACCATCCCCAGAGATACCTCAACATTCACTCCCCAAACTCCAACAGTCATATTCCCCCCTCACGGGCCCCCTGATTCCTCCATTACCCACTGACCGTCAAAGATACTGCTAATCAAACTTGCACAAACATCACCGTCACTGACTCCCAAGCCCCAATCCCTGATGCTCCCAGATGCTCCCAGTCACTTAATTTCCCAAATCCCAACACTGACCATCTTTGATAATCCAGGCTGTAACCACCATAGGCACCCATAATCGCTGGCTCCCATAGACACCCCAAACCGCCAACTCCCACAGTCCTTCCCTATCTCTGACACATCACAAAGTCCCCATTTCTGATCCCCTTCCAAACTCTGACATTCAGTGACTGCCAGAGACGCCTCCCCATCATTGTCTCTGAAGATCCCTCAGAATACTGATATCCTAAAGCCAAATCACTAACTCCACAGATAACTCAGAACACTGACCTCCCAAGAGACCCTTTAGCATCGATTTCACCAATTGCCAAATCACCTATCGTCACAGACTACTCCAATCACTGCCCCGCAATTAGACCATCTCTGACCGCCAAAACACCCTGCCTCATCACAGCCCTCACCGCGGCGCTGGCCTCGGGCTCGGACACAGCCATCTCCAGTGGTCGCCCGGCCTCTTTGATCGTTCCCGCACTTCTCCTCCGGTCCACGGACTCTGGCTTTGTCAGAATCCGGTAGCTGCTGGAGACCGACATGACGACTACCCGGAGAGGGGCCTTAGCGGGTCCGGCAACTGCGATGGCGGCGCCCTTCGGTGATAGCCTACGGGCGCGGCCATCTTGGCGAAGGGCCAGCCGTACAGCGGAAGTGCGGGGACTTCTGGGACAACGAGATAGGGAAGCGAAAGCCGGCGAGGGCGTTACTTACAGGGTGCGGGAGTGATGCAATCAGAGCGAGCCGGAACCCGGTTCGGTTACG
The DNA here is from genome assembly GCF_000951045.1 of Mandrillus leucophaeus. Lineage (NCBI taxonomy): Eukaryota > Metazoa > Chordata > Mammalia > Primates > Cercopithecidae > Mandrillus > Mandrillus leucophaeus. The sequence continues at coordinate 39,811 of NW_012104366.1, read as the reverse complement.
CATTACAGGAGTGATCTGGGCCTGACAACTCACTGCCGGCGTTCGGGTCGCGTCACTGCCGGAAGATATTTTACAGAATTTGGAATTGCTTTTCCGAATACACGTCAGTGCAGCCAGCGGCTAGAAGTCCGGGAATCACAATGCTTAGTGCGGACTTCAGAAGGCTGGGATGCGAGAAATTGGAAGCAGAACGGAGAGAAGCCTGATCGAACAAATAACATTGTTTTATAGGAAGAGACGTTAATCTTTGAGATAAACGATAAATCTTTTCATATATAGTATAAGAACAATAAGAAAAACTGAAACAGGAAGTTAAGTGAACACACCACTCTTCCTTGAGAGCCCGGGTTTGGTGAAGATATTTCAGCAGAATAATCAAGCACTTGGAGAAATGATTCCTTAATGCGTCATTTAATGCATTAATTGCATTGATTGAATATGTGCAGGTTAGGTACTGTGCTATGCAAGGTACTGGAAAAAGAGTGGAGAGGGGTAGGGATGATGTAAGTCCAGAGTCCAAAGGCCAGAAAACCAGGGGCTCCAATGTGAAAGGGCAGAAGATGAATGTCCCAGCTCAAGAAAAAAGAGAAGGTGGTAGGGAAGTGTGGATAGTTAACAGGGTTTTTTAAAAACAGAAAAGAATGAATAAGACCTAGTATTTGATAGCACTACAGGTGTATATATTCAATAGTAGTTTAGTTGTACATTTCGAAATAACGAAGGATAATTGGATTGTAACACAAAAGATAAATGATTGAGGGGATGGATACTCCATTTTCCATGATGTGATTATTACACTGTGCGTGCCTGTATCAAACTATTTCATGTACTCCATAAATATACACACCTACTATGTACCCACAAAAGTTAAAGACTAAAAAAAAAAAAAGCAAAGAGGATTCACCCTTTCACCACCTTTTTGTCCTATCAGGCCCTCAGTGGATTAGATGATGGCCACCCACATTGGTGGGGGCTTCTTTACCTAGTTTGCTAATTCAAATGCTAATCTTCTTCCAGAAACACACTAACAAACCCAGAAATAATGTTTCACCAGTATTCTGGACATCCTTTAGCCCAGCCAAGTTGACACATAAAGTTAACCATCACCCTAGCTATGACATATGCAGACTTCCATTTTACACAAACTGTGAGATCATAGGTTTGTGATTCTTTAATCCTCTAAAGCTGGTGATGATTTGTTATCCAGCAATAGTAAACTAAGGACTCAGTGAAGACTGAAAAATAATTGATGGGTTGAAATTTCTTTTCATCTACTTAGGACACAGCCCACTACACCATATATCTGACAGAGTATTCTCTGAACGTCACCTATGTAGGTGTAGGCAATTGCTTTGTTTCCCCTTCAGATATGGCCCTGACTTTAATTGTACCTGATATTACAGTCCGAATAAGGTACATTTTTTTTAATAACACTCTCTTCCTTTCTTCCACACAAATCAGAAGGAGAGGCAGGTCAGATTCTACATGATTTTATTAAAACCAGCATATATACATATGTGGCAGGGATGAGTGACTACAGTGGATCTGTATGAATGTGGTACTCTTCAATATACCTTTGGGAGTAGAACTGCAAATTCTCCCAACAGCGACAGGGGACACATGTACGGAGATATGTGTGTCAATTCGGTTGATTCACTGAATTCCCTAATGAAGACCTCTCACACGGTAAACATGTATCGTATTTATTGTCATTCATACCGGAAGGCAAAGGGAGGGGAAGGAAATACTAAAACGTGAAAAAAAACTACAAAGGGACATCACGTCTATAAGAGTCTAACATCTATAGGAACACTCTCAGGATCACAAGGATTGACCGAACACCAAGATATGTGGATCTCCATCTAAGGCTTGCTCTCAATGGCCCTCCACTATTGCAGGCACGTGCGTGTCTCCCCTCACTATCCCTGATTTCCTGAGCCCATGCTACCTATCACCCATCGGTACAGGTGCTTTGTAAAGAGCTCAAGTGGATTCTCTCCATCTCACCACTTTTCCAAAGACAGAAGCCACCGTTCCAAGAAACCCAGTGGGACATTCTCCTTCCACCTCCTTCTTCAGAGTTGCCCAGGTGTTCATCACTGGTTAGGGAGAGCAGCTCCCAGGTTTCACTCACAAAGCATAGAATACTGGCATACACACACACACACTCTCACGCGCGTGCGCGCCCGCGCGCTCACACACACACACACCTCAAGGAGGTAGCCACATGGGTCATTAAACACTTGTAAACTGTTTTCCAAACAAGTGGACGCGGTTGATCCGTGCCAAAGCCGAGGGTGCAAACACGGAATGGTGGAGAGATTCCACAGGCTCACCAAACCCTCTCAGGAATATTTTCCTGACCCTGGGGGCAGAGGTTTCAAACATTAAGGATATTTCCTGGGTCACACGAAGAAGCTGACGGACCAGGCATTTTGCCTTCCACTGCAAATGACCTCTGGCGGGGGCATTTCACTTTCCCCTGCAAATCACCTACGGCGAGGTACCTCCCCAAGCCCCCACCCCCACTTCCGCCAATCGACATGGCTCCGTCTCTATCCGGGTGTCATTCCGGGTAGGCTTCTCAACGCTCTCGGCTCCGAGAAGCTCAATCGCACGTCAAATCCCAGAGCCCACACCTCTTCCTTTCCCAGAAAACACGCAAAAATTCAATGGGAGAGAGGTCCCGAGTCGTCAAAGTCCCAGATGTTGGGAGCCCCCAGAAGGAAAAAGCGTGTCTTCCTTTGGAGGCCCGGAACAAGAGCTAGGCTTCCGCAGC
>NW_012104366.1:28805-31697 GCF_000951045.1 Mandrillus leucophaeus | reverse complement strand
TTTATGGAGTATAAATAAAGTGAGGCCGGAGGCTCTGAGCGCGGCCGCCATGTTCTCTGTGTGTCTTTGTCTTTTGTGTGTTCTTTCGTTCTCCACCACCCCCGGCAGGGACCCCAACACCTGCCACTCCCTCTCCAGCAACTGATGAGCAGTTTTCCGGAGTGGCAGAACAGAGACAAAATTAGCTCTGGGCTTCACGGTGATTTCAAAGCAAGTGCCCTACTTCGTTGCCCATTGCGAAGTCTTCTCTACCTCTGCGTTTCACCATTTCTCCACTTCCTGGTGTGCACCTGCGTGTGTGCGTCCGTGTGCGTGTGCGTGTGTGTTTGGGTGTGTGCACACTATGCCGAGAGTCGGACAAATTTCCAGTGAAGGGAGACCGAGTCCTGCAGGTTGTCTTGCTCCTGCAGTCTGCGCAGGAAAAACTCGTTTCTGCCACGGCGGAATCCATCTGCCCATGTTAGGAAAGGACAGGGCGTGCTTTCCTCCTACCTTAGTATTCTATGGAGAAACAGGCGGCAGAGAAGTGTGGGCCAGAGGGCCACATTTTGCCCACGACCAGCCAGGTTTGAGTTCGTTCCTCCTAGGCTTCACCATCTGATTTTCTCCTCCCTTTTCTGTACCGGACGGGTGTTGCTCTGAGATCAGGACCATCCCACCGGGCTGCGGATGGGATCGTGTGTGTGTGTGTGTGTGTGTGTGTGTGTGTGTGTGTGTGTGGATGGCCACATGGCCACAGCCCTCTGCCTCGCTCCGCGAGCATGTGAATCAAGAGAGGGGCACAACTCTAGGCAGGACCTGGCGGGGTTTGGGGAGAAAAAGCTCGATAAGAGAAGACGGGGAGAGTCAGACGTGCGAGGCCCAGGCTGTCCCAGGCGAGTCTTAGAAACGACGTGACCACGCGACGGACGTGCGCGCTGACCTCCGCCAGAAAGGAAGCCGCCGAAAGGAAATGGAATGTCCGCAGGGCCAGTGCCATGGGATCCGGTCGCGCCCTGAAGGCTTTCATGGACATCTCAAGCTCACTCTCTCCACCTTGGAACTGCCACAGAGAGGACTGAGGCCTGAGGACAGGGCTGCGTGGCCAGCTGGTTGTGGGAGGTGCCAACACAGTAAGAGTCGGTGGAGCGGCGGTCGAGAGCGATACGGGGCTTGCTCAAGAAATCACCGCTGGAACTGGGATCCAGTCATCCCACTTCTGGACCTATCGCCTAAGGACACTAAACCGGGATGTGGAGCAAATACGTGTCCTGGCGTGTTGGTTGTAGGCGCGCTGCCTGTAACCAAGATATGGAATCGACCTAAGTACCCGTCAGCAGATGACTAGACAAGGACAAAGGAATAGGGTTCGCAGAAGAAAAGCTTCAGGGAAAGGAAAGGAAAGCTTGTCATCTGGGACGTCTTGCATGGACCCAAAGGTCATGATGCCCAGTGAAATCAGCCGGGCCCACCCGACCCATCTTGCGTGATCTCCTCGGGAGGTGGGATGGAAAGAGGTGAGGATCATGAAAGCAGAGAGTAGAAAGGTGGTTGGCTGGGCCCGGGGCTGGGGTAGGGGCAGGGAAGCGATGCCAACGGGGAGATGTGGGTCAAAGGGCACAAAGTGTCCGAGAAACAGGTGGAGTGCTTCCTGGATATCCATGGCAGGGCAACGTGAGTACGGTGGATCCGAATGTAAGGTTCTCTTGAATATACACGTGGGAGTAGACCTGAAAATTCTCCCAACAGGGACAGGCGACGCATGTGCGGTGATAAGTGTGTGAATTCGGCTGATTCTAATGAACTCCCTAATGAAGACGTCACACGCGGTCAATGTGTATCATATTTATTGTCATTCATACTTGAAGGCACCGGCGGGGGAAGGAAATATTAAATCGCCAAACAAAACTTCCAAGAGAGATCACTTCTATGAGAGTCTAACGTCCGTAGGAACACTCTCAGGTTCACAAGGATTGACCGAACACCAGGATATGTGGCTCTCCATCTGAGGCTTGCTCCCAATGGCCCTCCACTATTGCAGGCACGTGCGTGTCTCCCCTCACTCTCCCTGCTGTCCTGAGCACACGCTACCTATCACCCATCGGTACAGGTGCTTTGTAAAGAGCTCAGGTGGATTCTCTCCATCCCACCTCTTTGCCCAAGACAGAAGCCACCTTTCCAAGAAACCCAGTGGGACATTCGCCTTTCACCTCCTTCTTCAGAGTTGCCCAGGTGTTCATCACTGGTTAGGGAGAGAAGCTCCCAGGTTTCACTCACAAGGCATAGGACGCTGCCATACACACACACACACTCTCACGCGCGCACACACAGACACCTCAAGGAGGTAGCCACATGGGTCATTAAACACTTGTAAACTGTTTTCCAAACAAGTGGACGCGGTTCATCCATGCCAAAGCCGAGCGTGCAAACACGGAATGGTGGAGAGATTCCACAGGCTCACCAAACCCTCTCAGGAATATTTTCCTGACCCTGGGGGCAGAGGTTTCGAACATTAAGGACATTTCCTGGGTCACACGAAGAAGCTGACCAGGCATTTTGCTTTCCACTGCAAATGACCTCTGCAAATGACCTCTGGCGGGGGCATTTCACTTTCCCCTGCAAATCACCTATGGCGAGGTACCTCCCCAAGCCCCCACCCCCACTTCCGCCAATCGACATGGCTCCGTCTCTATCCGGGTGTCATTCCGGGTAGGCTTCTCAACGCTCTCGGCTCCGAGAAGCTCAATCGCACGTCAAATCCCAGAGCCCACACCTCTTCCTTTCCCAGAAAACACGCAAAAATTCAATGGGAGAGAGGTCCCGAGTCGTCAAAGTCCCAGATGTTGGGAGCCCCCAGAAGGAAAAAGCGTGTCTTCCTTTGGAGGCCCGGAACAAGAGCTAGGCTTCCGCAGC
>NW_012104366.1:4612-23530 GCF_000951045.1 Mandrillus leucophaeus | reverse complement strand
AACTGAGTAGAAGGTTACATCTGGGAAAAGAAAGTTTGTTTTGCATTGCATTCTTTCTGCTGAGGTGGGGTTTATGGAGTATAAATAAAGTGAGGCCGGAGGCTCTGAGCGCGGCCGCCATGTTCTCTGTGTGTCTTTGTCTTTTGTGTGTTCTTTCGTTCTCCACCACCCCCGGCAGGGACCCCAACACCTGCCACTCCCTCTCCAGCAACTGATGAGCAGTTTTCCGGAGTGGCAGAACAGAGACAAAATTAGCTCTGGGCTTCACGGTGATTTCAAAGCAAGTGCCCTACTTCGTTGCCCATTGCGAAGTCTTCTCTACCTCTGCGTTTCACCATTTCTCCACTTCCTGGTGTGCACCTGCGTGTGTGCGTCCGTGTGCGTGTGCGTGTGCGTGTGTGTTGGGGTGTGTGCACACTATGCCGAGAGTCGGACAAATTTCCAGTGAAGGGAGACCGAGTCCTTCAGGTTGTCTTGCTCCTGCAGTCTGCGCAGGAAAAACTCGTTTCTGCCACGGCGGAATCCATCTGCCCATGTTAGGAAAGGACAGGGCGTGCTTTCCTCCCACCTTAGTATTCTATGGAGAAACAGGCGGCAGAGAAGAGTGGGCCAGCGGGCCACATTTTGCCCACGACCAGCCAGGTTTGAGTTCGTTCCTCCTAGGCTTCACCATCTGATTTTCTCCTCCCTTTTCCGTACCGGACAGGTGTTGCTCTGAGATCAGGACCATCCCACCGGGCTGCAGATGGGATCGTGTGTGTGTGTGTGTGTGTGTGTGTGTGTGTGTGTGTGTGTTTGTGGATGGCCACAGCCCTCTGCCTCGCTAGGCGAGCATGTGAATCAAGAGAGGGGCACAACTCTAGGCAGGACCTGGCGGGGTTTGGGGAGGAGAAGCTCAGTAAGAGAAGACGGGGAGAGTCAGATGTGCGAGGTGCAGGCTGTCCCAGGCCAGTCTTAGAAATGACGTGACCACGCGACGGACGTGCGCGCTGACCTCCGCCAGAAAGGAAGCAGCCGAAAGGAAATGGATTGTCCGCAGGGCCAGTGCCATGGGATCCGGTCGCGCCCTGAAGGCTTTCATGGACATCTCAAGCTCACTGTCTCCACCCTGGAACTGCTACAGAGAGGACTGAGGCCTGAGGACAGGGCTGCGTGGCCAGCTGGTTGTGGGAGGTGCCAACACAGTAAGAGTCGGTGGAGCGGCGGTCGAGAGCGATAGGGGGCTTGCTCAAGAAATCACCGCTGGAACTGGGATCCAGTCATCCCACTTCTGGACCTATCGCCTAAGGACACTAAACCGGGATGTGGAGCAAATACGTGTCCTGGCGTGTTGGTTGTAGGCGCGCTGCCTGTAACCAAGATATGGAATCGACCTAAGTACCCGTCAGCAGATGACTAGACAAGGACAAAGGAATAGGGTTCGCAGAAGAAAAGCTTCAGGGAAAGGAAAGGAAAGTCTGTCATCTGGGACATCTTGCATGGACCCAAAGGTCATGATGCCCAGTGAAATCAGCCGGGCCCACCCGACCCGTCTTGCATGATCTCCTTGGGAGGCGGGATGGAAAGCGGTGAGGATCATGAAAGTAGAGAGTAGAAAGGTGGTTGGCTGGGCCTGGGGCCGGGGTAGGAGCAGGGAAGCGATGCCAACGGGGAGATGTGGGTCAAAGGGCACAATGTGTCCGAGAGACAGGTGGAGTGCTTCCTGGATATCCATGGCAAGGCAACGTGAGTACGCTGGATCCCAATGTAAGGTTCTCTTGAATATACCCATGGGAGTAGACCTGAAAATTCTCCCAACTGGGACAGGGGACGCATGTGCGGCGATAAGTGTGTGAATTCGGCTAATTCTAATGAACTCCCTAATGAAGACATCACACGCAGTAAATGTGTATCATATTTATTGTCTTTCATACTTGACAGACCATGCTGCCGATGGGATCATCTGTGTATCTCCATAGACTTCTACTTTGCTACTTCAGCTCTTGAGTCAAAGAAAGAATCCAAGTCTATGCAGGAATCTGTTGGAAACCTCTTGAAGATTGTGAAAGGATATTCAGACCTGTGGGGCCCTATCTGTTTTTGGCAAGCCGTAGAAAATTCGTGTACAAAGAGGTTAACCTTAAAGGAAAGAGCTGAAAAGAAATTTCAATTACTGGAGGGTCAGTTCCATGGGATTGATTCATGGCCTTAAGTCTTTTATATACATCTCAGGCGCCCTCCACTCTGAAGTCAGCATGTATTGTAATGTGGCCTGTGTATAGGTTTTTGTCCCGCTTGTTCTCCTAGATTCCTGAAAGATATTTGTTGTCCAACATGTGGTGAAAAGGGCACCCTGGTGCAATGTTTCTGAGATGGTCAATTAGCCCAGCGGTGGTAAGCAGCAATGGGAAGTCGTTTAATTAATAATTAGTGGAACTGGGATCTAAGCATTCCCAGTCTGGGCATACTGCCTAAGGAAATCAGTATACACAGCAAATATCTACCGGGTTATGTTGATTGTTGGTTCTTTTCTTTTTGTAAGGTACAAAATTTTCCTAGGCATCAGTGGAGACATTAAAAAGTATACTATTCACATTTTTAATGGAAATTCTCTCATTTTTTACTTCATGAATAAACCTGAAGTTCTTCATGTCTAGTGGGTAATCCAGGCCTGTAATGCTGATATCGTGTGATCTCACTTGTATGTGGGATCAACAAAAGTGAAAACTGTCAATGTTGAGAGTGGATAGTTATACTTCATGGCCTACGGCAGAGGCAAGATGGGCATGGAGATATGTTGGTCAAAGGGTACAATTTATCGGAAAGTTAACTTTAGAGATTTCTGGATATTTAGGACATGGCAATGTAAATACAGTTTATACATATGTATTGTACACTTGAAGATGGCTATGAGAGCAGATTTCAGAATTCTCACCACAGTATTGGAAGCATGTGGGGTGATAAATATTAATTAGTTTGACTTAATTCCCAATGAGTATATAATTCATATATATATTATATGTATACATATATATTATATATATACACATAGTTTTCTTACTTTAATGAATCTGGGAAAAATATTACATTACCAACAAAGATGATAATGAAAGAAAGATATACACTAAAAGAAAATGCAGCATTAATAGGGCTGATCTGCAGTTCATGTGTATTGATTTACCACCTGGATATTTTGATCTATATCTGAAGTTCTCTCCAGCTTGCCCTTCAATATTGTAGATGCTTTGGTTGCTCTGTTTACCCCAAGCTGTCTACCTGCATGTCACCCAGTCAGCTTCAGCTACTTTATGTAGTGCTCTCACGGTTTCTATAGCATCTCTCTTCATAAGAAAGAAGCAACTATTCCAAGACATGCAGTGGGACATTCCCCTTCCAACTCTTTCTCCAAAGTTTACCAAGTGCTCATCACTGGCAAGGAGGGCAACCTCCAACTTTAGGTTAGAGTATATGAGATTCTACTGTATAAACTTTATATACTTTAAGGAAGTATGCATTTTGGGGGAAATAGGCTGCAAACTTGATTACTACCAACATGTGTAGTCATCCTTTGCAAGTTGAAATGAATGATTTTTTAATTAATTGATTCTTTTATATTAATTATATTTACTTTGTTTCTTCATCAGTGTGAGACTTCTTTTCAGACTGATAACTTGAAAGTGTGATGATATTCTTTAAGCAGTTTGGATGACTGAATGATATTTAGGAATTGATTTAGGAGAGCCTGCTGAAAGCAGAAAGATTAGATATTTTATACCCTTGCAGGTTTTGGTCAAGAGTTCAGGAGTCAGGTGGGGTGTGGTGGCTCATGCCTGTAATCTCAACACTTTTAGGAGGCCAAGGTGGGTGGATTGCTTGAGCCCAGGGGTTCAAGGCCAGCCTGGGCAACATGTGAAACCCAGTCTCTACAAAAAATACAAAAAATTAAATAGCTGGGTGTGGTGGCAGATGCCTGTAGTCCCAGCTACTGTGGGAGCTGAGGCAGGAGGATTGCTTGAGCCTGGGAGGTTGAGGCTGCAGTGAGCCATGGTCATGCCACTGCCCTTTAGCCTGGACAACAGAGTAAGACCATGTCTCAAAAAAAAAAGTGGTGTATATACACAATGGAAAACCATTAAGTCTTTAAAAAACACAACAGGAAATTCTGTCATTTGCAGCAACATGGATGAACCTAAAAGACATTATTTGAAGTAACATAAGCCAGGCACAGAGACAGATATATGACTTCACTTACATGTAGAATGTACAAAAGCTGAACTCATAGAATTAGAAAGGTGGTTACTAATGGCTGGTGGGAGGTGGTTGCATGGAGAAAGGGGAGATGTTGGTCAGTGGGTACAAAGTTGCAGTTAGGAGGCATAAGTTCTGGTGTTCTTTTGTACAGCAAGGTAACTATAGTTTGTAATAATGTATTATATATTTCAAACTAGCTAAAAGATGGGATTTTAAAGCTGGGGATGATGGCTCGTTCCTGTAAGCCCAGCTACTCAGGAGGCTGAGGCAAGAGATTGCTTGAGGCCAGGGGTTTGAGATCCTATCTCTTAAAAAAAGAGGGGAAGGATTTAAATGTTCTCATCACAAATAAATGATAAATATTTGAGGTGACAGATATACTAATTACTCTGATTTGATCATTCCACAATGTATACATGTATGAAAATATCATTTGTATCCCGTAAATACATACAAGTTTTATTTGTCAATTAAAAATAAAATAAAACAAATAGTATATGAAAGAACTTTAAATACATATTACCAAGTGAAAAAAAAATGGCTGCATACTGTATGATTCTAACTATATGGCACTCTGGAAAAGACAGAACTATGGAGACAGTAAAAGATCAGTGGTTTTGGTCAGGCCTGGTGGCTCACACTTGTAATCCCAGCACTTGGGGAAGCTGAGTTGGGAGGATTGCTTGAGGCGAGGAGTTCAATGCAAGCTTGGGCAGCATAGTGAGACTCCCATCTCTCCAAAAAGGTTTTTAAAATTAGCAGATGTGGTAGTGTGCACCTGTGGTCCCAGCTACTCGGAAGGCTGAGGTGGGAGGATCACTTGAACCCAGGAGTTTGAGGCTGCAGTGAGCTATTATTATGCCACTGAACTCAAGCCAAGGCAACAGAGTGAGACCCAGTCTCTAATAAAACAACCAAAAAGATCAGTGGTCGCCATGGGTTAAGGAGAGGAAGTGATGAACAGGCAGAGCACAGGGCATTTTTAGGGAAGCGAACTTATTCTGTATGATACTATAATGGTAGATACATGTTATTTTATCTTTGTCAGAACCCAGGGAATTTACACCAAGAGTGAACCCTAATGTAAACTATGGGCTGTAGGTGATAATGATGTGTCAATTCAGATTCTCCGACTGCAACAAATGTACCACTCTGGTGAGGGATGTTGACAGTGCAAAGGCTGTGTGGTGAGGGGAGGGGGGAATATTGGAACTCTCTGTGCTTTCTGCTCAATTTTTCTGTGTGCCTAAAACTGCTTTATAAACTAAAGTATTTTTTAAATGAATATCCTGGAAGCAATACCTATATCAATTAAATTATCGTAGTGATATATTTCATTAATAATTGATATCTGCTGCTTGATTAGAATGAGAGTGAGAAACGGGTCCCAAACTCTCATATTTTTGTCTTTCAGCAGCAACTCAGTGACAAGAAGACATTAGAGCTAGAGCTTGAAAAGGTCAGGTTTTGCTATTCAACCCAAGACTTAATTTTTCCTTTCCATGAAATTTCAGGTCCACAATGGCTGAGGGCCTCAGTTTTTAGACACAGTCCTCAGAAAACAGAGCTCTTCAAGGAGAGGCTCAAAGGAAGGAAGTCAGAACCTGGAATACTTGTCCTAATCTTTGTTCTGCCGCTTTGTGTGAATTAAACAATGATGGTGCAGGGCAATGGGTCTTCACTGCTTGATGATGTTGTGAGATGTAATAAAAGAAGCGTTCGTTGTTTGGCAGGCAAAAATTTGAGGTCCTGACTTTAGTCAAGTTGCAACTTCCCTAAATTTCAGACTCCTCATTTGAGAGAGCAGCTGGTTTGCCAACATCACAGGGTTGTTGTGATGATTCCCTGGAACAATGCGCATGGTGGGGCTTGCAAATGACAAAGCATGGTACACACATAACCCCTACTAGTACTGACACTGACCCTTTGACTTAGAATAAGTAATTCCTGGTGCTCAGGGTAGCTATTGAAGTAGTCTATTCCCAATAAAGCATTTGACTCAGCTTCCAACAGATTTCCTTTGCTCCTTCATTCAGTTGATGTTACGTGGGCTCCTAATATTCCAGCACAGAGAGCTCACCAGAAAGTCTCTAAGGTGGTACCAGACCAACTTTATCTTTGAAAAGGGTGATTAATCTCTTCTGTTATTCTAGGTATCCCTCTTCCTTGCTTGCCTCATAGAATTCTAGGGCCCCTGTGCAGCATGGTGTTGACCTGACAATAGAACCATAGGAATGAAATGTGAAAGGAAGTCATGGGATAAGTGATAAAGGGAGTGTGGCAAATTCAGAGATGCGGGTGAGGCAGGATAGCTAGTCAAGAAAGTAGCAATGTCCTCGGGACATGGCAGCCATGATGGTACAGTCAACACATAAGCCTCAGCATTCCATTGTAGTCCAGCTCATTCAAGCAAAACTATCTCCAGTAGGGAATTTCCCCTGTAGAGAGTATGTGCATTTTGATTTCACCTGTCCTCAAACTGACTCTTTGCTCATTATAATAGTAAAAAACACACCCCTGGGTGGAGATTTAAGATGCTAATGAGATGTGCAATCTATGAACAAATATGTACTGCTACTGCATCTGTACACTCAGAACACCACCCAAAATATGCTTACTGGTAACAACTTTTCCCAACCCCTTATGAATAATCATGTCCAAATCCCACAAAGGGAGTCGCCCTAGTGCCAGTCTTTACTGTCTTATTCTTACGAGTAGCCCACCCTGAATCCTCTCTCCCTCAGGGTGTACTGTCTATTCTGCACTTAACTCTCAAAATATTCTTTTTCTTTTGCAATAAACTACTGTATACTGCATTTACTTTGCTGTACGTCTCTTGTTTAAATTCTTTTTAACTAAGAAGGCAAGAACTTGAGGTCCCACAACAGCTGTCAACGTGGCAAAATGGGACCTCGCTAAGCCTGCCAATCAAGACTATCCCCATTCTCCTCCAGGACACACTTTTTGCATCTTGTATCCTATAGGCACCTGCATGTGCTTCCTTCTGAGGGTAGATGTATAGAGCAGTTACATCAAAATCCATGCTCTAAGGAGCAAGATAGAGCAACCATGAAAATGTACTGTCTGAGTCCATTTGACAGTGGACTATACAAACACCATAAGCTGTATGGCTTATAAACCACAGAAATTTATTTCTCATAGTTTTGGAGACTGCACAGCCCAAGATCAAGGTGGATTCAGCGTCTAATGAGGGCGTATCTTCTCACTGTAACCTCATATGGTGGAAGCAGCTAGCTAGCTCTCGGTGGTCTCTTGTATAAGGGCACTAATGTCACTTTTGAGGGTTCCACCTTCAAGACCTAATCACCCCACAAAGGCACCACCTCTTAATAATACCATCACCTTGGGGGTTATGATTTCAACCTATGAATTTTGGGAGACTCACACATTCAAACCATAACACACATATTGTTTAGTGCCAGGAGCTGAGGGAAGATATTGTCTCTCCCTCTGTCTCTCTCTCTCTCTCTCTCTCCACCCCCTCCCTCCCTCCCCCTCCCTCTCTCTACCCATGGGCTCAATTGAGTCATCATTCATTCTTGCTTCTATACTTCTGACCTCAGACTGGATTGAAGTATCCCCTCACTTTCCTTCTTTTCATTATCACCACTGGGTGCTTTTCTGCAACCACAGCGCTCTGTGATACTGGATCCAAGATTATTCATGGACCATATTTTGCTACCCTGTTTGCCTTCTACTCACAGAACACACTCAGATCCTTCTATACTCAGAACACACTTGGTATCCTATTTTGCAACCAGTACCTGCCTTTGTCTTTGGACCTCACCACCTCACCTGACCCCACACTCTCTCAAGATCTCAAATTCTCGCCAAGTTGACCTGCCCATGGGCTCCATTAATTCATTGTTTTGTTTTCCTACAGTAACAAGGCTTTATGGGAGAGGCCCACCCAAGTTCCAGCTAAGCAAGGTCTTGGACAAAGTCCTCCTGAATTGGTCCACAAGGGGCCCTAAATGCAACCTAATGAGGGGTTTAGAAATCTATTCAATGAGAGTTCCTCTGGGAAGGGACAAATGTGGCTTGGTAAGGTACTCTAAGAATGGATTATCAGGAGGCCCAAGGGAAAATCTAAACCAGAAAGACTGAAAACATCTAGAACATACAGTTGGGCAAGAATATGGGAAGATCAGTTCTCAGGGGATGTGTCCTTCATAGACTGCTGTGCACCCTACACCACCCAATCCAGGGAACTTCATCCTAGGAAGTCAGAACCAGACATTTGACAGCCTTGTGACTGGAATATTATCAGAACTATTCTCAAGATTTTTCCTTTTTTATCTATGTCCTCAAAAGTTTCTAGAAGCCCAAATTACGTGGCTTGAGATACACTTTTTGAAGTCTTCAAATACAAAACACTGTTTAAGTTTAACAAACCCCACTCTCAACCCCTTCCCCAGTCTAAGTTTTGTTTCTCATCAACCCACATAGGATTCAAGGGCTGACTTTATAGCTGTGCCCATGAAGCTTCCTGGAAGAAGACCTCAAGCAGGTCAGAAAGAAGAAGTGACCCTGGACAAGGTATTATCAACAAATCAAGAGAAAGAGAACCTTAGGATACTCATAGCAGAAGGAGATAAATTAGGGGTTGCAGGATTGGAGCCCATTCACCCTACGGAGAAGAGTCATCCAGCACAGGAGAGGTGATTGGCAGAGACTCTGGGTACAAGATGCACAGTTCTTGCTATGGACTCCACCAAAGCATATCTTAAAAAACATGAGGCGTTTGTTTCAGTGCTTTTATCCAATTGAACAGAGAAGAAAAGAAAAGGCTGGCCAGGAGCATGCCAGCCTTTTTGTACAAAGCCCAAGGCCACCAGAAATCAGGGCTGCCTCTGTGGACAAAAGGATGCTGAAACTCAAAGAGCAAGTCAGTAATTTGGCCAGAGCCTGAAGAAAACAGTAGGGCTGAGAAGTGTAATTAATGCAAGGGAAAGATGTCCACTCATTGAGGAACTCAGGGCTCAGGCAGAACTCAGAGTTAGATATTCCTGTGACTGAAAGACTCCCTATTTCCTGAAGAAAGAAAGGGCTGACATATGCATCCTGCAGCTTTCAAGTAGATTATGAGAGTCTGCATGATCTCAATAATAGGTAGGTCACAGATAGCTTGGAAAACCAAAGAATGTGGTGTGGTTTCATGATGAGCAATTTGAGGCAATCCACTTCCATCTTCTCTGAGCAGCCTGTATCTCTGGGCAGGCCCTGGCAGCCTGAACCAAAGATCCAAGGGACATCAGGCCACCCCATGCCTCCTCAGGCTCCGTTTATAAGGTTTGTTTCCTCAGGTCAGCCAGAGAGTTCTCCTCCATCCCCTCCTCCCAGCAACATTTCTCTCAAGAAATATTTCCACCCAATTAGAGAGAATGTATTGCTACTCATATTATAGTTCCTCTGAAGAGTCTTGTCTCTGTTTCTCATTTAGAGTGGTAGTCATTCTTACCATACATAGCTGTTTCTCCTTAAAGGAAAGTGGTTTCTTCTGTTTCTGCCATGTTTGGAGGAAGTTGGGAGTATCTTAAGACTGGGCTTAGAGAAAATAAGTCAAGTCCGGCTCTTACTGATGACTTGACTTCTTGGGTTTGGGAGGGCTTTTGACAGTGGCATCACACACTTCTCTCTCTTCCAGGTTCTATCATTTGTTCAATGAACACCTCCTTTCTAATAAACACAAAACCCAACTGGACAAGTGTTTAGAGGCTTAAATAATGAGAATAAAATCTATTAAAGAACAACCCTCACAGTCTAGACTTATATTCTATGCTCCTTCATCATAATGAACTGTATGCAGACATATGGTGTTATTCATTGGGGTGCATAGGCATCACAGGGCCACAAGTATCCTACTTAGCCCTCAGGCAGGGCAAGGGATAAGAAACTTCACACGTCTCAACATGGAACTGGAGTTTGGGAGGCTTGAGGCCCTAAGCTCAGGGGATAAGGAACAAGTGAGATTGGTGACCTTATAAAAGATCTTCTGTACATCTGGGGTTCATCTATCTTAAAACAAACTTGGAACTCAACATCTTGGAAAAGGGAAGCCTCTCCCTATAGGGACTCACTTATAAAAGAGACCACCGAGAGCTAGCTGGCTGCTTCCACCATATGAGGTTACAGTGAGAAGATAGGACCTCATTAGACACTAAATCCACCTAAATACATTGGTGAAGAAGAACTACCTCTTGCCCCCAAGATCCTATCCCTTTCCTGATGCAGCTGGGGAGATGCTTCCTAATTCTTAACATAGCCTTAATGAAAATATGCAGTTGACTACCAACTCCCCTTGTCTCTCCCTTCGTGACAGATTCTGGAGTATCAGGGAATGAGAAATCTTGGCTCTATTTGTGGATTAGGAAGTGGGCAGAGGAAGAGGCCAGAGGGAAGAGGAAGGGTAAGGTCTTAGCAAAGCTGAGAGTGAAAGAACTTACTATTACTCGTCTTGGGAAAGACAAAACCCACACACTCCCCCCAAAAAGTGTCCATGTATCTTCAAGTACACTTAACTCATTCTCCAGCCACTGGAAGCTAGCTGGATTCCCACCCAGGGACATGAAAATCAGTCTCTAGCTGGGCCGCCTTGCCCAATTGCTCATCCACCACAAAACAGCTGAACTCTGAAAGTGCTCAAGAATAAGATTATTTTCCAGAAAATAGTGTTTTTTGAAAGCTAGAAAAAGTAGCCACTGTCCAGTGGCCACAGAGATGGGTGAGCTTCAAGGGGACAGATTTTGGGGGTTATTGCTAAGGTGGGTCATCAGTGGAGGTAGCAAGGCCAAGGAACAAGTTATGTGCTCCTTAAGGATCTTCTATATGTCTGGGGTTCATCTATCTTAAAACAAACTTGGAACTCAACATCTTGGAAAAGAGAAGCCCCTCCCTACAGGGACTCAACATGGCATCTGGCTTGATGACAAAAGGCAAGGAAATCACATACTCTTCAATAATGAGATGGTTCACAGGACACCTGCACAGTGCCTGCAGGCAAATAGGAAGATACTGGGGTTTGAGTGCCTAGGAAGGAAGAAAACCAGTGAGGAGGAGAAAGAATGACCCAGCTCGTGGAAAACATAGGAATATTTTCAGAGTCACGAATTATGGCATTCTCTCTCCCGCCAAACACACACACAAAACCACCCACATACATAAACTCACACACACTGACCTAGTTTTCCTATTTGCTGTGACTAAAAAGGACTCCATAGAACATAATGGTGCCATCTTGGCCAAAGGGTGTGTGAGCTTGTCTTGAACACAAACACAATGTCTGTATGGATGTTTTTGTGCTTGGACATTTCTTTGTGGATAAGTGATATTTTTGCCTTCCTTCCTGCCATACTTTATTACAAATGTGCAGAATGTTGCCCATGGTGTTAATAATTGGTCCAAGACGGTTTAGGTGCTCCCTAGCATCTCCATGTGCTTGATACAATTCTGGGAGCTCCCCTCCATGGATTCCTATAGGCCATGCATTTTATGTATGTTGCTCTGCTATCTACTGAGCATCTAGTATCACCAGCATCTAGTGCTTAGCATTTATGTGGTACTCAAGAACCACTTAGGGGACCAAATGACCGGTGGGAGGTGTATCTGGGGATAGGGCTTGCCCGTCATGTCTTGGGATGGATCCTTCCTAAAAGGGGAGGGAAGGAGGCCTGATAGGTATGCAACTCAAACTGTCTAGTGGAGATCACTAAAGGCTTCACCTCCGGAACCTGAGCTCTGCCTTCATGGCTTCCAGAAGACAAGAAGAGGAGGTGTAACCTCACAAATTAGGTCCTGGAGGACACTTCTGGGTTACTAGAGCTTCTTTCAGCCTTTTCCGATGGATCCCCCACCCCTGCCTCAGTGGGCAGTGATTGGCCTTGTGAGTCTTTGGGGGGCTGCTGTGATCAGAAGTGGCCCTGGGCCCTCAGAACCTCATGCATGCTGTGGCTTTAGAATGTACTGAGAGAGGTATTGACTGAGCTGGGCCTGCTGCAGATGCAACATACCTTCTCTTGTGTAACTCTGTGGAGATGAAAATATTACTACTAATAATAGTAATACTATTAACTACTGTACTAATTTTCCATGGCCACTGCAATACCACCACAAACTTTGTTCTTAAAAGAACACCCATTTATTATCTCACAATTCTGTAGGTGGATTCAGAAGACTGGATGGACTCTACTGGGCTCTCCACACATGATCCCCAAGGTTGAAATCAGGCTGCAGCTATTTGGGCTCCTGTCTGGAGATTCTGGGGGAAAATCGACTTAGAAGTTCATTCAGGATATTGGGAAAAATCAAATTCCTTGCACCTCCAAGTCTGAGGCAGGCTTTCCTTTGCTGACTGTCAGCTGGGAGCTGACATCTGCTCCTCTGGGCTTCCTGTATTCTCTCTAACATAGTTGTCTCCATCTTCAAAGCAGTAACAACTTGTGGAGTCTCAAACTTGGAATCTTTATCTGCCAGCCAGAGCAAGCTTGCTCATGTGATTAGATTAGGCCCACTGAGATGATCATTTTCTGTCAACTGATTAGTAACCTTAATTGCATCTGCAAAATCCATTTTGCTACAAAACGTAATATAGTCAGGGAAGTAACAATAGGGGGCAGAAAAATATGATGGGGACCAAATTCAGCTTGCTACTACTCAAGTCCATTGAGGTCACTCCATGTACTGGCCTCAAAGTTTTCAGTTTGAGCCTACAATTGTATGTTATAAAATAAAACTATTATACATGTACATAAGTACCTTTTGTTCTAAAAAATATAAATTCTAAGAAATGCTATCTGCAAAATAAACACATAAAAACAAAGTTCAGGCCAGGCACGGTGGCTCACACCTGTAATCCCAGCACTTTGGGAGTCCAAAGTGGGCAGATCACAAGGTAAGGAGATCAAGACCATCCTGGCTAACATGGTGAAACGCTGTCTCTACTAAAAATACAAAAACTTAGCCAGGCATGGTGGCAGGCACCTGTAGTCCCAGCTATCTGGGAGGCTGAGGCAGGAGAATTGCTTGAACCCAGAGGCAGAGGTTGCAGTGAGCCAAGATTGTACCACTGTACTCCAGCCTGGGTGACAGAGAAAGACTCTGTCTCAAAAACAAACAAGAAAACACATTTCAATCTATCTGACTAATTATTGAACATATTTTTATTCTTTTGCTGCTAAGGTCATCATTAGTTCTAGGCTTTAGTTAATATACGCATGCATATATACATACATTTCAGTTGATTAGGCAACTTTAAAATTTATGAGTAGCTAGAGTTTGTAAAAACCATTTTGCCACTTTTTTGTGAGAACCTAGTTCTCTTCTTTTCAACAAGGAAAATATTTACCCTTTATAATGCTCACCTAGTAGGCAATAAAAATTGCTGTGTGTTTCCTATTCATCCCTATCTGAGTGGGGGTCTTTATCATCATTACTCTGTCTCCACTGTATACACAGAGCCACATCCAGCCACTATGGGGAAGAGTACACATGACCGACCCCACACTGCAGATCATTGATGTGGATGGATTACTAGATAATGCTTTGGCTGGCTCCTCACGTCTTCTTCTCTGGAGATACAGTGAATGTGCTCTACATGAGGGGAAGAGAGAAACATGAACTTTGGTGACCTAAAGGCCACTCTGTAGCAGAGTCTATGCTATATGTTCACCAAGCCCAATTCACTTTCCCCTTGGACACAACAAAATATTGCATCCCTTGCAGTTAGTTGGGGTCCCATGAGTGAGTCTGCATCAATACAACATGAAGAAAAGTCATGGATGCCATGTTTGTACTTGGCTATGTATATTCTCTGTATGCAATCCTCCTGTCTCTCTTCTCCATCTGTAGCAACAATGGAGACTACATGTCAAAGAAAACGGCATCATTAAACATAATTGTCTAGCACCTGCCACATTGACATATAGACCCATTCTAGCTCATTCGTAGCCCACAATAGGAACTAGGAATTATCTGTTGTAACCCAGGAAATGCTGTAAAAACTATAAGCAAGACCCTCTTCCTGGATACATCTGGGACTCCATTGCTCCCCTCCAAGGTTTGACCAGAGAGAGTGGTAGTGAATAAACTTCTATCCCATTCCTTTCCTCTTCTATTTCTCTCTGCTACTGAGACTTAGCCCAAGAACCAGAATGGCTTTTAACCTGTTTTCTGATTGATAAGAACTGCCACCATTGATATTCTTTTTTCTATGTGTGCAGTGGGGTAGGAAATAGGCAAGAGAACCATGAAAAAAAGTAAGATTTCAAAGCACAGGAAACACATCAGGTTAAATTTCAATTTTTTTCAGCCCAGTGAGAACATAAATGTAGTGATTAATAGTGAGTCAATGGGTCTTTTATAAGCCAAAGTATAAGATTATATTCATAGGATTATAGGAATCCACTGATGGAAATAATATGACTTGTACTTTTAGACTAAATGTATATTTGGCTTTATTTTTGGCCCACACTGACTGAAGAATTAAGTACAACATTAATGTCAGTTCCTTAAGAAGGGTCTGTAGAAGTTGGAATGATTACATAGAATATATGCAGTATCTCCCTTTAAACTTCCCCCAAAGTTCTAAGTCATAGGAAAAATAGCTTCTACTCTCTCAATTCTTATTGTAAGAATTCTTATTGTTACATGTAAGAATGAAAGAGACCTTGGGTCCTAGGACAATGCCTGGGAAATAAGATCATGGAAAGAACAATGGCCAACTGAGAGTAAATTAAACACAGAGTGGACAGGACAGGCACACCATCCCATCCAATCACTGCCTCAAAGTCAGGTACAGAACGCAGGTCTGTAGTCTCCTTCAAGTGTTGTATTTTTTTGTTTGTTTTTTCATGGAGCATACAAAAGTTGAATATCTAACTACCATTTAACTATTTATCCCATTAAAAATAAAGCGTTTTTTGTTTTGTTTTTTGGAGACAAGGTCTCCCTCTATGCTGTCACTGTTTTTAGAGCCTTTCATGTGGTTCTGATGATGCAGGCTCCAATTTGAGGAGGCTGAGGAAGGATATTTAGATGGGCATGAGGGAGGAACTGCATTTACAAGAGGTCATAAGAATCCGAAGACAAGTCTCGATAGCAGGATACACTTATTTTCTTTTTGCTTCTAATTTTAAAATAAAACTACTTCTCTTTTTTAAAGATGGAATTTCACTCTTGCTGCCCAGGCTAGAGTGCAACAGCACTATCTTGGCTCACTGCAACCTCCGCCTCCCAGGTTCAAGCGATTCTCCTGCCTCAGCCTCCTGAGTAGCTGGGATTACAGGTGCCCGCTCCATGCCCGTCTAATTTTTTTTGTATTTTCAATAGGGATGGGGTTTCACCATGCTGACCAGGCTGGTCTCGAACTCCTTACTTCAGTTGATCTACCTACCTCGGCCTCCCAACGTGCTGGGATTACAGGCATGAGTCACCGTGCTCAGCCAAAATAAAACTATTTTCTTGTGTATATAATAATGCATAAAAAACAAATTATTAGGAAAAATACACTATTTTCTTGTGTGCACATATTTTATCCTAAAGATATACCCAAAATCCCAATTGAAAAGTTAAATCCCTACAGAAAAACTGAAGAATTCTCCATCATTCCTGTCGAGGAAACATTATTAATATCCATATTATCGTTCTTATTTTTAAACCATAGTATTTTGTAGAGAACCTGATTATATCCCTTAATAATTGAGAACAAAAATAATAATTTTGAATGTTTATTACATATTTCTTTTGAAATTTTCAATGGCATAGTGCATTATTAATCTGCATAATATTTTACAATGGTAATATCTATGCACACAATAATATACACAAACATGTAGGAGGTGTGTGTTCACATTTTTGGAAACGGACAGAACAAAGGGGAAGAAGCCTGCACCTCAATAGTCAATAGTCAATAGTCAGGGCAGAGACAGGCCCCTCTAGGGCTGAATTTGAGGTCAGCACCAACTGTGTGCAAAGCTGACCTGGGCCTTCTGCAGAAAAGAGGCTAAACTCATGTACCCCACCTGGCCTCACTTTCCTCCTGTCCTCTATGAAAGAGACAGGAGAATAATGGTCCCTTAGCTGCCATGTAGCAGCTGTGGCCCTTGGGCAAGTAAGTCCCTTTCCTGCTCTGAGCCTCCCACTTTCCCAAGGTTCTGAGCCACAGAGAGAGGCTAGACCTGAGGGGGACATGGAGACACCTCACCTTCCCATGAAAAGCAGTGGGCATCCGTCACCACCGCCCACAGCATGCAGTTAGCCCGTTTTCCAAACTGCCATGATCTATTTCACAGCCCAGTGTAGTGGGGGAAGAACAGGACTGTGCTGGGGCTCCTGGCTGGATGCCCGCTCTGCCTTTTGCTGCCAGCAATGCCTTGGCCAGGACACAGCCCCTGTGTCCCCAAGCTTTCTCCTCTGCCATATGGGAACGATGATCTCATAGGGTTATGGGGATGATTAGATGGAACAACAGCAAGGGTATAGAATTGTGCCCCGCGTAAGCAGTCAGCGGTGTAATAGGTCAGGAGAGGGTGACCTTCAGGGCTCGGCAGTGATCGGGAGAGGTGATCACAATTAGCGACTGGAGAGAGCCTCTAGGTCTTGGGAAACACTGGGTTTCGGCACAGGTGGTGGTTTCACAGGTATTCACTTTGAGACAACATACACACCACATGCTTAGATACCCGGACTAGATGCTGGTGTATTATTCCTTTCAGAAAGCGTTTTAGTTTTAGTTTTGTTTTAGCGCAAGACATGACAATTAGAAAACGATCCTGGGAAAGGTTCAGGCCTCTGTAGGCTGAGATGGGGCCCAGGACTATGTCTCTGAGGAGGAAAGAGGAACCCAGTGAATTTTGAAGAGCACAGGGGAGCAGAGGGAAATTGCACTGTGTGTGCATGCGTGCATGTGTGTGTGTGTGTGTGAGCACACATACTGCGGGGCTGGAGGAGGAAATCAGCAAGGCCCAGAGAAGGGCAGAAGGATCTTCAGGCCCGAAGGGCTGCTGCTGCACGTGGTGGATGGCAGCACAGCGGCCTGAGGTTCCTGGGTCATTTTTGTCCCCTCTTCATGCTCATGGACTCTTGATGACTGTCCACAGCTCTGAGATGTGGGCCCTGCAAGCTGGAACCAAGCATGCTCTCTGCCCGTTTCTGAGGCAGTCAGTCGTTGGGACTGTGAGGCCGTGGACCCCTGCCAGGCTCACCTGTCCCCGGGACACTCAGGATACACTGCAGCCTCCTGTCTCCTGCAGGCACCTGCACAACCCTCCTTTTGAAGGTAATTTCAGGAGTTGTTACAGCAACACCTGTGCACTGAGGCGGACGACAGGGCCACCACAGAGGTGACACTGTGTGCAGGGAGGGGAGAGGGGAGTCGCCTCTAGCTTTGCTTCCTGCGCCCCCAGGGAGTTGCCCCTCATAGTGGGCTCCACCCTGCCCCCGCCAACATGTTCCCTATCATCCTCCAACAGCCACTGCCACCGTGCCCAGGGCCATCCTCACCGCTGAGTCCTACACACACCAGGGACCATCGGTCATCCCATCACTTTGAGTTTCCTTCTGTCTGGGCCACATCCAGATTCTGGGATGTTTTCCACACTCAACCTCACTTTGTCTTTGACATGCTATGGCCTAAATGTCAGTGTCTCCCAAATTTATATGTTGAAGCCTAATTCCCAATGGGGTAGAAAGAACAGGTGGGGCCTTTGGGAATGCCCTGAAACCAGACGGACATTCTCAATAATCTCCTCCTGAAGGAAGTTAGTGCTCTCATCAAACAGGCTCCAGCAACCTCCCTTGTCCCCTTCGGCCACATGAGGACACAGCTGGAGGCACTGCCCTAAGGAATGGGTCCTCACCAGGCACTAAATCCTCAGGCAATTGATCTTGGACTTCTCAGTCTTCAGAACTTTGACAATACATTTTGGGCGTTAGTAACTCCCCGGGCTAATGTACTTTGTTAATGTACTTTCCCTTCTCACCTGACGTCACTTCCAGGATCCGCCCCTCACAAATATTCACCCGTTGAAGGAATGCTGTGGGTGAAGGGGCCAGGAGAAGCCCCTGTAAACTGCTCACAGGCAATCAGAGGTCCCTCAGAATGAGGAGGACAGCAAGCACGACCAGAATCTATCAATGATGCACGACACACAGGACTCCAGCAGACCCTCACAGAAAAGGATCAAAGAGGGGAGGCAGGAGAGGGTGAGAGCCTCCTGCCCAGAACAGAGCAGTGGCAGAGGACGCAGGGAAAAGAGCCAACAAGAAGAAAGTGAGCCAGAAGATGCATCTCACAGGCCCAGAGTGGCTCTTGCTGTGTGCAGAGCCCAGGAACACCAGAAATCAGAGCTGCGTATATGGTCCAGAGGGATATTGACACTCTGAAGAACGAGTCAGTCACTGACCACATCCTGCATCACAAAACAGGGACCTTTTCCAGAGTGAAGGCAAGGAGAGAACGTATTCACCACCCAAGAATGTATTCACCACCGAGGTGAACACACAAGATTTGTGGGACTGCCAGGCCCACCTTTTCTCACAGAGGAACAGGCTGAAGCCGCATTCGGCAGGTTCCAGCAGGCTCCCAGGTTGGGGCTGTGATCAAGAATAGGAAGGTCACACTCAGGGTCGGAAAGGCCCAGAAAGCTAGGAAGTCCCTCCATCAGCTACTGT
>NW_012104366.1:0-2563 GCF_000951045.1 Mandrillus leucophaeus | reverse complement strand
GACTTTGGAAATTAACTGAGGATGTAACTGCAGAAAAGAGCTGATGGGATCGGGGAGCTGCTCCGATGAGTCTCCAGAGCGGCTGGGTGACCGCAGGAGCTCTGAGTCATCAAAGACCGGGCCCAGGGAGCCTGGAAGAGGAAGGGCCCGCTGCTCCCGGGCCACCCCGGGGCGCATGAGTTAGGGGCAAAATTTCATGCCGCAACAAAGTGACTCATTTTTTTGGAACTGAGGCTGTTTCAGAACTTTTTACTCACTCTTGGCTCCGCCCCAGCGCTTCCAGGCCCCGGGCCCGCCGCAAACACCGCTGGACTTGGACCCAAAGCGGGGTCCTGTCCCGCCGCGTCTGGTCATGCGCTGTTGGAAGTGGCGGTTGGGCTCAGCGCCGGGCGCGCGCCCTCTGCTGGCCGTTGGGAAGCAGCGAGGGAAGCGCTGAGCTAGCGGCCGAGCGGTTGTCGCTCGTCCCCTCGCGGCCTCCTGCGGAATCTCTGACATTCTCCGTCCCTTGCTCTCTGCTCCTTGGCTGGGGATGCTCCATTTACATGGATTGGAATAGACCTAAGCACCACAATTACAAAATCAGTTATACGTTAACCAAAGCCTCAAAACACCAGGTAACCCATGTTCTAAATCACTGATTGGAAGTCAAACAGGTGAGTCACGTGATAAGGAGTACCTGCCCCAACCTCTTATATGAAATTTTGTAATACAATCAAGCTACTGATCACTGTTTATCTTTATAATACCTACCAGTTTTAAGAAAATACTATTCTGAAGAAAGTGTCATAAGATAAATTCAAACAAAAGAACAACAAACGCTATTTTATATCATTGTAATAGATCAAAGAATGTTACAATATTTATTCAAGGAATACAAATTTTCTCTTCTCTAAACATTTTTGTAACTCATAATGTACAAGATATTGTCAAAATAATTCCATGATTTTGGTACTAATATTTGCCACTTGGGGCAAAATAGTTGAGATTTCTTTTTGAGCTGGGCAAACAATCTATATAATTGATTAGAAAGAGCCACAAGTATAACTTCCTCTACAGTTTTCCTGTGGGGAATGTCAAATGAAGGGAAATAAAAACATATTTTCATGTAAAGTAATTTTTTTTAAAAGATAGGGTCTTGTTATGTTACCCAGGCTGGTCTCAAACTTTGGCCTCAAGGGATCCTTCCCCCTCAGCCTCTCACCTCTCTCACCTCCAGCCTCCAAAATGCTAGGATTACGGGCATGACACACCACGCCTGGTGGAAAAAGAGCACTTCAATTTCACTGCTAAAACCTCCCAGGCAAAGACTGTATTTCTTTGGCTTCAGATGGGGGCAAATTTTTAGAAGAACCTTTAGACAGCGATTCCCAAACAGGGACAAAGTAAATTTTCTGCTTTCATCTTCCTGATTGTGATCAAGGCTGGAGGGTGGTTTCTCCAGGAGATCTTATCTCACACACCAGCGTGGCCCTCCGTGTCCAGCTGGTTGAAGTCTGGCGAATGTGGTGGTGGGAACAGGAGTCTTGGGTCTTCCGGATTTTGAGGTTATGTCCTGTTTCCCAAGAGAACTAGGAGCAGGTCTTTGCATTCAGGCCTGACTGAGAGGGGATACTATTCAGACATCTACTCTTCAGGTATCTCAAAGGCATGAAGATGTCCTTACTTTTAAGTCATGGCGCTAAGGCGTGTCCCAGGAAAGGGAGCAGGCAAGGTTGGAGCAGAGTGTCCCCAGCCGGGAGCAGAGAACAAGCGACGGAGAATGTCAGAGATTCCGCGAGAGCCCGCAAGGGGACGAGCGACCACCGCTCGGCCGCGAGCGACCACCGCTCAGCCTTGAGCTCAGCGATTCCCTCGCTGCTTCCCAACGGCCAGCGCGCCTGGCGCTGAGCCCAACCGCCGCCTCTAACCGGAAAGGACCAGACCTGGCGGGACCCCACCGCTGTTTGGGTCCAAGCCCAGTGGTGTTTGCGGCGGGCCCGGGGCCTGGAAGCGCTGGGGCGGAGCCAAGAGTGAGTAAAAAGTTCTGAAACAGCCTCAGTTCCAAAAAAATGAGTCACTTTGTTGCGGCATGAAATTTTGCCCTTAACTCATGTGCCCCGGGGTGGCCCGGGAGCAGCGGGCCCTTCCTCTTCCAGGCTCCCTGGGCCCGGTCTTTGATGACTCAGAGCTCCTGCGGTCACCCAGCCGCTCTGGAGACTCATCGGAGCAGCTCCCCGATCCCATCAGCTCTTTTCTGCAGTTACATCCTCAGTTAATTTCCAAAGTCCCCCCTTTTCAAAACACGATCTTACGGCGGAACGATATGTACGCATCTTCCTGTGGCCAGCAGCAGTGATGGCAACGCTGTAGGCACCTCCTTCCCTTAGGAAAAAGCCAAACATTTCACGAAGTCCTTCTGTGCTTTTAGATGAAACTGGAAAATGACCTTCATTGGAAAAGTCCCAGTCCTCGGGGAGCAGATCTCCCATCTCTGGCAGTGCAGTGCGCCTGGGCGCTGTCTGGAACATTCCGCAAGTGAGTACTTTTCCTTTTCTTTGGGGACAATTTTATGGGTTGAATGCAA
>NW_012104365.1:6148876-6149316 GCF_000951045.1 Mandrillus leucophaeus | reverse complement strand
ACTACCAAACACTCTACTGAACTCATCCCTCCTTTCCCTCCTTGCTTCCTTCTCTTCCAAGTAAACAGTTCACCTCTAACAACCAACTCAGCTCAGCTCCCCAGCTCTGTGTGCTAGAACAGTTTGCATCACCCATGTAACTGTACTTCAGCATTGGGACAACGTGTGAGGAGATGGTATTCACACTACTGTCCTTCCTGTTTGTATTACGACAGTTTTCAGAATAAAAAGTTTTAATAAGTACACTACTTTTTTTTTTTGAGATGGAGTCTCACTCTGTCACCATGCTGGAGTGTAATGGCACGATCTCGGCTCATTGCAACCTCCGCCTCCCAGGTTCAAGTGATTCTCGTGCCCCAGACTCCCGAGTAGCTGGGACTACAGGCATGCACCACCACACCCGGCTAATTTTTGTATCGTTAGTAGAGATGTGGTTTCAC
>NW_012104365.1:6144600-6146441 GCF_000951045.1 Mandrillus leucophaeus | reverse complement strand
AGATCACATGACTGCACTCCAGCCTGGGCAACAGAGCGAGACTCCGTCTCAAAAAAAAAAAAAAAAAGGTAGGGCTGAGTGTAGTGACTCATGCCTGTAATCCTAGCACTTTGGGAGGCCAAAATTAGGGGAGGCAGGTGGATCACTTGAAGCCAGGAGTTCAAAACCAGCCTGGGTAACATTGACAAAAATTAGCTGGGTGTGAGCCAAACCCGGTGGCTCACGCCTGTAATCCCAGCACTTTGGGAGGGCAAGGCAGGCAGATCACGAGGTCAGGAATTCGAGACCAGCCTGGCTAACACCGGTGAAACCTCGTCTCTACTAAAAATACCCGTCTCTACAAAAATTAGCCGGGCGTGGTGGTGTGCGCCTGTAATCCCAGCTACTTGGGATTCAAGAATCCCTTGAACCCTGGAGGCAAAGGCTGCAGTGAGGCGAGATCGTGCCATTGCACTCCAGCCTGGGCAATAGAGTGAGACTCCATCCCAAAAATAGCTGGGTGTGGTAGCAGGTGCTTGTAATCCTAGCTACCTGTGAGGCTGAAGCAGGAGAATAGCTTGAGCCAGGAATTCAAGGTTGCAGAGAGCTATTATCAAGCCACTGTACTCCACCCTGGGTGACAGAGTAAGATCCTGTATCCAAAAAAAAAAAAAAATTAAAATGCAATGCCATTCACACTTAATTACTCTAGGTATAAATTTATGCACAATGATTTAATAACGAGCTTCTAAAAAGATTTCCAGGCCAGGCACATTGGCTCATGTCTCTAATCCCAGTACTCTGGGAGGCCAAATGATATGGTTTGCATCTGTGTCCCCATCAAATCTCATGCTCAATTACAATTCCCAGTGTTTGAGGTGGGGCCTGGCAGAGGTCACTGAGTTATGAGGGCAGATCCCTGGTGGCCTGGTGCTGTCCTCGAGACAGCAAGTTTACACCACGCAAGATCTGGTTGTTTAAAGTGTGTGGCAAGACTGGGCACGGTGGCTCACGCCTGTGATTCCAACACTTTGGGAGGCTGAGGCGGTCGGATCACTTGGGGTCAGGAGTTCCAGACCAGCCTGGCCAACATGGTAAAACCCTGTCTCTACTAAAAACACAAAAATTAGCCAGGTGTGGTGGCATGTGCCTATAATCAAGCTACTCGGGAGGCTGAGGCAGAAGAATCACTTGAGCCTGGAAGGCTCAAAAAAATAAAAAATAAATAAAATTCCAGAACTATATTTTACTATTCTAAAATTATCTTCAAAAAATAAAACATTCCACATACATCCCAGGAAGTTATAATTACAAGTATAAAAAGCAACAGAGCTGGGCACAGTGGCTCACATCTGTAATCTCAGCACTTTGGGAGGCTGAGGTGGGTGGAGCACAAGGCCAGGAGTTTGAGACCATTCTGCCCAACATGGTGAAACCCTGTCTCTACTAAAAATACAAAAACTAGCCAGGTATGGAGGTGGGCACCTGTAATCCCAGTTACTTGGGAGGAGTTCTCCTGAGGCAGGAGAACTGCTTGAACCCAGGAGGCAGAGGTTGCAGTAAGACCACACCACTGCACTCCAGCCTGGGGCGAGACTCCGTCTCAAGAAAAATAAATACATAAATAAATGAGATCACCGTAGATGTATCTATTTAATTCTGGGTCCATCCTGTTCCATTGGTCTATGTGTCTGTCTTTCTGCCAGTACTATGCTGTTTTTCTTACTATAGCTCTGTAGTATAATTTGAAGTCAAGTATTCCTCCAGTTTTGTTCCTTTTGCTCAGGATAGCTTTGGCTATTCTGGGTCTTTTGGGCTCTATATACATTTTAGAATTATTTTTTCTTTTTTTTTTTTTTTTT
>NW_012104365.1:6142515-6144090 GCF_000951045.1 Mandrillus leucophaeus | reverse complement strand
GCCTATTTTTTCTTTTTTTGAGGAGCTTCACTCTGTTGCCCAGGCTGGAGTGCAATGGCACGATCTCAGCTCACTGCAACCTCCCAGGTTCAAGTGATTCTCCTGCCTCAGCCTCCTAAGTAGCTGGGATTACAGGCGCCTACCACCATGCCCAACTAATTTTTGTATTTCTAGTAGAGATGGGGTTTCACCATGTTGGCCAGGCTGGTCTCGAACTGCTGACCTCAAGTGATCCACCTACCTTGGCCTCCTACAGTGTTGGGATTACAGGCATGAGCCACTGCACCTGGCTATTTTTTCAGTTTCTGTTAATAATGTCCCTAGTATTTTGACAAGGATTGCATTGAATCTGTAAATCACTTTGGGTAGTATGGATATTTTATTTTATTTTAAGATGGAGTCTCACTCTGTCACCCAGGCTGGAGTGCAGTGGGGCTATCTTAACTCAATGCAACCTCGACCTCCTGGGTTCAAGCGATTCTCCTGCCTTAGCCTCCCGACTAGCTGGGACTACAGGCATGTGCCACCACACCCAGTTACTTTTTGTTTTTTGATTTTTTTTTTTTTTGAGACAGAGTCTTGCCCTGTTGCTCAGGCTGGAGTGCAGTGATACAATCTCGGCTCACTGCAACCTTTGCCTCCCGGGTTTAAGCAATTCTCTTGCCTCAGCCTCCTGAGTAGCTGGGATTACAGACGTGTGCCACTACACTCAGCTAATTTTTGTATTTTTAGTAGAGACAGGGTTTCACCATGTTGGTCAGCCTGGTCTCTAACTCCTGACCTCAAGTGATCCACCCACCTCAGCCTCCCAAGGTGCTGGGATTCCAGGCGTGAGTCACAGCGCCAGGCAATTTTTGTATTTTTTTTAGTAGGGATGGAGTTTCACCACATTGGCCAGGCTGGTCTCCAATTCCTGACCTTCAGTCATCCACCTGCCTCGGTCTCCCAAAGTGCTGGGATTACAGGCATGAGCCACCACGCCGGACCAGGTCGTATGGATATTTTAAACACTGATTCTTCCAATCTATGGACACAGAATCTCTGTCCAATTTCTTGCATCAATGTTTTATAGTTTTCACTGTAGAGATCTTTCACTTCTTTGGTTAAATTTATTCCTAAGTATTTTATTTGTAGCTACTGTAAATATAATTACTTTCTTCATTTTTCAGATGGTCCACTGTTGACGACAGAAATGCTACTGACTTTTGTTTGTGGATTCTGTGTCCTGCAACTTTTTTTTTTGAGACAGAGCCTCACTCTGTCACCCAGGCTAGAGTACAGTGGCACCATCTCGTCTCACTGCAACCTCTGCCTCCCAAATTCAAGCGATTCTCGTGCCTCAGCCTCCCGAGTAGCTGGGATTACACGCACCCGCCACCACGCCCGGCTAATTTTTGTATTCTTAATAGTAACGGGGTTTCTCCATGTTGGCCACGCTGGTCTCAAACTCCTGACCTCAGGTGAC
The DNA here is from genome assembly GCF_000951045.1 of Mandrillus leucophaeus. Lineage (NCBI taxonomy): Eukaryota > Metazoa > Chordata > Mammalia > Primates > Cercopithecidae > Mandrillus > Mandrillus leucophaeus. The sequence goes on along the minus strand of NW_012104365.1, from coordinate 6,142,625 downwards.
CCACCCACCCTCGGTCTCCCAAAGTGCTGGTATTACAGGTGTGAGCCACCGCGCCTGGCAACATAGCCTGCAACTTTAATGATTTTGTCAGCTCCAACAGCGTTTTGGTA
>NW_012104365.1:6139758-6141027 GCF_000951045.1 Mandrillus leucophaeus | reverse complement strand
AAAAAAAAAAAATTGTATGGTTTTTCTCCTTCATTCTGTTGATAAAACGTATAACACTGATTCATCTGCATATGTTGAACCACCCTTGCACTTGTACCCCTGGGCAAAATGCCGCTTGGTCACGATGAACAATCTTTTTTTTTTTGAGATGCAGTCTTGCTCTTGTCTCCTAGGCTAGAGTGCAATGTCGTGATCTCAGCTCACTGCAACCTCCACCTCCCAGGTTCAAGCGATTCTCTTGCCTCAGCCTCCCAAGTAGCTGGGATTACAGGCGTGTGCCACCATGCCCGGCTAATTTTTATACTTTTAGTAGAGACGGGGTTTCACGAGGTTGGTCAGACTGGTCTTGAACTCCTGACCTCAGATGACCCAAGATCCGCCCACCTCAGCCTCCCAAAGTGCTAGAATTACGGGCATGAGCCACTGCGCCCAGCCAATGAACCATCTTTCCAATGTCTTGTTGAATATGGTTTGCTAGTATTCTGCTGAGCATTTCTGCATCAGTGTTCATCAGGGATACTGACCTAACGTTTTCTTTTTTCAGTGTGTCTTTGTCTGGTTTTGGCATCAGGGTACTACTGGTTTTGTAGAATAAGTTTGGACGTATTCCCTCCTCTATTTTTCAGAATAGTTTGAGTAGAATTGATACTAGTTCTTCTTAAAATACTTGGTAAAATTCAGCGATGATGCAATCAGATTCTGGGATTTTCTCTGCTAGGACTCTTTCTATTACAGCTCTGATCTCACTACTTATTCGTCTGTTCAGGTTTGGGATTTCTTCATGGTTCAATCTTGGTAGCTTGTATGTGTCATTTGACATCTTTAATTCATTTGCAAATTACTCAACATATAAAAGATCAATCAACAGTCAGTGAGCCCTTTTCAAAGATGGTAACCCTGATGTATCATAAAAGTAATCCACAAAATTCTACTGATTTCTGGAAAATCTTAAGAGTTCTTAAGCTCTCCACTGCAGCCCCCAGCCCCTAAGGCTGTTCCGTAACAGCCCAGGGCTTATCCAAGCATGGCTACGACACACCAAGACCCTCAGGTGGCCTAAAAGCTGAGCAGACACACATATACTATTACAACGTTTCTCTGAGTATAAAACAATTCAAAACAGCCGTCAAAACAGCCGGGCGCAGTGGCTCACGCCTGTAATCCCAGCACTTTGGGAGGTCGAGGTGGGCAGATCACGAGGTCAGGAGATCGAGACCACCCTGGCTAACACGGTGAAACTACGTCTCTACTAAAAATACAAAAATTAGC
>NW_012104365.1:6136462-6139193 GCF_000951045.1 Mandrillus leucophaeus | reverse complement strand
TGCAGTTTCTACCTCCTGGGCTTAAACAGTCCTTCCACCTCAGCCACCCAAGTAGCTGGGACTACACGTGTGCACCATTTGACTAATTTTTAAATTATTTGTAGAGATGAGGTCTCGCTATGTTGCCCACACTGGTCTCAAACCCCTGGGCTCTAGCTATCGTCCTACGTTGGCCTCCCAAAGTGATAGGATTACACACGTGAGCCACTGCGCCTGGCCTCAAAACTTTTTTTAAAGTTGGATAAATATTGTGAAAGGCAACAATTTCTTTTACCGTCTTTCTTTTCTTCTTTCATCCATCCTTTTATCCAGGGCTGCATAAATAGCATCCGCTTCCTCATCATCTTTCTCATAGGGCCCACTTGAGAAGAGGCTCCCAGCATAGCCATTAAACTGAGAAGCAAACAACATGTGCAGAGAGGTCAGCTTTTCCTCCATCACCATCCCCACCAGCAGAAACAGAGAAGATCTCTACTTGTGAAATACTTGCTAAATTATTTTCTCCAGCCAACGAAGCCAAATTGAGGGACAGTCTACAATATAACTGGTGACTACCCTTCAAGTGTCAAGGGCATGAAAGACAGAGGAGCCGCTCCAACTGGAAGGTACCAAGGAGACATGACAAAATGCAACGGGGGTTCCTGGACTGAGCCTAAGTCAGAAAACGGACATTCGTGGAAACACATGAAATGCAAATACGACTGACAGATTAGTTAACAGTACTGTGTCGATGTTAACTCTTTCGTTTCAATAACTGCACTGAGGTCATGTAAGATGGGGAGAAGCTTGGTGAAAGATATGCAGAAACTTTTTTTTTTTTTGGCACTATTTTTGCAAGTTCCTGCAAATTTAAAATTATTTCAAAACTAAATTTTTTGTTTCTTTGTTTGTTTTTGAGACGGAGTCTTACTCTGTTGCCCAGGCTGGAGTGCAGTGGCACGATCTCAGCTCACTGAAAGCTCCGCCTCCCAGGTTCACACCATTCTCCTGCCTCAGCCTCCCAAGCAGCTGGGACCACAGGCGCCCGCCACCACGCCCGGCTAATTTTTGTGTATTTTTAGTAGAGACAGGATTTCACCGTGTTAGCCAGGATGGTCTTGATCTCCTGACCTGGTGATCTGCCTGCCTCGGCCTCCCAAAGTGCTGGGATTGTAGGTGTGGGCCACCATGCCTGGCCTCAAAACTAAAATTATTTTTTTAAATATTCCTCAGAGGAAAGGCGTCACATGTTAGAAGACAGTTAATCGGTATTCAGTCAGCTGAGGTTTTTCTGTAGATGTCTTTTTAGAGGGCAAGCACTAAAGCCAAAAAAAGCAAACACTGTCACCAATTCCACTTTAAGTTTTTATCATTAAAGACTGGCAGCCAGGCGCGGTGGCTCAGACCTGTAATCCCAACACTATGGGAGGCCGAGGTGGGCAGATCACCTGAAGTCAGGAGTTCGAGACCAGCCTGACCAACATGGAGAAACCCTGTATCTACTAAAAATACAAAATTAGCCGGCCATGGTGGCACATGCCTGTAATCCCAGCTACTCAGGAGGCTGAGGCAAGAGAAATCGCTTGAACCCGGGAGGCGGAGGTCACGATGAGCTGAGATCGCACAACTGTACTCCAGCCTGGCCAACAAGAGTGAAACTCCGTCTCAAAAAAAAAAAAAGACTGGCCAACACGAAATGCCAAGGCAGCGGTCCCAACATCTGCAAGAACACCTCCTCTGACAAGAGCGAAACTTCGTCTCATATTTTTCCTCCTCCCTCTCACTCTCTGTAAAGATGTCCCATGAATAGCTGAAATTTTAAATGCATGAGCCACTCCAAGCCATTCATTACAGACACCAACACACACTGGTGAGGTCAGCTGCTCCCAGAGACTGGCTGGAGGAGCCACGAAAGCTGGACACATCTCACCTCGTCGTAATTGGTGTCATTTAGATCCTCATCGTCATCGTCAGCAGCCTGGTTTTTCTTCATCTGGTCCCCAACGGTTCTCTTGCCTGGGGGCGCGTGGCGATCATCCACGGGATCATTTGCATCACGGGCGGGCCCGATGTCTGACCGTGTGGTGAAGCCAGTGGCACTGCGGGAGACCCCCAGGACACCCGGTATCTGAACAACTCTGTTCCTGTGCTCTTCTCCACCCCTGGTCATCACTTACTAACACCTCTGGGAAACCTCCAAAGATCCTGGTGACAATGAACTGCAGTCTCAAACGCTACCGATCTTCTCTGCTTACCTGAAGGTTTTAGCCTATCCTGACGATGTTACCAAGGCAATCTCTCTCCACCCTAAGGTTTCCATCATCTCCTCCTCCACATCCAACTAGGCCCTTAAACCCAAGTTGGCCCAAACTGAGGTCCTCTTCTGTGCCCACCTTATAGCTGCTCTGGGGTGTTTCAGCTGATAACAGCACTGCTGTCCCAGATGACATAATCTTTGCCTCCCTCTCCCACTTTCCCCATCCTGTCTGTCCCCAAGTACTAATGAATCCACCTTCAAAATCCCTCCTTCCCAGACTATGCCTCGCATCACAGCTGGAAACCAAGGTAGCTCTCCCTGTCTTTAGCCTTCTTCTACTTCAGCCCATGCTCTGCCAGATGATTCTTTCCAAAACACAGCTCTGACTAAAAAATTCTGGGCCGGGCGCAGGGGCTCATGCCTGTAATTCCAACACTTTGGGAGACTGAGGCAGGTGGATCACGAGGTCAGGAGTTCAAGACCCCCCTGGCCAAC
>NW_012104365.1:6135196-6136412 GCF_000951045.1 Mandrillus leucophaeus | reverse complement strand
CTCTACACCTCACTGCAGACTGCATACGTCATTCCCCATCTCACAGACCAAAACACTGGGCTGAGAGCCAACATGTCCCATCTGGGGGCCGGCAGGGTGCACACACTTATGTCCTGACCCCAAAGCCCGTTGCTTCCTGCAGGGATTAAGCCGATCCACCAAGCGTCTTTCAGACAGCGCGGCCACAGACCCCCGCCCCCAAACACGCGCACTGCGCTCCGCTAGCCCGGTCCCCGCCCCTGGCGCGCCGCTCCAGGCCTCACCCCCGGCCCAGCCCCGGCACGTAGCCGAGCGGAGCGGGCATCCCCAGGAACGGCTTCTTCTTCTTGTTCATAGCGGCGGCGACGACCAAGGCTAGGAAGCAACGGAAGGAGGCAGCGCAAGAGGGGAAGCAGCAGAGACTCTAGGCTTCGACGTCCGAGGCGCTCCGTAGGAAGGTGTCGCGGATGTCGCGTCACCCGCGCCCCGGAAGCAGAGCCCTCAGTCCGCACACGCCCCGCCCACTTTTTTACTCCCCGGGCGGAAGCCCCGACGTGCCGGTTCGACGACTTCCGGCCGCGGCTAGGGGGCGGGGACGTGGCCTGTCTCTTATACACATCTAGATGTGTATAAGAGACAGGGTCATGGTCTTTCTAATACATCCAGGAGCTGCAGCCTGACGCTCAAAGCCTCTCCAACTTCCTGAGCTCTTTTCTATTGGTTGCACATTCCACTCACACTGGACTCCCTCCTGTTCTCTGGGCTTCCTCCTTACCTCACTTTTTTCCGAACTCCTGCACACAGAATGTCAGTTTCTCTTTTATCGCTACCACGTTTCTGCAGCCCTAAGTCCAGCTCTCCTACTAAACTTGACTCCAATGCTACTCTCCATTAAGCATTGGGTTCTAAATCTGGTCTTCTTTACGTGCTTATTTATGCTAATACCAAACCCTCCTTAGTGAGCTTCTGGTCCTCTGAAGATGCTGTCACTATCGGAGCTTTGTGTGTGCCCCACAGATTCTAATATAATACCACCACCAAGAAAAACCCAGTAGTTTTCCTCATCAAATGAATAGCCAAATAGGGTAATAACCACTGCTCACTTATCCAGCAACGTATGGTGGTCATCTGTGTTGCAGGCAAGGAGGACCCAGGCACGCTTAAGGCGGGGCGGGGCGGGGGGTGTGTCAGCCTGACCTGGGGAAGGTGGTCGCGTGTTTCCACTACACATCAGATT
>NW_012104365.1:6130188-6132266 GCF_000951045.1 Mandrillus leucophaeus | reverse complement strand
CTCCTCGTGGCGAGGCGGGGAGAGCCAGGCCGAGCCTGCACTGGGACCCTAACAGGCCCCGGGGGGTCAAAAATAGCCTGAGGCATCGCTCCTTCCCGAGTGCTCTCATGCATTCCCGAGGAGACCTGTCTGTGCCAATAGGACCCGTGGTCCCCTCCCTCTGAACCAGCCCAGCTGCCCGCCCTCGCCCCGGGTGGGCCCTGATCACTTCCGAGCAGAGCTGTACCCTGTCCAGTTGTGCAGAGCTTGTGTGTACTGGTTATGGGCACACCTGTCTGTGTGCGTCCTGGGCGCACACTGCTGCCCTAAGCTTTCAGCACTCATATTCTTTTTTGTTGTTGTTGTTGTTGTTGAGACGGTGTCTCGCTCTGTCGCCCAGGCTGGAGTGGCGCAATCTCGGCTCACTGCAAGCTCCGCCTCCCGGGTTCACGCCATTCTCCCGCCTCAGCCTCCGGAGTAGCTGGGACTACAGGCGCCTGTCACCACGCCCGGCTAATTTTTTGTGTTTTTAGTAGAGACGGGGTTTCACCATTCACAGGATGGTCTCGATCTCCTGACCTCGTGATCCGCCTGCCTCGACCTCCCAAAGTGCTGGGATTACAGGCCTGAGCCACCGCGCCTGGCCTAGCACTCATATTGTTGAACCTCCATTCATGCATCTGTCTCTCCAGTGGCACTAGAGACCCCACCCACGCCCACCAACATGCCTTGGACATTCTGGTGAGAGCCACATCCTCAGCTCCTGGAGAGCTAATTGAAATAACCGTAGTTGACCTGTAGGGAACACGTCAGCACATGAACATGGCTGTCAAGCATGTGAGTGAATTCTATGTGTGCGATTAGTGGTGTATGATTAGTGGTGTATGATTAGTGTGTGTGATTAGTGTGCGCGATTAGTGTGTGTATGATTACTGTGTGTGATTAGCGTGTGTGACTAGTGTGTGCGATTAGTGTGTGCGATTAGTGTGTGTATGATTAGTGTGTGTGATTAGTGTGTGTGACTAGTGTGTGTGATTAGTGGTGTATGATTAGTGTGTGCGATTAGTGTGTGTATGATTAGTGTGTGTGATTAGTGTGTGCGATTAGTGTGTGCATGATTAGTGTGTGTGATTAGTGTGTGCGATTAGTGGTGTATGATTAGTGTGTATGATTAGTGTGTGTGATTAGTGTGTATTAGTGTGTGTGATTAGTGGTGTATGATTAGTGTGTGCGATTAGTGTGTGTGATTAGTGTGTGTGATTAATGTGTGCGATCAGTGTGTGTGATTAGTGGTGTGTGATTAGTGTGTGTGATTAGTGGTGTATGATTAGTGGTGTATGATTAGTGTGTGTGATTAGTGTGTATGATTAGTGTGTGTGATTAGTGGGGTGTGTGCACACCGAGGTCACGTGTGCTCGTGTTCTGGGTGCACGTGCATGACTGTACTCTGTGCATGCATTTCTACATGTCTGTGTGCATCTCTGCTCCTTCTGCTGTAAGACATCTTCCAGAGCCCCTACATACACCCAGGGAGAGCACCCAGGCTCCTGGGCAGAGCAAGCCGAATAGCTGGTTGCAAGCCTGGCCTGCCACTGCACCAGGCAACCACAGTTCCCCAGCCCAGCCCCATCCCAGCACTTCTCACTGGAGTCCTGGAGCAAACACACCGCTCCGGCCTGTTACAACCTCCTTGGAGTTCCTCTCTGCCCCATCTCCAGGCAAGCCCCTTTCAGTTACAGAGCACTGTACCGCCCCCTCTCCCCCGGGCACTGAGCCAGGTTCTGGGGCTGCAGGGGGAAGGGAGAACCACCCTGATGTTCACAGTGGGGTGAGCGGTAAGCAAGAGTCAAGCTCGTTTCTCCGGGAAGCGGGTGCCCATTTGAGAGAGAGGAAAGAGGTAGGAGACCAAGGGAAGTGTGTGGGAGGGGTTGATCTGCCCCTTGTCCTGGCTCCGGTGGGTAGAAGGCCCCCGTAAGATGCTCCTCAGCCCACCCCCACGCACAGAGGGGCCCGACCTCAGAGGACCCCCGGCAGGTGCACGGGGACTCTTCTCCGCGGAGTCGTGCCCAGGGGCGCACGGACGCCCCTCGCCCTGGCGG
>NW_012104365.1:6123711-6129198 GCF_000951045.1 Mandrillus leucophaeus | reverse complement strand
CGGCTGCCGCGCGCCTCTGCACCAGCCCCGCCGCTGCAGGCCCTGCAAAGCCCGGAGACCACGGTGCCTGTCCGCTGGAAGGCGCAGCCTTAGAATACATCTTTTCCCACAGCAGTAGGGGCTACCTCGGGGCGGTGGCCCACTGACCATACCCTCTGCTGACCCTAGACCTCAAATCTGGAGTCACCAGGGGTCCTGTTCCTGAAAGTTGCAAGAATGGGGGAGGAAGGTGTTAAGTCTCTTAAGTCTTACAGGGGTGGGAGGACCGGGGAGTAGGATGTGGTTTTCCCCCAATAATCAGACCTCCTAGACACATCCTCAACCCCTGCCCTGGGTGTGGAGTGGGTGGCTGAGTCTGGAGCCGGGAGGGTCTGTCACTCTAGGGTGGATGGGGTGAGGGCCCTAGCATGGGAACCTCACCTGCCCTGCTGAAGTCCTGGGTGCTGTAAAGACAGGGGCAGGCCTTCTGTCTCCCCACAGGCTCTGTTCACTTGCAGACACCATACAGAGCCTTCATTCATTCATTCATTCACAATGAACGTGGGGTGCCCCTGTGTAACAGACGTGGATCAAGACACCTGCCTCCCCAGACTCAGGTCAGCAGTGCCCCCAGAGATGATGATAAAGCTCAGATGAGATGCTTTAATGCAGTTACTGCAGGAAGAGGGAGCACAGAGCATCACCGTGGGTCCCCAAGCAATGGCTGCACCCCACATACCTGTGCTGACCTGCCCATATCCAGTGGGTACCCACCATTCATACGGCCGGTGTTTTCCCGGGCCTGCAGGCCCTGTGGGAGGCAGCACGGCTGGAGAGCCCAGCGCGTGTTTGCAGAGTGAGGCCTGCTTGTGGGTTGGCCCAGAGTTCAGGCTGTCAATGAGTCATAACCAGTAAGTCGGGCCCCAACGCCAGATAGGGCTGTGTGAACTGGGTTTCTTCAATGGCGACGGGCAAGCAGCATCCTCAGCCCGGTGTCCCCAGCACAGACGACCTCCCCAGACTCGGGACCTGCCTTTCCTCACAGCAGGCTGTGTGTGCATTTCCTGGTCTGGTGTGGTGTGTGCAAGGTTGTGGGCCAGCCCAAGGCAAGGGTGAGGTCAGGGCTGTCCCAGGACAGCTCCTCCTGCCATATCTGAGGTCCCTTCCCTTGTGGGCACATCCTCTGATCTAAGCAAATCCATTCTGCTCCCCAGAGTGAGGGCTGTAGACTTGCAAGAGGAAACGTGTTCCCAGTTCTTCTCTTTTCGTGCTGGGTGAGGTCCTCAAAACGGGTCCTGCACACTTCCTTCTGCCTTTGGAGGCCTGGGAACCCCTCACTGGCGAAGTGATTTCCCACGCTAGTGTAGAGGAGATGGGGCAGGGCGCTAGCTCTCACGTAGAGGAAGCCTCTGGTTCTGCCCTTGACTGCCCTGACCAGGCACCCACACACACAGCCACTGCCCACTTCAGCTTCTGCCAGACCCTCCTGGAGCACACGGTGTCAGCTGAGAGCATCCCCTGCCACTTGCCTGGGACACCTGGCACCAGTCTCACATGGCATGACTCCCGCAGCCAGAGGGCGGCCAGCAGCAGGCCAATCAAGCTCCTGCAGCAGCCCGGCACAGAGACCCCCCAGGTACCCACCCCCTCCACCCACCTCCATCCCTGCCCTCCCTCTCCACCACTCTCATTTTGCCTGCCACGCCCCTCCCCTGCAGGGCCGGCTGTACTCTGATCACTATGGCATGTACCACACAAGCCCCTCGCTGGGCGGCCTGACCCGGCCCGTGGTCCTGTGGAGTCAGCAGGATGTCTGCAAGTGGCTCAAGAAGCACTGTCCCCACAACTACCTCGTCTACGTGGAGGCCTTCTCCCAGCATGCCATCACCGGTACAGTGGGGCTGAAGGTGCTGTGGGAGTGGGGCTACCTGCCTCAGAGCATCTCCTTCCCACACTCAGCCTGCCTTTCTCTTGCTATTGTTTTCGTCTGTCTAGTTTCTTCTGTGAATCCACCTTCCCTCTGGTCTTCATCTCTGCAGAATCTGTCCTTTTTATCTCTTTGCCTTTCTTTCTGTGTCTCTTCCCATCTCTCTGTGCTGTCTTCATCTGGCTTTTCTCTGTTCCGTCCCTGCCTTCTGCTCTTCATCCTTTCCCTCTGCCTCTCTCCCTCTAATTTTCTTTATCTGTTTCACTGATTCTCTTTCTCCCTCTGAGTCTCGTTGTACCCTGCTTCCTCTCTCTCTCCTCCCTCTTTCTCTTTCAGTCCCTGCCTGTGCCTTCACTCAGTTTGTTGTTTGTTTGTTTCTGAGAAGGAGTCTCGCTCTGTTGTCCAGGCTGAAGTGCAATGGCACAATCTCGGCTGACTGCAACCTCTGCCTCCCAGGTTCAAGTGATCCTCCTGCCTCAGCCTCCTGAGTAGCTGGGACTACAGGCGCACACCACCAAGCCCAGCTAATTTTTATATTTTTAGTAGAGACGGGGTTTCACCGTGTTGTCCAGGCTGGTCTTGAACTCCTGACCTCAAGTGATCTGCCCTCCTCAGCCTCCCAAAATGCTGGGATTACAGGCGTGAGCCACGGCACCAGCCTTGCCTTGGCTCTTGATGCCTCTGTTGGCCTCAGCTCAGCCCCTCTTCCCTCTCCCCAGGCCGGGCACTGCTGCGGCTGAATGCGGAGAAGCTGCAGCGGATGGGGCTGGCCCAGGAGGCCCAGAGGCAGGAGGTGCTGCAGCAGGTGCTCCGCCTGCAGGTGCGTGAGGAGGGGCGGAGCCTGCAGCTGCTCAGCCAAGGTCAGTGTGAGGTGCCAGAGAGGCCTGGGGGCTGATGGAGAAGCCCCTCTGAGTGCGGGGTGGGATGACCTCAGGAGGGTGGCTGTGAGCCCCAATAAGGGCCCTAATGCAGATGATGCCGAAGACCCCCCCCCATCCTCACCCTCTTCCACCCCACAGCTTCCTTTGGGAAAATGTCCTAGCTGCTGCTGAGGCTTGAACCCAGACCCCAGCACTGTGACGGGAGTCCACGGCTAGGGAGGAGGCAGAACTGGCCCCGCAGCCCCTCTTGGACCCTGCAGGATGCCGGGGCGGTCCGGCTGGCCCAACGGACAGACAGGACCAGGATCACCACCTCCCGGCGCCTCTGGTTGGACATTCCAGGTCATGCCCTGGGGCTGGGTGGGTAGGGGCTGCTTGAGTGTGGCCCCACCTCCTGGGACCTGAGCCCAAGCCCTCCCCTGGTGCTGCTGGCAGCATGTGGGGCAGCTGCCTGGAGCCAGAGCCGGTTTGGATGTCCCCCCAGACTCCCAGGGAGTCTGTTTATTTACATTCCCCTCTCCACGTGATGTCCATCCCCCATCGCCTGCTGAGTCACCTGTCTGTCCACCCACCCAGCCCAGTTCTAGGCAGTTCCCCAGCACCTCCAGGTTGGCCCACACAGGTGCCATAAGTTGCCTTGGCTCCCTGTGGCTTGTGCCCTTGCCCCTGCTAGAGCCCAGCAGGCCCACCCATCATCTAGAGCAGTGGCCATCAGCACCTGCCAGGCACTTTCATCATTATTTATACATCCTCACCACACCCCCTCTATTCATGAGAAGAAAGCTGAGAAAGGCCCAGATTGACCAAGCACCAGAGACAAAATGTGGCACAACAAGGACCTCAGCCCTGTCCAGGTGGCTCTGTGCCCAGGGCCCAGGCTCAGCAGTGCTCCCTGCCCTATCTTTGGGAAAATCTTGCTTTTACGGTCATCCCCACTCCCGCCCTCAAGAACAAGGGCCTTGTGCGTGGGCTTTCCCATTGCCGCTTTCCCAAGAAGGCCTGTGAGGATTCAGGGGAGAGGCCTCTCCAAGGCTGCTTCCCCTACACCCGCCCAGAGACCCGAGCAACCCCTCTCTGGGTGGTTCAGGGCTGGTGCTGCCTGGCGGAAGGACAGTGAGGGCAGCCCTGGCCAGCCCCGCCCTCTTGCGCCTCTGCCCTCTCCCGATCCCCTCGGGGCTTCTGAAAATCTCAGGGACAGATGAGGCTGAGCCCCCAGTCCCCTCTGTGTGCTTTGAGCCTCCAGACTCAAGGCTGGTCACTGCGGGTCCCAGGTAGAATTTGGACAACTGGCCTGGCCGCTCCCCTCCCGTAAGCCCCCAACAAGGGGAGACCCTCATCCCTGCCCCTGTGTGGCTGCCCAAGTATTCTGCCTGCCTCCCACCATCAGCCCTCGCCCGGGATGCCCTTCCGCCTCTGCTCCCCTCCCTCCTCCTCTGTCTTGCCCTGGTTCACGCACGCCTGTCTCGTCTTCCTTGTTTTGTGCTCACTTTTTTATACTCTGACAAAAAAAAAATAATAATAATCAGAAATAAAGCTGGTTCCCAAGTGCTGGCCATGCTGCGTCTGCGAGAGGGCGTCTGGGCAGCTGCGGCCACGAGGGGGCAGTGGCGTCGCGCCCCGGAGAGGCGTCCGGGCAACCCCAGCGCAGAGGCTGGAAACAGGGCTCAAGCCACGCCCGCGCGCGGCCCCCAGTGCTGGACACGACGCCCGGCACGCTGGAAGGGACAGCCCAGACAGCACGTGAGGGTCCTGCGGCTGCCATGACAGAGGACCACCGAGGGGTGCTGAGAACAGCAGACACTCATTCTCTCACAGTTCTGGAGGCCGCAGTCCAAAATCCAGCTCTCCCGGGGCCTCCTGGGGAGACTCCTCGCCTCTCCAGCTTCCAGTAGCTGCCGGGAGAACTCGGGCTCATGGGCATTACCTGTCTCCACCTCTGTAATCAGATCACCTCCTCTTCTGTCTCTCAAATCTACCTCTGTCTCCCTCTTATAAGGATGCTTGGACTTAGGGCCACCTGGGTAGTACAGGATAATCTCCTCATCGCAAGATCTTTAATCACATCTGCAAATACCCTTTCCCAGTAAGATTCCATTCACACGTTCAGGGATAACACACGAACATCTGGCCAGGCGCGGTGGCCCATGCCTGCAATCCCAGCACTGTGGGAGACCAAGGCAGGAGTGTCGCTGGAGGCCCAGGAGTTCAAGACCAGCCTGTGCGGCATAGCAAGACCCCATCTCTACAAAAAACTTTGGAAACTAGCCAGGCATGGTGGCGCACACCTGTAGTCCCAGCTACTTGGTAGGCTGAGGCAGGAGGATTCCTTGAGTCCAGGAGTTCAAGGCACAATGAGCTCTGACCACACAACTGTACTCCAGCCTGGGCAACAGAGCAAGACCCTGTCTCAAACACACACAGATCACAGCACACACCCTGACACACACACACACACACACACACACACACACACAGAGCAATCAGACACATAAGAACTCAGAGGTTGGCCAGGCGCGGTAGCTCACGCCTGTAATCCCAGCACTTTGGGAGGCCAAGGCAGGCGGATCACGAGGTCCGGAGATCGAGACCATCCTGGCTAACAGGGTGAAACCCTGTCTCTACTAAAAATACAAAAAATTAGCTGGGCGTGGTGGTGGGCGCCTGTAGTCCCAGCTACTTGGGAGGCTGAGGCAGGAGAAT
>NW_012104365.1:6122160-6123661 GCF_000951045.1 Mandrillus leucophaeus | reverse complement strand
CCAGCTACTTGGGAGGCTGAGGCAGGAGAATGGCGTGAACTTGGGAGGCGGAGCTTGCAGTGAGCCGAGATCATGCCACTGCACTCCAGCCTGGGCGACAGAGCGAGACTCTGTCTCAAAAAAAAAAAAAAAAAAGAAAACTCAGAGGCCACCACACACAGACACTCATACACAGAGACGCAATGACACTGACACCAGCAAACACCAACAAACACAAACACGTGCATGGAGTTGGCCAGACACACAGACACAAAGGTGTATAACAGCGGCCCCCATACAAAGATGTCATTACACAAATACACAAATACTAGCATGCAGACACACAATGACCTCCTAACACGTAGAAACACATGGGACACAGCACATCCCCGGCGCACACAAACGCAGTGTATTACACAACACCCTGGCATGTTGATGCTCACAGAAAACAGCCGTCCCTCACCAGTACCCTGACACTGAGACATGCCACAGCCTGGACACATGGATGCTGAAATCCAGACACATTGTCCCCAGGCACCCTGATGTCTAATCACCCAGATGCTAAAATACAGTCAGACATTGCCCTCACCTAGCACAGGACACTGTCATATCCTGACACGGCAATGTCCAAACAGGTCGCATGTATGGACACCCAGACTTACACAGGGAGAGCTGATGGCCTTGGATGCACCTAAGGGGACACACACTGACCCCTCAGGAAATCCTGCTGGTCCTGTCCCCAGGGTGGGAAAGGTCAACAAGGGAAGCACATGATGCTAGCCTTGCAGGGAATGCCCTCCCCTTCCTCCTTGGGTCACACAGGCTGGTGTGCACTGGCCTCTCTCTGGCTCAGATTCCCGAGGGAAGGATGGACTGACTGCCTCTTCCGCAAGAGGCAATCTTGCTGTGAGTGCTCTGTGCCAGCCTTGAGTGAAGCAGATCCCAGGCCCCTTTGAGGAAAGACAAAAATCTCACTGCCCAACCCCCCCAGCAGTGTCTCTGAGCTTGCCCCACAGGGGACAGGGAAAGGGGCCCACTGGGCCGGAAGGGCCCCAGTGAAGGAGGCACACCTGGTAGCTCCATTTCCTGACCAGCAACTTCCAGCCCACATGAATTTTAAGGAGTCCAGAATGTTTGTAGTATGCAAAAAGGGGCCTTACGAAACCTTTAAAAGTCTGTTTTAATTGTAAAAATAGTATGTGCACATGGTTTTAAAAAAAATGCTGGCCGGGTGTGGTGACGCACGCCTGTAATCCCAGCACTTTGGGAGGCCGAGGTGGGTGGATCATGAGGTCAGGAGTTCGAGATCAGCCTGGCCAGGTTGGTGAAACCCCATCGCTACTAAAAATACAAAAAATCAGCTGGGCATGGTGGCACGTGCCTGTAATCCCAGCTACTCGGGAGGCTGAGGCAGGAGAATTGCTTGAACCCGGGAGGGAGAGGTTGCAGTGAGTGGAGATGAATCCATTGCACTCCAGCCTGGGTGACAGAGCAAGACTCCATCTCAAAAAAAAAAAAAAAA
>NW_012104365.1:6116641-6117705 GCF_000951045.1 Mandrillus leucophaeus | reverse complement strand
AAAAAAAAAAAAAAAAAAAAAAAAGAAAGAGAGGAAGGAGAAAGGGAAGGGAGGGAAGGAAGGGAGGAAGAAGAAAGGAAGGGAGGGAAGAGAAGGAAGGGAAGGAAGGAAGGAGAAAAGGCAGGAAGGGAGGAAGGGAAGGAAAGCAAGAGAAAGAAGGAAGGGAGGAAGGGAGGGAGGGAACAGAAGAGAAGGAAGGAAGGAAAGAAGAAGGAAGGGAGGGAGGGAGGGAAGAGAAGGGAGGGAAGGAAAAAGGAAGGAAGGAGAAAAGGAAGGAAGAGAGGGAAGGGAAGGAAGAGAAGGAAGAGAACGAAGGAAGGAAAGAAAAAAAAAGAAAAAGAAAGAAGAAAGAAAAAGAAAGAGAAAGAGAAAGAGAGAGAGAGAAAGAAAGAAAGATAGAAAGAAAGAAAGACAGACAGGACAGGACAGGACAGGACAGGACAGGACAAGACTCTCCTGGGGGAGATTCTTGCGGGTCCTGTGCTAGTCCCGTGTGGGGCCTCCTCCGTCTTCTTTAGGAGAGCTACACGTTTCTCTGCCTCATTCAATTCTCAAGTCCTGTGCTGTCAGTGCCCCGTCGCCTCCAGACCACTCAGCCCACACCGGACCCCAGTGCCCCCTGCAGAAGCCCAGGCTATGGCGCAGGGAAGGCCCTGGCACTGGTTCAGAACCACTGCCCCCAGAGCTGGGAAAGGTTGACCCAATGGTCAGTGACCCCAGTAAAGCTCCATGGCCTCAAGCCACCAGGCACCGCCAGGGGCCAGTCGCAAAAGTGGTCTCAGGGCCGGCTGGAAAGAGGCTGAATCCTGCTTTGCCGGTGCACGGCCCCCAGGGCCAGAGGTCAGGGTCTCGAGCCCAGAGACCACCCTCGCCGCGCGGGCCAGGACGCGGCGGAATCAGGTCGCCTCAATCCGTGCGCGCCGGACGCCGGGCAGTGCCCAGCGCCCCTATCGGGCCTCAGTTTACCCCACTGTCCAAAAAACGCCCCCCGCCCCAGGACGGCAGAACTGGCTACTCCGGACTGCGAGCCCGGCCGACGGGGGCGGAACCGCGTGGGGGGGAAC
>NW_012104365.1:6102419-6115761 GCF_000951045.1 Mandrillus leucophaeus | reverse complement strand
TGTGCCCGCTGGGCTCGGGAGGGCCGAAGCCCCTTCTCGCCCGGGGCGCCAGTCGCGTCTCTACCTCCCAGGCCGGCCCTGGCTTCAGGTCCCACTACTCTGAATTCTCCCAGGCTTCAGAAAAATTGGGGCCACCGGGGTCGTCAGGTGCTGGGATGACTCATGCGGACCCTGTCTCCTTTCAAAGTTGCAAAGTGAGGACTTCCAGAGAACTTTGTGCCCGGACACTGGCCACCCCCTTGGCAATGGGCAGTGACTGTCCTGACCTCTGACCTCAGCTCTCTGGCCCTCCTGGACACAGCAGCCCCTTCCCATCCCCTCTGATCTAAGTTAATTAGAAGGTATCAGGAGGGGGCCACCTGCCCACCCAACCCTCACCCTGCTTCCTGTCCCACCTCTTTCCGTGGCTTTTCCACAGGGCTGAGCCCAGAGTCTCCTCTGCTCCCCAGCTCTCAGGATGGGGTTCCCAGCAGCACAGGACCTCGGGGAGGGGGGGGCCCAGCGTTGGGCAGCAGGGCATTCTCTCTGGCCAGCAGCCTGGGCCTTCACTGCTAGTGCTTCCACTACTTGTTTGGCTGAGGTGGTGGTGATGGGTCTGTGGGCAGGGGACTGAGAGGTTCCAGAGAGAGATTGGGGGCGGGTCAGCCTGCCAGGCCCGCAGGCAAGTCTGTGAAGAGGGTCAGGTGGGATAGCTCAGCCAGCACAGAGACAGGAGCCTGGTGCAGGGCTGGAGTGGGCTGGGGGTCCTCAGGGCCCACCTTGGCTGTTTTCCGTCTGTGTCTGGAGAGAAGATTCCAAGGGTACCTGCCTGGGTAGGTTGGCATTGCATCAGGTCTGCATGGGAAGGTACCAGGGCCCCAGTGAGAAGCTGTGCCCCCACTGCTGGGCCCGGGCAGCTTGTGAGCCAGCAGCCATCATCGGAGACATAATTGTCCCCTGGAGGAATGTTGCCAGCCTCCTTCCTCCTGCACAAGGCACCTCTCCCGGGGGCACACCCCTCCCAGCATCACCTCCAGCATCATCTCCGCAGCTATGGGGCTGTGTGTTGGGAAGGGGATCTGGAAGCTGGTGAGGGTCTCAGGACAGGACTAGATCCTTCCAAACTGATGACGCCTCCTGGGTTATCTGGGGAGACCTTGGCTGGCAGCCCCTCCCCTAAGTCAGAACCCCCCATCACTTGCTTTTCCCACGTGAACAAAACCACAGGAGGGCAGGCCCCTCTTCCCTGACCAGCGAGGACCTGCCAAGGGCGAGGCTCCAGGGCAGCCTCACCACGTGTTCTGAGTGGGGCCCGTCAGGCCTCACAGATTGTCTACTTGCTCTGCAGAGATGACGGATCCTTTCTGCGTTGGAGGCCGTCGGCCCCCGGGGTCCAGCAAGAGTGGTCCCGGGAAGGATGGCAGTCGAAAGGAGGTCCGACTTCCAATGCTGCATGACCCACCGAAGATGGGTAAGAGGAGTCAGGGCCAAAGGCAATTCTGGGCATGGTTCTGGGCAGCAAGGGGTAGGAGTGGGCCACGTCCCCGGGCATCCTGTCTCCAGGTACCCAGCTAGGCCCCTTGAGTTCCCAAGGACCTTACCAGGGGAAGGGTTGCCTTGGACATCGCCCAGGGCCCTGGGTTCTTGTCCACAGCTGGCCACAGCCCCTGCCCCCGGTGCCCTGGTGTTGGGACAGTGGCGCTCACTGTGGGCCTGTGCAGCCCCCAGTGGTAGACAGTCCTACACAGCTTCCAAGCCTTGCTGTGTTATGTGCTGCAGGGATGCCGGTGGTCCGTGGTGGGCAGACAGTGCCTGGCCAAGCCCCTCTCTGCTTTGACCCAGGAAGTCCAGCCAGTGACAAGACAGAAGGGAAGAAAAAGGGGCGGCCAAAAGCCGAGAACCAGGCCCTCCGAGACATTCCTGTGAGCTCCCTCAGGGCCATGGTGGGGCTCATGCTGGGGTCTCCCTGTCCAGCCACTGCCCTGCCCTGATTTGTCCTCTGCACATCTGGTACCAACTCTGTGCCTCAAGGTGTGGGCACTGGCCTGGCAGGCTTCATGTGGTCTGCCTTTATATCTGGTGTGCCGGGAGATTCTGGGCTCCTAGAGCAGGTCTTGTGCATGGCCCCTGCCGGGTGGCTTGAATTCCCACTGCAGTCCGATGTTGAGGGGCTCATGTGGTGTGTGCACCCTGCAGGCCCAGGGAGGGCTCTGAGTCTGGGGCTCGGGCTGGCAGTGGCCCGGGTGGCTGCGGGTCAGCAGCACCACCTTTCCCCACACCTAGCTCTCCCTGATGAACGACTGGAAGGATGAGTTCAAGGCACACTCGAGGGTGAAGTGTCCAAACTCGGGGTGCTGGCTGGAGTTCCCCAGCATCTACGGGCTCAAGTACCATTACCAGCGGTGCCAAGGGGTAAGGGACTGTGGGTCAGGGAAGAGGAGGCCTTGGGGTGTGTCTGGGCAGAGGCCTTTGGGGCCCTGTCCCACACCCGCCCTCCCTGCCCAGGGTGCCATCTCAGATCGGCTCGCCTTCCCCTGCCCCTTCTGCGAGGCTGCATTCACCTCTAAGACCCAGCTGGAGAAACACCGGATTTGGAACCACATGGACCGACCTCTGCCTGCCTCCAAGCCTGGGCCCATCAGCAGGCCGGTCACCATCAGCCGGCCCGTTGGGGTCAGCAAGCCCATTGGAGTGAGCAAACCTGTCACTATTGGCAAACCCGTGGGTGTCAGCAAACCCATTGGCATCAGCAAGCCAGTCTCTGTTGGCAGACCCATGCCAGTCACCAAGGCCATGCCAGTCACTAGGCCCGTGCCAGTCACCAAAGCTGTCACAGTCAGCAGGCCCATGCCAGTCACCAAGGCCATGCCGGTCACTAGGCCTGTGCCAGTCACCAAACCCATCACAGTCACCAAGTCTGTGCCAGTCACCAAACCTGTACCCGTCACCAAACCCATTACGGTCACAAAACTTGTGACAGTTACGAAACCCGTGCCGGTCACCAAGCCAGTGACAGTCAGCAGGCCCATTGTGGTCAGCAAGCCGGTGACAGTCAGCAGGCCCATTGCCATCAGCAGACACACACCGCCCTGCAAAATGGTGCTGCTGACCAAGTCGGAAAACAAAGCACCTCGTGCCACAGGGAGGAACAGTGGTAAGAAAAGGTATGGGGCTCGTTCCAGGCCGGGGTGCTCCTCGGCCATGGCCTGGGGGTAATGGGGCCCAAAGTTAGGCCCTCCTGGCCCTCACCTCACCTGCTCCCTGCAGGGCTGCGGACGGCCTGGACACCTGCCCAATTCCACCCAAGCAGGCCAGGCCAGAGAATGGGGAGTACGGCCCCTCCACCATGGGCCAGAGCTCGGCCTTCCAGCTGAGTGCAGACGCCAGCAGTGGCTCCTTGTCGCCAGGCAGCAGGCCGTCGGGGGGCGTGGAGGCACTGAGGGCTGCAGGCCCTGCGTCCCCACCTGAGGAGGACCCCGAGCGCACGAAGCACAGTAAGACGAGAGCCCCAGGGGTGGCGGCCGGCGCAGGCTCGGCTCCTGACGGTTATTTGACCAGAATCTTGGCCCCCGTTTTCTCTCCCCGAGTCAGGAAGGAAACAGAAAACACCCAAGAAGTTTACAGGGGAGCAGCCATCCATCTCAGGGACCTTTGGGCTCAAAGGTAAGACCCCAGCCCGGTGTGCACTTCCAGGGCTGGGGCTGTCCACTGAGCGGCAGCCCCTGAGCCCACCCCTGCCTCTCTCCACCCCATGTGTGCACACAGGCCTGGTCAAAGCTGAGGACAAGGCCCGAGTTCACCGCTCCAAGAAGCAGGAGGGGCCAGGCCCTGAGGATGCCCGGAAGAAGGTGCCAGCCCCCATCACTGTCAGCAAGGAGGCACCAGCCCCCATGGCCCACCCAGCTCCAGGTAGGGGCTGCCTGGCAGGGGCCCAGGGCAGCTGTAGACCGCGGGTAGATCCCACAGCACAGGGATGGGGGCTGAGTGTGGAGGCTGGATTCTGTGCCTGGTGTCCAGGCCACCCAGGGGTCCCCACAAGCCTTCGAGGCCCCTGCCTTCCCCACAGGTGGCCCTGAAGAGCAGTGGCAGAGGGCCATCCACGAGCGCGGGGAAGCCGTCTGCCCCACCTGCAACGTGGTCACCCGGAAGACGCTCGTGGGGCTCAAGAAGCACATGGAGGTGTGTCAGAAGGTAAGGCAGCTCCCGGAAGGCGCTGGGAGGGAGGTGCCCCGGCCCCAGGCAGGCTTCTCACACGTGCGCCATCTGCAGCTTCAGGATGCACTCAAGTGCCAGCACTGCCGGAAGCAGTTCAAGTCCAAAGCTGGCCTCAACTACCACACCATGGCCGAGCACAGTGCCAAGGTACCGTCGGGCCCCCAGCGCCTGTCCAGCGTGACCTCTGACCTCACACCCCACCTTCACCACAGCTCCCCCAGTTTCTAGCCTCGGATGACGGTGGCCCAACACCTGGGTGGGGCAGGGCCAGGGCAGGGACCTGTGGTGGTGGTGGTGGGTCACTGACGTTCACCCTGTCCCCAGCCCTCTAATGCCGAGGCCTCTGAGGGGGGTGAGCAGGAGGAGCGCGAGCGGCTGCGCAAGGTGCTGAAGCAGATGGGACGGCTACGCTGCCCCCAGGAGGTCAGTGGGGGCCACGGCAGTGTGGGGTGGGGGGGCCCTGCTGGCCACTCACCCACCCTCTGGCCTGACCCCCAGGGTTGCGGGGCTGCCTTCTCCAGCCTCATGGGCTACCAGTACCACCAGCGGCGCTGTGGGAAGCCGCCCTGCGAGGTGGACAGCCCCTCCTTCCCCTGCACCCACTGTGGCAAGACGTACCGATCCAAGGCCGGCCACGACTACCACGTGCGCTCGGAGCACACGGCCCCTGTGAGTGGCTCTCCGTTCTGTGGCATCCGTTCCGTGGCACCATGCTTGCTCCTGTTTGCCGTGTGTGTTCCGTGTGCCTCGGGTACCAACCGTATTTGTCCATGTGCCGCCTAACGCGTGTGTTTGCCACCCCTCTCTGTGAGAGGCACGTGTCCTGGTGGGCGGGAGGGTGAAACCTCCCTGTTCCCTCGGGTTGCCTGCGTCAGCCGTGTCCCCAGCACACTACAAAGCCTGTGGGTCCACCGGCCTTGGGGTGGCCTCACTGCGCGCCGACCTGTCTCTTGCTCCTGCGGCTCACTCTAGCCTCCATGCCTTCCTGCCCTTCAGCCCCCTGAGGAGCCCACAGACAAGTCCCCCGAGGCTGAGGACCTGCTGGGTGTGGAGCGGACCCCAAGCGGGCGTGTCCGCCGCACGTCGGCCCAGGTGGCGGTGTTCCACCTGCAGGAGATAGCAGAGGACGAGCTGGCCCGCGACTGGACCAAGCGGCGCATGAAGGATGACCTCGTGCCCGAGACTGCACGGGTGAGCTGCCCACCCAGTATTGGGGACAGCGCTGTGGCCTCTGGGCGGGACATGCCTTGGCCTGAGCCTTGGGACAGCCGCCCCGTGACCTGGGCCACCCGTTGCCATCTGTGGCGAGTGTTGCCTGCCGCCAAGGCGAGTGTTCTTAGAGCAGCTGGGGTGTCTCCTGGCCTCGGGCTCACTCTGGTGCTGTTGAATTCACAGCTCAACTACACTCGGCCAGGGCTCCCCACGCTGAACCCCCAGCTGCTAGAGGCATGGAAGAATGAAGTGAAGGAGAAAGGCCACGTCAACTGTCCCAATGATGTGAGCAGAGGCTGCCGGGTGGGGGCGTGGGGACCCACACAGGGACAGAGCCCAGGTGTGGCCCTCAGAGCAGGAGTGGAGGCTGAGAGCTTTCAGGAGGTGCCCAGCCCACCCCAGGCCTTGCATGCCCAGCCTGCCCGATTCCCAGGACTCACACCCCCTCACTTGCCCCAAAGAGGCCTCAGAGATCCCCTGGGGTAGGGCAGGGGTGTATCTTGGTGTGGGGTGCCCACCAGAGGCCCTCGCCCACGGCTGCCTCCCCTGCAGTGCTGTGAAGCCATCTACTCCAGTGTGTCCGGACTCAAGGCTCATCTTGCCAGCTGCAGCAAGGTCAGTTCTGGGGCCCGCCCCATGGCCAAGTGCTGCACTCAGAGATCCCAGCTCACCCTACCTGGGCCTCCCACAAAATAGTGTGGGACCCTGCCCTGCCCCCCACTTTTTCTATGTGGCCTCCTCTTCCACGAACCCAGAGACTGGCTGGTGGCTGATGGCCAGCCTAGGACACCTCCCTCACCCCTAACCCCAGCCACAAGCCAATGAGTCCTAGTCCTGTCCTCGGAGTTCTGTGTCCATGTAGGCATGAGTGGGCACCCCGACCCAGGCAGATGGCACACTGGCTTAGAATAAGGGATGCTTAGCAAAGGTCTGCAACTCTTCCCCTGGGCACCTGCCTCTCCCTACCCTTCCTCTCCCCACCACCCCTGCAGCCCCGGCAACCCAGTCACCCCCAGCACTGTCCAGCACAGATAGCCACAGCTTTCCTTTGGCCACCCCTGACTTTGACCCTTTAGCCATGAGAAAGGGCTTAGGACAGATCTGGGTCCTCCAAGGGCTGAGGCACTGGCCTGCCTGTGCGTTGCAGGGGGCCCACCTGGCGGGGAAGTACCACTGCCTGCTGTGTCCGAAGGAGTTCAGCTCTGAGAGTGGCGTCAAATACCACATCCTCAAGACCCACGCAGAGGTGCAAGGGCCATCACTAGGGCCTGTGGCTGGGGGCTAGCCCAGGAGGGGACGGGGCTGGGGTTGGGCACCCCTTGTGGGTGGAGAGATCAGTGGCTCATGGAGTGTGCCTGGGAGAGCAGCCAATGTGGAGAAATCTGGTAGTTTCTCCTCAAAGTCGGGTCTGGCTTCCCTGGGAGAACTGGGAGGCTTGCACCCTGAGCTGGAGCTGCCCTGAGGGTGTCCGCCTGTCCAGCCCCCGCCGCCTTGCTGGGGTGGGTGCTTGCCTAGTCCTGAAGGCAGACAGGTCTTCAGCTCTCAGGCTACACCTGGCTCAGGTGCTCAGCATCCAGTCCTAGGTCTTCATCGGCGCTTTTCTCTCCCCAGAACTGGTTCCGAACATCAGCAGACCCACCTCCCAAACACAGGAGCCAGGACTCATTGGTGCCCAAGAAGGAAAAGAAAAAAAATCTGGCAGGTGGGAAGAAGCGGGGCCGAAAGCCCAAGGAGCGGCCCCCAGAGGAGCCTGTGGCCAAGCTGCCCCCACGCCGGGACGACTGGCCTCTAGGATGCAAAGACAAGGGGGCCCGGGGCTCCACTGGCCGGAAGGTGGGAGCCAGCAAGGCGCCTGAAAAGTGAGCTTGGTGGGTGGGGCCTGGCCCCCATGCAGCTGCCACACCGCCCTCTGTTCAAGGCAGGGCTAGCTCCGGGACCTCTGTCCTCCAGTTCTCCATCCCCCACCCCCACCTCTTCATCTGTCCAGTGGGGGCAGCCAGCCACGCTCCCTTCCCTGAAGGTGGCCCTTCCCCTGTTAAGGCTGCCACAGGGCACACCTGGGTTGGGGCTCCCCAAGGTGTGTCCAGCAGAAGTGCAATAGCCGGGAGGGTTGCCCCTCCCCATGGGAATGTGTCTGGGGTCTTGGTGCCACAGGGGCTGCAGTGCAGAGCAGGCAGATGGCCTTTGGCCTCCGGGCTCTGCTTCCTCAGGCCCTGCCGGGTCCCCACCCTGGCTCCCTCAAGGCTCAGGCATCCCTGGTGACCTGTGGTTCTGGGCTGGTGAGGGCACCTGAGCGACTGGCAGCCGGCAGCCACCATCCTGGCCTCACCTCCACCCAACACTGGAACTCCAGCACCCCCAGCTACCTCCCAGGACAGACCCCCGTCTGACCACTGCCATGCTGACCCGACAGGCTCCTGCCTGCCCTTGGCCACCCACTTGGTCCCCCTGCTTCTGTTTTCTACCTCTCCAGGGCTGCCCCCTACCCCACCCCTGCCGCTCCTCTGTCAGTGTGATCCCTGCTGTGCTCAGGCCCTGCCCCACAGGCCTGTCTGTGCTCCCAGCTTGGGGTAAGGGAGGGTTTTGCTTCTTGCACCTACAGGGCAGCAGGAGCTTGATGCCCTTCAACACAGCTGCCAGCCCTGGGGGTGTGGGGCCCCTGGAGTATGCTCTCCCTCCAGTGTTCAGCCTTCTGGCACTGCAGGCCTAGGTTGGAGCAGCCTCATGGAGTAGGGATGGACTAGTTTGGGCTCTGGGGTCTTCCTGGGGCCCACGGGCATGTGGGGCAGGAAGCTGGGCAGAGCTGGCCTGGCTCTGAGTGGCCACTGGGGGAAAGGCAGCCTTCTGTGTGCCAATCTGGGTAGGCCCAGTGGCCGAGCTCTCATGGGAGCCCCCTCCCCACTTTTTTTTAACCGGCCCCCATTGTTTCTGGTCGTGTGGACTGATATGGGAACTGAAGGCCAGCCAGGGGAGGGGTCGGCCAAAGTCACGCAGGCTGATGGCAGCTCCAGAGCTGTCTTTGCCCCCTTTGTGCCCCGGGGGACGGCTGGGTCTACAGGCTGGGCAGGGGTCAGGCAGGGAGTCCAGGGTGCCTGGAAGAGGGGGCCACAGCCTGTGGCTGCCTCCCTGGGGTCCTGCCTTCCAACCACGGCGTTGCAGGGAGGACGAGGCTCCGAGGGGGCAGCTTTGGAGGGAGGCCGTTTTCCAGGGTGGATGGGAGTGGGCTGAGGGCTCATCCCCACTGACCCTGGACGATGTGAATTTTGATGTTTGCCCGTGTGCGTGTGTCTCCTGGGTGTAGTGGATGCCAGTCTTGTTGCTGTGACAAGTAACAACCTTTTTTTTAAATTGTTTTTTATACAAAAACTCACAATCTGACATTTGGTGCTAAGGGTTTCCTGGTGCAGATGGTGGGCCTGGGGGTTGGGCTGGGCCAGGGCGTGGGTCTCTGGGGTTTGGGTCCCTTGCTGCTCAGGGAGGCAGTACTGACTGGGCACTGCCTCTGCCCCCAGCACCCACCCTCACCCATCCCCCAGGTAGAAGGGTCCCCACTGGGCTCGGCCTGCAGTAGTAGGGAGACAAGTTCCAGGAGCACTTTGGGGACTGGGGTTGCAGTACACTTCCTGTCTCTGGCTTTATCCTTGGGCTAGAAGGCTCTGACCCTCAGCAGCCCTTGCCAGATGTGCTAGGGAGGGGGTGTGGAGACCTGGACTCCCCCACCCATGCACACCTCGGCCTGATGAGAGGATGGAGGCTTGGGCAGAGATGGGCGTGACCCAGCATCAGAGGGCCCGGGGAGGCTCTCCTTCCTGTGTCCCAGAGCTTCACTGGTGCAGCCGGTGGGGCTGGAGGTGGAGGGTGGGGTCTGACAGCTTCTGCTGGGGCAGCCTCGGGAGGGGAGGGGAGCAGGCACTGGGCAGGGGCCTAGGTGCACTTTGTCCTTGCCACCAATGGCGGGAGGAGGGTGGACCTGAACACCTCTGCAGGGTGTCGTGCGCCTGCCCCAGCCTCTCAGGTACTTGGCCCTTGGGGAGGAGAGAAGAGGGTCTGGTTTTTGCTGGGGGTGAGTTTCTGGGACACTCCCAAAGCCCACAGATAATCCCTGGTGTGGGAAGAGGAGTCCTGGATACCTTGATGCTTAGCACTTTAACCCCCTTTGTCTTTAAGGTAGGCGTGGGGGCTACTGTCAGAAGTGGCTGTTGGGTGTGACCCCTCCTTTCTTCCCTCCCTCTCCCACATGCTGGTCTGCAGAGCACTCCTCCCAAGGGGTAGGGCCCTGGGTGGAGCTCAGCAGGGTCTGCCCACTCCCTACGCTGGCCCACATAGGCCTCCAGGAGCCCTCAGTGAGAGGGACCAGCATAGCAGACCCCCAGAGTGTGGTGGGCGCCGGCCCTGCCCGGGACCCAGTCGGGGCCCTTTCTGCAGCTCTACCTCTGGCTCAGCGCACGCCCCCTGCCCTGAGAACAGGAAAGGGCCCGGAAAGGCTGACTCACCGGGCCGACACTCACGAAAATGGGATGCACTTTATTTGCTGGTGCAAAGGCAGGTGAGGGTGCCTCCTGTGTGACCGTTGACCCTCCTGCCTGGTGGCCCTGAAGGGAAGGAGCCAGTGAGCCTGACCCCGGGAGGGGCCGCCCCCGCGTGCCCTGTTTGGCGGGCCCCAGGCGGCTCCCCCAGGCCGGGGTCTGGGGCCCCAGGCTCTCCCCTGCCTCGCGGCCGCGCGTCCTGTGCTTTGGGTTTCTTGGTTTGGGTTTTTTAATGCCAGTTCTCAGTACATAAGTGCATTTTGAAAGAGGTTCCAGCTATCACTTGTAACCATATATATATACATATATATTCTATCTACAAAGTGTTTATTTGCGAGATGTTTCGACGGTGAGTTCGGGCCCCGCCCGCCTTGTGACCATCTGTCCCCGGTCCTCGTCCCCGCCCCGCGCCCTGGTCCCGAGTGGCGTGCGGACGGGCCATCACTGTATGTATTAAAATGACTGTATCAAATAAATGTTTATTGATTTTTTTCCAGGGTTTTTGTGCGACTGAGTTTGTGGTGAAACGCAGGGGGCGGGGCCCCCCGGGCACGTGGTGGCGGCGGTAGAACTACGGGTCCCGCGTGCCCTCCGCGCGGCCTTGTGGGGCTCGTAGTCCGGGACGCGCGGCCTTGTGGGGCTCGTAGTCCGGGACGCGCGGCCTTGTGGGGCTCGTAGTCCGGGACGCGCGGCCTTGTGGGGCTCGTAGTCCGCGGTGGGCGGGAGAGGGAACCACCAGCTCCCGGCGGCCCACGCGCGCCGCCCGGCCCAGCCCGGCCCGCGGAGAGGCCTCCGAGCGCAATGGCTGCGCCCCCGGCCCGCGCGGACGCCGACCCTTCGCCCACGTCGCCACCTACGGCCCGAGACCCGCCAGGCCGGCAGGCTGAGAAAAGCGAGACCGCGTGCGAGGACCGGTAGGCGTGGGCGCCGCCTCCACTTCACTGGCGAGCAGGAAACGGGCCGCAGCCCTGGCCGAGGTGGGAGGGTGGTCAGTGCTCGCCGCGAGCCCAACTCCCCCACTCCCGGAGGCCAGGCGGCGGCGCCCCGTTCTCCCACGTGCCGGGCGGAACCCTGCGGGCTTGAAGCGGCCGGGAGGACGGACCTGACCCAAGACAGCAGGCTTCTCGGGGCCCGGGGAAGGAGCCCGGGTGCGCACCCCCAGCGTTGACCTTGGTCTCTGCCGCCAGTGGGTGGGGCCCTCGGCCTTGAGCACCCAGCGGGCCGTGTGCCTGCTCGACTGTGCGAGTTGCTCAGTGTTGTCGGCTCGGGGTGTGACCCGGCCCGACCCGCGAGGCCAGGGGTCGGGATTTGGGGGTGCGGCGGCGCACGGTGCCTTCTGATTGCCCCTCACGCGCGGGGCACCTTGGAGGCTCTGCTGGGGCTTTGCAAGAGCATGAGGTGGGGAAGTTGCGGGGGTGCAGCGGGAGGAGCCACCCCACCCGAGCCCTGCGCGGCGCCTTTGCGGCCGTGGCCGTCAGGGGGCGGTGGCCACGCAGTGCCCGGGGCTGCAGGAGGGCGCTCTGGGCGCTGCCCCTCCCTTCCCGTCTGAAGTGTCCCTTGGGGAGCCGAGGGGTCCCCGTGGAAGGGATTGTTCCTACTCAGGCGCCTCTTGCTTGGGTTCAGGCTGTGACTCTGGTCAGAAACGCTGTGAGCCAGGACTTCCTCAGAGATGGGCTGCGCGGGGGGCCGCTGGGGGAAGGGTGTCCCGGCACAGGGTCGCTCTTCTCCAGGAGCTGCTGGGCGGAAAGAGCTTTCCCGTGGTCCTGTGTCCTTTCAGTCCATACCCTCCCAGTGGGCAGTGACTGGGAGCTTTGCATGGCTGGAGTCTAATAGGACCTGAGTCTGTGCTCCGTTGATTCCAAAGAGGCTTTACTTTGTTTGTTTGTTTTGTTTTGAGACGGAGTCTCACTCTGTCGCCCAGGCTGGAGTGCAGGGGCTGGATCTCGGCTCCCTGCAACCCCCCCTCCCGGGTTCAAGCAATTCTCCTGCCTCAGCCTCCCAAGTAGCTGGAATTACAGGTGTGCGCCACCACGCCCGGCTAATTTTTTTGTATTTTTAGTAGACAGGTATTTTGTCATGTTGTCCAGGCTGGTCTCGAACTCCTGACTTCAAGTGATCTGCCTGCCTCAGCCTCCGTGGGATTAGAGGCATGAACCACCGTGCCCGGCCACCAAAGAGGCTTTGATTTAACCCAAGGTGGGGCAGGCCAACGCTAGACAAGCACTGAGGGCTCTTGATAAAGGCACACCCAGATAACACAGGTTGGTGGCAGCAGCCATCTGGGCCTGCCCTGTGCACAGACAGTGGGCTGGGCACAGTGGCCCTCGCGGTGTCTGAGGAGGCAGAGACTGCTGTTATCTTTGTTTGGTGTGGTTACCAAGGGACAGGAGGGAAGCTGCAGGCAGTGAGGATAGATTGCGGCACCCTTCTCCAGGGGCCCCGGTCTGCCCTGGAACTGCCTCTTGTCTTAGGCAAATTTCTTGCACTTTGTGTTTTGATGCTTGTACCATTGCGGACTTCCTCTGCCCTAGCCTAGGGCTTTTCTCACTGTTCCCCGAGTGTGTCCCCCAGCGTTCCTGCGTCTGCCCCTCTTCAACCTCTGGTGCTGCCCTTGGTGTTCCAGAGCAGGCTCCAGCTTGGAGGTCTGTGCACAGGTGGAGGTCTGTCCCCAGGGCTGGGGTTCCTCCAGCACCATTCCAGTTCCTCCTGCCGCGTCATCCCAGCAGTCAGTCTGTCCGTCTCGCCCGTTGTTTACTGTCTGCTTGTCACTCGTGACTCTGTCCCGGGCACCTGCCCCAGAGCTGGCCCATGCTGGTGCAGGAACAGGTCCTTTGTGGTGTTAGCAGTGACTCCTGGCTGTGGTTGAGATGGAGTCTGGAGCTGTGGAAGTGGGGAGCAGAGGGAGGCTGCCCATGACCTGTGCAGAGCAGGTCCTGCTGAGGGAAGGTTTCCAGAGTGGTGGCCAGTGCAAGTCCCCAACCCCCCAGTGCCCCTCCCACCTGAGAAAGCTGCCCTAATGACTCTCCCAGAGTCAGTCCGGCACAGGGGTCAGGCCAGCGTTGGCTCCTGTGGGCTAGCTCCTCCCTGCTCCCTCCTCCCTCCAGCCTCTTTTTAGTTATCCCGCAAACTTCCCTTAAACCTGACCTGTCGGCCGGGCGCGGTGGCTCAAGCCTGTAATCCCAACACTTTGGGAGTCCGAGACGGGCGGATCACGATCACGAGATCGAGACCATCCTGGCTAACACGGTGAAACCCCGTCTCTACTAAAAAAAATACAAAAAACTAGCTGGGCGAGGTGGCGGGTGCCTGTAGTCGCAGCTACTCGGGAGGCTGAGGCAGGAGAATGGCGTAAACCCGGGAGGTGGAGCTTGCAGTGAGCTGAGATCTGGCCACTGCACTCCAGCCTGGGT
>NW_012104365.1:6098033-6101128 GCF_000951045.1 Mandrillus leucophaeus | reverse complement strand
CGCCCGGCCGCCTGTGCTTGTTTCTTTACGATGACGACACTTATCACAGATGAGGCGTCTGCCTTGGTCTTTGTGAGCTGGCCCACCTGTAATGCACCTGCTGTTGTCCTTGGGGAGGAAACTGAGGCAAGCCATGGCTCTGTGGAGGGGTCTGAGCCACACTCGACTGTGCTGTGGCCCAGAATAGGATGGCTGAAGGTGAGGGAGGGGCAAGAGGTGCCCAGAAGTGGCTAAGGCAGCCTCCAGCACCACTGGCCTCAGCCTCACCTGCAAGGAGGAAACCTTAGGCAGAAGGTACACTGGGCAGTGCTTACCCCAACACGGTGTCAGCACCTGTGGGTGGCGTGGGAATGGGAGTTCTCCGGACCGGCCCAGCTCAGCAAGTCAGAACCTGGGAGGAACACCAGTGAATGGGACCAGGGCAGGCCACCCCTCCCCGCTGGGAGCGGCTCCTTCCTGCCGTGGGCTGCTGTGGCCGAGAGCAGCCTCCTGGAGGGGCATGTTGGGGACCACGTGGTCTGCAGCGAGGCAGCGTGATTCCAGGGTGGGGCCTGGTGGTTCCATTCACAGCTGCATACCTGGGCTCGTGCGTCCCTGGCCTGGCCAGCATAGTGTTGGCTTCCACGGGTCTCTTGGCCAGCTGGGGCAACCAGAGCATGCCCATGCCAGGTAGATCAGCCTGAGTCCACTCTGCTGTTCAGACAGCCCAGCCAGTGACACGGCTCCCAGGAGCCCAGGCTCCGCACCCCTGCTCAGGACAGCCTCTGCCTCCCCGACCCTGGGCTGTCTCCTGCCCACTTCCCAGATGAGGAGAGGAAGCACCTGTGGACACAGACAGATGGGCCAGTCCTGCCTCTGAGGCAGCTCCCAGGAGTGGCCTACTTTTCAGGAGTATGACCTCCATGTGGAGTCTTCCCTTTTCCCTGAGCTCCTGGCAGCCCCTGCCTCAGTACTAGAAGCTCCAAGAGAAACCCATGGTAGGAGGAAGCTGACTCCCATGGTGACCTGTCCGCCCCGGGAGGGCTTAGGGCTGCCAGGACCTCTCTGTGCACATCCTTGACAAAATGCTGAGGGTGGGGCGGAACCCCCGTTTCTGTGGGCTCTTGGAGAGGTGACTGTGTCCGCTGTGCTCTGCTGAGCCCTGGGTGGTTGCAGGTCCCTGCAGGATCCCCCGTGAGTGGGGGCAGGGCAGGGCAGGGCAGTTATTTTCAGATGGTGCCAGGGGGTGGAGTTTCAGATTTGTTTATGCCTGTCGGAAGCACTTTGGGGCTAGGGATGGGGTGCCCAGCTCAGCACTGATGTTCGGGACATCTGGCCAAGAGGCGCCTCAGATTTCCCTGTCCTGCTGTGGGGGGTTCACTCTGTAGCCCCAGGCAGGCCAGGGGACTGTAGCTTTTTCCACGGGATCCAAGAGGGGTGCAGGCACATGGCGCAGGGTGGTCCTCCGCAAGCCTGCGGCCCTAGGCTGGCCGAATGTGCCAGCGCACACACAGGAGGGGGCAGTTCACACCAAGGGCTGGCCCGAGGATTGTCAGGGCCACACCAGGCAAAGCCAGCGCTATTAATATCAGGCACACACAAGCCCTCAGCTGGGTGATCCTCTTATGCCTGTGGCCTTGGCCTCTGAGGACGGCAGTGAGTGCTGTGCCCTCAGTACGGTAGGGGCTCCAAGGGCCTCCTAGCTGCTGAGTCTCTGCTGACACTTGGCAGGCAGCTTCTACCAGCCAAGGGTCTCACCCCCAGCCCCCGGCTCTGCACCCACTGTGCTGCCCATAGGAGTAGTCCTGCCTATGGACGGGCAGTTCAGGTGGCCGGAGCTCCTGAGCTGCCTTAGGGGACTACTGTGGGTCTGAGGTGGTGATGCCCCCGACGGTTGCCTGCGCCTGAGCCCCCACTCATCCACCCCTGGGGCCACTCGCTGTTCAGGAGCACCCACCCGTGTCCTCGACCATGAGCAGCCCCCCATCTTACCCTGGCATCAGGATCTCAGGGTGCCGGGCCCTTGGAGCAGAAGGCGGGTGAGTCTCGGCCGGAGGTCGCTGTGGCGAGGGGCGCCCACTTGTGCTGTGGTCCTGGCCACTCAGGCCTGTGTTTGGTGCACGTCTGTGGGGATCAGGAATCCAACAGGCTGGCAGGTGCTCTCGGGCACCGGGCAGAGCCCAGGGTCGAAGGCGCAGTTCTGCTTGGGGCCGTTGGTCTGGGCACGTCTCTCCTTGTGTTGGTTACGGCTCGGAACCCTCTGGGCTGGAATTAACCTTTGTTGTTGTGGCCAGAAGCACTCTTGTCCATCTGTTCACGGGAAATGAGGTTTGTTGTGTAACTTTCTCCTCTCTTTTTGTTTATTTTTAATATTCTGAAGTTTTCTTTGTGGAGACGGGGGTCTCACCATGTTGCCCAGGCTGGTCGTGAACTGCTGGCCTCAAGCAGCCGTCCTCCTGCAGTCTCCAAAGGGCTGTACCAGGCATGAGCCACCACACCCGGCCAACTTTCCTCTGTCAAGGGGTGCTGCTGGTGAAAAGTGGGGGGAGGCTTTGTCCTTGACTCTCAGAGACAGACCAGCTTTGGAGAAGGTAGTGGGGCTGGGCTTGGTGCAGACTCAGCCTGACACCGTCACAGGCCTGCGGTGAGGCGGGTTCCTGGCACATCATCCTGGCCTGCTTCTGACTGTTCCACTGCATGGCACGGCTCCCAGCAGAAGGGCCAGCGCGTGCCTCGGGAGGGATCTGCGGTTACTTCAGCAGGATGAGGAGGAGCCACAAATGGGGGGTTGGGAGGCTCCTGCTGGAGAGGCCTGAGCACCAGGAGACTTCCAGTGGGGAGCTGACACGGTGCCAGCCCAGCCTCCGCCGTCTGGTGTCTGCCCCTCAAGTTCGTCCCAGCTCTGTGCATTAGTGGGCTCACCCTCGGCGTGCAGGGTACGTGGAGGAAGTGCAGGCAGCCGCACGCGCGGTGCTGGGAGCTTTGCTGGGGAGCCTCTGCAAGTCAGATTGTGTCAGAGCTTCCTCTCTGAGGTTGAAGACCGTGGGTGATTCCCGCGGATGCTGGGGTTAGGCGTAGAGGGGAGGGGCCGCCTGGATTTCTTCTCTGCCCACCAC
>NW_012104365.1:6093770-6094753 GCF_000951045.1 Mandrillus leucophaeus | reverse complement strand
AGCATAGGTCTGTGTCTTCCTCCTGTTGATTTCCCCCTTGCAGCCTTTAGGGGCTCCCCGTTCCCCTGGGCAGGCTCATGCTCACCTCCCAGGCAGCCTGCAGCATTTCCTCTCTAGTGTTCGCCAGATACCGGAGGTTTCTATCTTGGGGACCCAGGAGGGGCCACAGCAAGAATGAATGGGGTTCCCATAAGGCTCCCAGCCCAGGGTCCCCCATCTGGCACTCCGACAGCCAGAGAGGCCAGGCCGTGGCACCACCCTGTGCAGGGCTGCTGTCACTGCAGGAGGATCAGGCCCTGGCTGAGCCCTCTGGCCTCTCTCCCTGAGCCCTTCAGCCTGGTCATGTCTGGGGACCTCACCCTGGCTGCGCACAACCTGGTCTGGCCTCGCCTCCACCAACGTGCTGCCCTCACATCTCCTTGGGCACCCAGCCTTCAGCATGGCAGCGATTTGGCTGCCCAGAGAGTGTGCTGGGTTGGAAGGGAACATGGTCCACTTTGGGGTCTTGCCTGCCTTTCACATGCCCACCTTGAGTCCCCTTGGGGACAGGGCCTGGCCCAGCCAGTGCCCGTCCACACAGCAGGATGAGCATGGCCCCAAGGTAGTGTCTCTCCTCCTTCCCTTGTCCTTGTTTGCTGTCCCTCTGTCCTTGCTGTGTGGACAGTGATGGTCTGCCCTGTGCCAGGCTAAGCGCTTGGGTCTGTGTGTCCTGCGGCCCAGCTGCAAGCAGGCTTCTGTTTTTTTTTTTTTTGAAGTGGAGTCTTGCTCTGTCATCCAGACTGGAGTGCAGTGCAGTGGCATGATCTCAGCTCTTTGCAACCTCTGCCTCCCGGGTTCAGGCAATTCTCCTGCTTCAGCCTCCCTAGTAGCTGGGATTACAGGCGCCTGCCACCGCGCCCAGGTAATTTTTTTTTTTTTTTTTAATTTTTAGAAGAGACGGGGTTTAACCATGTTGGCCAGGCTGGTCTCAAACTCCTGACCTC
>NW_012104365.1:6090881-6091562 GCF_000951045.1 Mandrillus leucophaeus | reverse complement strand
GTCCAGGGCCCTGGCGGTCCTGGCTTCTGTTTGCTGGGTCCCATCTTCCTTCTTGACTGACAGCCCTTCAGGCAGGTGGGGTGCAGGTCCCATTCCAGCCACGGCCCCCACACACGGTCTCGGGGCGGTGCCGTGGTGCCTGCTCCCCTTTCAGGGCACCGTGCAGTGGCGCTGTCCCCGGGCCCCCTCGCCTGGTTCTCTTGGCACCTGGCTGTGTTGTTTGTGCTCAGCCCTGCTGCTGACGTCAGCGCTCAGCTCCAGAGCGATCTCCGAGGCCACGGAGGTGAGGCCGATGCTTCCCAGCGCTCACTCCCTGGCGGCGGCACAGAAACAGGCAGGCCGGCTGTCTCCGAGGAGGGGCGCAGCGCACTTTCCACGTCAGGCGGGCAGCGAGTCTTCTCGCTGCTGTCAGTGTTGCCACACTGTTCTCTGGCCTGTGAGAGCTGCTGAGGTGGCCTGTCACCTGTTGGGCTAGGCGCTCTCCTCCCACTGCCCCCTGTGTGTGTCCACGGACACCGTCCCCCTGGCTGTGGGTGTCAGGGGTGCACCTGTCTCTTATACACATCTAGATGTGTATAAGAGACAGCTCTTATGCCTGTGGCCTTGGCCTCTGAGGACGGCAGTGAGTGCTGTGCCCTCAGTACGGTAGGGGCTCCAAGGGCCTCCTAGCTGCTGAGTCTC
>NW_012104365.1:6079490-6088356 GCF_000951045.1 Mandrillus leucophaeus | reverse complement strand
ACCATGTTGGCCAGGCTGGTCTCAAACTCCTGACCTCAAATGATCCACCTGCCTTGGCCTCCCAAAGTGCTGGGATTACAGGCGTGAGCCACCACGCCCAGCCCAGGCAGAGTTCTTATGTACCCCCAATGAGCCTGCCCACCTCAGCCATGCCTGTTGAGGGGGTGGGGAGATGCCCTGTGGGCCAGCCATGCCAGCGGGTACCTGGGAGGTGGGCAGCCCTGGGCCAGATCCGAGCACGCCCCTGTCTGCAGCAGCAATGCAGAGTCCCTGGACAGGCTCCTGCCACCCGTGGGCACCGGGCACTCTCCCCGGAAGCGGACCACCAGCCAGTGCAAGTCAGAGCCTCCCCTGCTGCGCACCAGCAAGCGCACCATCTACACCGCAGGGCGGCCGCCCTGGTACAACGAGCACGGCACGCAGTCCAAGGAGGCCTTCGCCATCGGTGAGAGCCGCGGGAGCGTGGGGCCTGCCGCCGGACGCCTGCCTCCGGCTCCCCTCCAGTGCTTTCCACTGGAGCCGGAGAAGGAAGCCGGGCAACTGCAGGCAGTGGCAGTGGGGTGGGTACCTCTGGGACTGATCTGCGTGGGCAGCCCGTCTGTTCCTCATAGAGGGTCTCCGCTCCCCCCGGCAGGCCTGGGAGGTGGCAGTGCCTCTGGGAAGACCACTGTTGCCAGAATGATCATTGAAGCCCTGGACGTGCCCTGGGTGGTCTTGCTGTCCATGGACTCCTTCTACAAGGTGGGCCCCCGCCCAGCTCCCCCAAGGACCCCCTTGTCCTCTCCCTGACCCTGGAACCCCTGCACGTGCAAGTCTCTGGTATCTGAGCCGCAGCGTGGCTACTCCTGGGAGGCCTAGAGCCCCTGCCCACTGGCACTGGGTGAGGGCCCTGCTGTGCCTGCAACTGCTCCACAGCCTCCCCCACCAGGTGCTGACTGAGCAGCAGCAGGAACAGGCCGCACACAACAACTTCAACTTCGACCACCCGGACGCCTTTGACTTCGACCTCATCATTTCCACCCTCAAGAAACTGAAGCAGGGGAAGAGTGTCAAGGTGCCCGTCTATGACTTCACCACGCACAGCCGGAAGAGGGACTGGGTAGGCCGGGGGCCTGCAGAGGGGGCCAGAGGGGCCTCGGGGGGTAGGCCAGGGCCCTGCAGAGGGGCCTCGGGGGGCCGCAGGCACATGAGCCGGGCTCCACAACTCCTGGGTCTCTTCACAGAAAACACTGTATGGTGCAAACGTCATCATCTTTGAGGGCATCATGGCCTTTGCTGACAAGACACTGCTGGAGGTTAGCACTCACCGGGAATGCCCACCCCACTGGTGTCTCAGCCGTGGCCACCCTGTCCGTGACGTGTGTGTCCTCCTGCCCCGGCCCCAAGGCGTCCACACCCTATAGGCCTAGGCCAGCCACTCCCTACCCCAACCCCAACCCCAGGCAGGCTACGGCTGGGTCCCTCTGCTGGCCCTGCAAGGCAGAGCTGGGGCAGTGGTTCCTTCTCCACCGGCTGAGGCCTGTGCTCATACCTGGCATGTTCTTGGCGTTCTCGTCCCTTGCTGTGGTCCTGACGGACAGGTGAGGACCCGGGGCTGGTGTGTTTGAGAGACTGTGCTGTAGGTCACAGGAGCCTTCAGGACAGAGCTGAGTGTGACTCAGGTTGGCCTGATCCCAGGGCCCAGGTCCTGCCCCTGGCACAGGCCCAGAGGACCCCACTGTCCAGCACATAGCCACCCCCAGCCTCCACAAGGCCTCTTCAGGGGCCAACTGTGGTGTGCTGAGCATGTGGATAGACCCTAAACTCGCCATGCCCCCCGTTCCCCAGTGTGTTGGTGCGAGTTTCCTCAGGCAAAGTAAAGGAGATCACGTATGCCCAGCCCCATTCCTGCCTGAGTCCTTCGCCAGCCACCATGCTATGCCTCTTCACCTAAGCCCCTGATGGGCAGCACCCCACCCCAGACACCCCCACCTCCACACTCCTCCCACCTGCCAGGGTGCCCTGGGGAAGTGGCTCTGGCCAGGCCCACAGACCAGGCGGCTTCACTGCAGGGGCTGGTCCCAGTGTCTCCATGCCGGCTGCTGGCATCCAGCCGCTCACTGGCCCACTGTCTCCACCAGCTCCTGGACATGAAGATCTTTGTGGACACAGACTCTGACATCCGCCTGGTACGACGGCTGCGCCGGGACATCAGTGAGCGCGGCCGGGACATCGAGGGTGTCATCAAGCAGTACAACAAGTTTGTCAAGCCCTCGTTCGACCAGTACATCCAGCCCACCATGCGCCTGGCAGACATCGTGGTGCCCAGAGGTGAGCCTGCTGGGCTGCCTGTTGGGTGGGTGTCAGGCAGGCCAATGGCCCCGCCCCCAGTCACCCTCCCCCATCCCGCCCCAGGGAGCGGCAACACGGTGGCCATCGACCTGATCGTGCAGCACGTGCACAGCCAGCTGGAGGAGGTGAGTGGCCCTCAGCCCAGCAGGGTCCTGTGTCCCCACGGCCTAGCCCAGCCCCACTACCCACTTCTCCACTGCCACCACCCCCAGTGGCCTGCTCCCCTCATCCCCCTGTGCTCACTGTCCCTTGCCAGATGCCAGCCCTGAGTGTCCTGAGCCTGCTTGGTCAGTCGGATCGTCCAGCCCAGACCCCATCCCGTTGTGCCGTGCAGGGCCTGGGTTCCCTGAGGAAGCTGGGGTGGGGGTACAGGTGCTCAGGACCCAGCCGAGGGTGCAGCCTGCTCAGCACACCCAGCCTGAGCTTTTGGGAATGACAGGCATGACCTGCTGGCCCAGGACTGGGGGGTTTCACTGCTGAGTGCCACGCCAGGCCAGGCTCCTCTCTTTCTCAGGGGGTCACCCCAGAAGCGACACCCCTACCAGAGGTCCCGTGCTCCCTGAGGCATTCTATGGCTGGGCCCTGGTGCCTGGGCTGGCTCTGAACACACTCCGTAACAGGATGTTGAAGGCCTGAGGCCTGCAGAACAGAGCCCAGGGTCCTGGCTCTTGCCCCAACCCAGAACTGCAGGTCTGGCCCAGGTGGTCCCCAGATTAGAAGCATTAGAAGCTTGCCACCCCCATGACTGGCTGTGTCCCTGCGGGCCTGCAGCATGTCCATTCCTGGGTGGGGGTGGCCTGGCCGCCTGCCCTGGTCACTGACGCGCCACCGTTCCCTTGTGTCTTCCTGTGTTGCTGCCACAGCGTGAACTCAGCGTCAGGTAAGACTTGCACAGCTGTCTGCACAGATGGAGGCATTTCCAACACTCCCAAGGAGCTCTCGGTCTGGGCTGTGATCCAGCCAGGCAGGCAGCCGGCTCTTCCCAGTCACAGAAGGGGAGGTGTGGAGTGGTCCCAGCCCTGCTTCTGCCTCCCCTTGCTGGCAGATGAGGACACTGAGGCACAGAGACGTGATGTAGCTTGCCCAGGGTCATGGGGTCCTGACCCTGTCCTGGCCAGACTTTGCTGAAGGCTCCCCTGACCCCTGAGTCTGTCTATGGGATTTGACCCCAGAGAGCACAGCTGTCCTCCTGAGGCAGCACTGCCAGGCCCCTGGGGCAGTGACTACAGACATGTCCCAGCAGCCAGGGAGCCTGTTGTGCCTCCTATGCCCAGCCTCACGGACCAGTCAGCTTTCCCTGGTTGCAGGTGGGAGGGCCTCGCCCCTGTCCTCCCACCCACCTGGGTCCTGCTTGCCCCAGCTCTGTCCTCGCAGCCCACACAGCTCTGCCAGCAGGAACTGGGCAACTGCAGCAAGAAGCTTGGGCTGGGCCGGGGCCATATCCCACTGCCCCTCCCCAAGGGCAGGCGTGCGGGGGGACAGCCACGAGGGACCTGCCCTTCTCCCCGCCTTCTGTGGGTTGGGAGGCTCCTGACTGAACCACCTGGTGGGAGAGCCCTTGTGTTCAGAGCACTCCAAAGAGTTTGCCAAATGCTGGAAATGCCTCCAGGGCCCGTCCACCAGCCGTCCACCTCCTGTGCCTGCATGAGTCTCTGCTTGGCCCTCTCCACGGCCAGGGAACCCGCAGGTCTTGTCCCATCAGGTTCCTCCTGAAGCTTTTGTTCTGAGAAAAAAAAAAAATTTCCAGGGTTTCAAACTTGAAAAAACACCTGAACACAGCCAGACACATTTTCCATCGTCTGGTCAGCTGAGAAAGTGTTGGCCTGTGGCTCCACTCACTTCCATCAGCCCCAGAAAGCCTTGGTGGGGGGCAGGAGGGAGGGCCAGGCAGGGCTGGGGACCTGGCCGCCCACACTCCTTCTCAGGCCTGCGGGGAACGCCCTGCTCCCCAACTAAGCAGCCTTCTCTTTGTTCTCTTCCTTCTCTTGTAAACCCCCGTTTCCTGCCCTGTTCCCTCCCTGAACATGCTCTTCACCTGGCAAGCAGAGGAAGCTACGTTGGGATATGTGAGCAGAGTGCTCTGTGGTGCTGCTGTGTGCCCCGCCTTCCTGTAGCCCCTTGTCCCTGCTCCTGCCCCGCCCCTTTCCCTGCCAGTCACGCCTCTTTTCTGCCCTGCCCCGCCCCTTTCCCTGCCAGTCACGCCTCTTTTCTGCCCTGCCCCGCCCCTTTCCCTGCCAGTCACGCCTCTTTTCTGCCCTGCCCCGCCCCTTTCCCTGCCAGTCACGCCTCTTTTCTGCCCTGCCAGACGCCATTCCCGGCCCTGCCTCTCCCTGCCCGTGTCACGCCCCTTTCCTGCTCCTGCCACACCCTATTCCCCGGCCCTGCCTCTCCCTGCCCGTGTCATGCTGCTTTTCTGCCCCTGCCATACCTCTTCCCTACCCCGCCCCTTTCCCGCTTCTGCCCCGTCACGCCCAATTCCGTGCCCCCCCCACCCGCTTTCCTCTTCTTGCCCCTGCCCCATTCCCTGCCCTTGCCCCGCCCCATTCCGCTCTGCCCCCTCCCTGTCCCACCTCTTTCTTGCCTCCGTCCCGCCCTTTTCCTGCCTGCTCCTAGACCTGCTCCTGCCTCTGCCCTCCCCAGGCTTGGGCAGCGGAGCGGGGCAGCCAAGCGGCACTGAGCCAGCTTTGCCCCTCGCCCCCATCTCGAGGGGCCACGCACCACTTCGGGGAGGAGCCAGGGCGGGGCCTGACCCCACAGAGCTTTAGTTGTTCCCCCAGGGAGCGGCTGGGGACAACCCGCCCATTCTGGGGTCTGAGACCTGTGAGCCTGCCCTGTGCCTGGCCCACTTCTGCTTCCTCTTAGCCCAGGAGGGGTCCCGTGCTGGGAGGGGCCCTCACACCCTACCCCCCAGCTTTCTGCCTGGTGGTGAGCTTGCCCCGCTGTTCGCCACCATCTTTCGCCTTTGCCTGGCAGCTCAGCCCCAGGCAGAAGTCAGGCCCGCTCCACCTCCTGCTGTGCCTGGCCCATGTGTTCCCCCCACAGTGATGTGCACGGCCGTCCTGTGGGGAGGGAGGGCTCTGGGAGAAGAGCCCCTTCTTGAGTGTTCCCCATCGGTTTGTCCCCAGGGCTGCGCTGGCCTCGGCACACCAGTGCCACCCGCTGCCCCAGACGCTGAGCGTTCTGAAGAGCACGCCGCAGGTGCGAGGCATGCACACCATCATCAGGTAGGACCCACCCGGGGACGGAGGCCCCGCGCGCGCTCCCGCTCCGCGCGCGCTCCCGCTCAACCTTCGGCCCCGCAGGGACAAGGAGACCAGCCGCGACGAGTTCATCTTCTACTCCAAGAGGCTGATGCGGCTGCTCATCGAGCACGCGCTCTCCTTCCTGCCCTTTCAGGTTTGTGGCCCGCGAGCTGGGGGTGCGTCCCGGAGCCGGCGCGGACTCCCTGCGCTCACCCAGTCCTCACCTTTCACCCCGCAGGACTGCGTTGTGCGGACCCCGCAGGGGCAGGACTACGCGGGCAAGTGCTACGCGGGGAAGCAGGTACCTGCCTGGCGCACTTGGGCGCGGGACGGGCTGCTGGGGCGGGATGTGGGTGCTTAGCCTCCCCTCCCCGCAGATCACAGGTGTGTCCATCCTGCGTGCCGGTGAAACCATGGAGCCCGCCCTGCGCGCTGTGTGCAAAGACGTGCGCATCGGCACCATCCTCATCCAGACCAACCAGCTTACCGGGGAGCCCGAGGTGCGTGGGGGCAGCTGGGGCGATGAGCCCGGGGCTGGGGGCAGAGGGAGCCGCACCTGCCGCCTGACCCGTGCCGCCCGCAGCTGCACTACCTGAGGCTGCCCAAGGACATCAGCGATGACCACGTGATCCTCATGGACTGCACCGTGTCCACGGGCGCCGCGGCCATGATGGCGGTGCGCGTGCTCCTGGTGAGTGGGCCCTGGGTAGGCGGGGCAGGTTCAGGCAGAGTTGGGATTTACCTGCCCATACACTTTGTAGGACCACGACGTGCCTGAGGACAAGATCTTTCTGCTGTCACTGCTCATGGCAGAGATGGGCGTGCACTCAGTGGCCTATGCGTTTCCACGAGTGAGAATCATCACCACGGCGGTGGACAAGCGGGTCAATGACCTTTTCCGCATCATCCCAGGCATTGGTGAGGCTGCCCAGGCCCTTCAGCCGTGCATGAGGGCAAGGTGGGTGGCCCTGGGAGGCCCCACCACACACTGGCCCGCTTTCTCCAGGGAACTTTGGCGACCGCTACTTTGGGACAGACGCGGTCCCCGATGGCAGTGACGAGGAGGAAGTGGCCTACACGGGTTAGCTGCCCAGTGAGCCGTCCCCGTCCCCGCCACCCTCCTTCTGCCTTCTGACCCAGGATTGCCGAATACAAAGATGTTAATTTTTACAATGTTACCAGTATAATTTATTTTATGCATTTTATAAAATAAAGCAAGCTTTAGAAAAATGAAGGTGTGATTGGTTAGTTACAGCACAGGAGTGGCGTCCTGGCTGAGGCTTGCGTTTGTGGAGACTCCCGTGGGGGGGGAGGGAGGGAGGGAGCTGAGGGCCCTGCCTTCTCCCATGTAGGACGAGGCATTCCCAGTCTTGCACTTGTGCCAGATCAAGGAAGGGGTAGAACTGGGCCCTGCAGCTCCCAGCTCTGCTAGATGGGGGCCCTAGAACCCATGGCTTGGTGGCCACCTGGCCTGGACCTAGAGAGGGGACAGGGCCCCCTGGTGCTCTGGGTCTCAAGAGGCAGCCTCTGTGGCTTTTCCCCCGGGGGCCAATGAGCCTGGAGCCGCTGCTGCTAAGGGCCCGCCCCGGGCACCCCTCCAGACCTGGAGGCCCACTCGCCTCCCGTGGTCTCTGCCGTGCCCACACCCGCGAGCCCGGGTTCCCTTAGGTCCTGCCTACCCTGCTCTCCGCGCACGTCCCCCTCGTGCTCCCCGAGGGGAGTCGCCGCCGCAGTTTACTGAGGAAGAGGAGGTGCACGCGCAGCGCCCACACGACGGGCCCCGGAGTGTGGGGAGAAGCCCGGATAACTCCCATCAGCCTCCCGGGCTCAGCCGTGTAGCTCAGGACTGATGCTGGGGGCTCAGCCGTGGGCCGGACGCATCTTGACACAGGACGCGGTCCTCCGGTGACTCTTCGCAGCAGCCACGTCCTCTCAAGCACCAGCGTCTTCCTGCGTGGAAGTCCACGGCCAAGGGCGCGGCGTCCTCGGAGCCTGGGACCTCGATTATGTCGGATGCCGGATCCTGGACAGCGGTCTGCTGACCAAGGGAGGGACACCGCGAGGCCTTGCATTGCAGTGGGGTCTCCCACTGCCCATGCGACCAGGCCAGGTGGGCGCTGGTCCCCACGTGGGCAGCCCATCTGCGGGTGCAGCACTCCCCGCCACTCACCCCGCCCCACCGGCCCCGAGTGGCCACGCCCCTGCCCAGTCCCCGCCCTGCCCCCCACCCTGACCCCGCGCGGCCCGGCTGGCGCTGGGACGTGGTCCCGTGGTCCTTTCGTCGGGCTCCTTGGTCGCTCCTCGGTCTCGGTCGCAAGGAGCGGAGCGCGAGGAAGGCATAGCCGCGGGGAGGGTGGTCCGACCCCGTCTCCAAGACGGGGTCCTGTTTACCAGGAGAAACAAGGGCGATGACCCTCACTGGCAGGGGTCTCGCTGCCCACCACCCAGTGTCCAGCGTTCGTCTTGCTGTTACTTAACATTGCTCTGTAAGAATCCCATATCGAAAATACTGAACATAGGCCGGGCGCACTGCCTCACACCTGTAATCCCAGCACTTTGGGAGGCCTACACAGGTTCGAGACCAGCCTGGCCAACATGGTGAAACCCTGTCTCTACTAAAAATAAAAAAAAATTAGCTGGGCATGGTGGCGTTTGCCCCTAGTCCCAGCTACTCAGGAGGCTGAGGTACAAGAATCGCTTGAACCCGGGAGGCGGAGGTTGTAGTGAACCGAAATCACACCATTGCACACTAGCCTGGATGACAGAGCAAGACTCTGTCTCAAAAAAAAAATAATAATAATAATAAACGTGGATTCTACCTAATTAAGAAAATTCAAAGACCAAACCAGAAAAAAAGTCTGACAACACTAAGGCTGGAAGGGGCAGCGAGAAGACGGGGATCCTCTTTGCAAGGCAGTGTGGGGCCACCAGTCAAGAGATGGCTTCCAGATCCCACTCCCAGCGATAACTCAGCAGCGACATTCAGGCAGCTTTGTTTCCACAGTGAGAAACTAGAACCCTGGGGTCAGTTAGCCCAGGACCGGTCGTGATTAATTCGTGACTGTTCTGTACAGAAGCTAAAATAAACTAGACCTAATATAACCACACGGCTTGTGTTTTAAATACTCCTGTATCGAACGAGAAACAGGCTGGGCGCTGTGGCTCACGCCTGTAATCCCAGCACTCTCGGAGGCCGAGGTGGGCAGATTACCTGAGGTCCGGAGTTCAAGACCAGCCTGGCCAACATGGTGAAACCCCCTCTACCAAAAACAAAAACCGGGCGTGGTGGCACG
>NW_012104365.1:6071205-6078364 GCF_000951045.1 Mandrillus leucophaeus | reverse complement strand
GATTCTCCTGCCTCAGCCTCCTGAGTAGCTGCGATTACAGGCACACGTACCACCATGCCCGGCTAATGTTTTTTGTATTTTCAATAGAGACAGGGATCCACCATGTTGGCCAGGATGGTCTCGATCTCCTGACCTTGTGATCCACCCGCCTCGGCCTCCCAAAGTGCTGGGCAATACAGGTGTGAGCCACCATGCGCGGCCCTTACTTCATTTTTCTTAAGGTTGAATAGAGGATTTCAAGATGTTACATTCTTCTGAGTTTTTGCTTGTTAGTTTGTTGAGACAGGGTCTCCCTCTGTCACCCAGGCTGGAGTCTGGGGTGGGACCACAGCTCACCGTAGCCTGGACTTCCTGGGCTCAAGTGATCATCCCTCCTGGGGAGCTGGGGCCTCAGGCACAGCGACGCCAGTAATTTCAAACTCTTTAAAGTCTTTTTTGAACAGACACGATCTCGCTGTTTGTTGCCCAGGTGAGTCTTGAACTCCTGGGCTCAAGCAATCCTCCCACTCTGGCCTCCCAAAGTGCTGGGATTATAGGCATGAGTCACCACGCCCGGCCTCTTTGCTCCAGTCTTGATACTTAGAAAATGGAGGTGAAAACAGAATCAAGAGGAGGGGGCATTTGTCCACATGTGGACCAGGCAGGAGGCAAGTTCCAGCCACAAGGGGTGTGGGGGCTCCTAAGATCGGCTGCTGCTTCTCCAGAACCGGGGATCTGCTCTCGAAAACCAGGGATCTGTGGGACCAGGGAATAAGACACACGTGGGGTCTGCAGTGAAAACATTTATTTTACAACAGTAATCTTTATTTTAGGTCAACATTCAGACATACAAGACGGAGATCACCATGCGGAACCAGCCTGGCCCTCAGATGTGTGTGCTCGAGCCAGGATCAGCCGGAGTCTGACAGCGCCTGCACCCCAACACGGTCGGACTCCAGGACGCCAGTGAAAAAACCAGTGCATGGACAAGCAGCTTCCATGCGTTTGCGTTTGATTTTTAAAAACAAGACATATTTCAGTGTTAACTTCCCCCCCTCACCTGGTTTGAAACATTTTCCCCATTTTCCAGAGAAACAATATCTACCAAAAGGTGCCGCCTGCAGGACCCGGCCCAGCCCCTTCTGGAGGTGCTGCTCTGTATCCTCCTCTGGGGCGGACCTGGGGCCAGGACGGGGCCCCTCCCCAGGCTGCCCTTCAGATGCAGCTTTGCCACTGATTGTATGTGTTGCTTAGAAAATCGGCTTTAATGTTTCAAGGGAGGGAAGGGTTTCCAGTCACCTCCTAGATTTCACACCGGGACACACACCTGGGTCAGGTGGGCGTGACACGGAGCCCCCAGGATGGGCACCCAACCCTGCAGAGCAGA
Organism: Mandrillus leucophaeus; assembly: GCF_000951045.1. Lineage (NCBI taxonomy): Eukaryota > Metazoa > Chordata > Mammalia > Primates > Cercopithecidae > Mandrillus > Mandrillus leucophaeus. The sequence continues at coordinate 6,076,998 of NW_012104365.1, read as the reverse complement.
GGCCAACACCGGTGGGGGCCGTGGCAGTGCCCTGGGCACACATCCTCTGCACACAGTGGGCTCAGCGCTTCCTTCTGTGCACCTGCCAGGAAAGCCTCTTGCAGGTCCCTGCCCGACTCCCAAGAAACCAAAGGCCGTTTCAGAGCCACCTTAAATTGTACTTGCGGCTTCACCACGGGACAGCAGCACAAACGACACGCCTGCTGTGTGATATATACATATACACATATGTACACACACGGACACACCACAGCCCACACTCACAGCATGTGACGACGCGAACCGTTGCTGGTAAGGACAGTAAATACGTAGCTTTTGCCAATTCCACAGGAGGATGATTTACAACCAAAATAACAGACACAGGCCAGTCCTGCGCCACACGGGTTCACAGCTCCGAATACTGGGAAAGGGTGAGGTCAGTCACTTCGTGTCCCCCACGAGATGTCCCCACAGTAGGATGCACTGAGCCAGAGCTAAGGGAGGGTGGACAAGCCCCACGTCGAACTCTGCCCGCAGCACCTGGACCCTCCAGAGGCAGCCTGCGTGCTGGTGCCCCCACAGCACAAGGCCCACCCCAAACAGACGCCCTGGGCTCAGCAGGCGACGGGGGCCACTGGCGACACGCAGCACCTGGGAGCAGCCTCGACGGCACGAGGCTCCAGGGCCTTTCCCGGACGGCAGCGCCGACCTGAAGATGAAGCTTTTCCTGCTGGGCACATGCGCACACCAGGTCCTTTTTCTAACAGGTCCCCACTGGGTGCTGCTGCACGAACTGAACACAGAGAGCTAGGAAAGTTCACAAACACTGAGCAGTAATATCTAAAGCAGTTTAAAAATAAAGCCAAAAGGAAGACAAAAAAATCCCACGTCACTGAGTGGAGACAATCTACACAGCAGCTGCCGTGAAGGGCCCTCGGGCTGCAGCCATGCCTTCTGCAGGTCAGAAGCAGTCCGTGCTGCCTGGACCCCCTTGTGAACTGGACAGGCCTCGAAGCACAGCCCCAGCAGGCCCCTGGCAGCGCCCAGCAGCGGCTCCAACGGGACATTCTGTGCTCACGGCCACACACGCTCACAGCACCGTCTGCAGCCTCAGAGTGAGCGGTCGGGGATCCCGTCACTGCCACCGGAAGGCAGGGATGCTGGGGGCGTCCTGATCTGTTAGCATGTGGACAGGGAGATGCGTAAGCTGTCCCTGGGGACTCACCACCTCTTTTAATGGGGAACAGTCCACTCAATAAAAAGAGAAATAAAACCTGGAAGGATCTTCTTCCTTAAGACAAGACAAGGCCTTAAAACCAACAGGGCAGAGCTGCTGACAAGGGTTCTGCTTCCAGGTCAGGCAGTGGGAGGAGCTCCAGGCCCCAGTGTCTGGGCTTCCTGGGGGTCTTAGAATCACAGTCACTACCGTGAGAATGGCCACGGCCATGAGTTACTTAGGTTTTACAAATTCTGCAGGGGACCAGGTTCCACAAACCTCCAGACCTGCTGCTCCTTCCCCGCCTACCCCACCTTCTGCAGGGAGCTGCACGGTTCTAAAAAATGGTCCACTGGACTCTGTAACTGAAAAGCCATCGGGCAAGGGGCCCACTCTGATGAGTATCCAAGGACCTTGGAGTGTTCCAGCCACAGAGCTGTGTGCAGGCGCAACAGAGAGCCTGGCGGGGCTGAGCCAGGGCCCCCAGTGGGTGGCTCTCTACCTTAGGTCCAAGCTTAGAACCTGGCTCTTGGCCAGTCTGCAGAAAAATCACTCATGTCCTAAGCTACATCTACAAAAATTGCAAAGGCTGAGTGTCGCCGGCATCTCAGGCTGAACTTGCTGCTGTGCTGAGTGGCACAGAGGCACCCCACTGTCTCGCCGCCTCACATTTCAGGACAGGCCAATGAATTCTTACTCTTTTAGGAGAGGTCTGATTTTGACAAATTATTTCTAATTTAACATCACAGTGCATATCTCTCCTCTCGTCAAAGGTCTTCATGATCATTTTAGTGAGAAAAACAAAGAAAGGTGGGACGGACACAACTGCCCCAGGATCTGGTGCTCACGGCCGCCGGCTCACGGTCCATGTGGACCTAGAGGAGGGGTCAGCTGGGGGCCTCACCAGCACCCCGTTTCTAAGCACGTCCAGATGTGTCCTCACAACCATGTCCCTTCTGGCCACCTCCTGGTCCACCTGAACCTACCCCTCTACACAGCCTTGGGTGGCCGCTGAGGGCAATGAGCGAGCTGGGGCCACGGGTCAGCAGGCAGGTGGGGAAAGGAGGCTCATCGGCTTGGTCCGAGCCAGAGCCACCAGGGACGTTCTGCAGAAACCAGGCCCACTGGAGTCTGCAGCATGGGGCCAAAGGCAGGCCCAGCACAGGCCATGAGCCATGGAGCGGGGGCAGCTCTGAGCCCTCGGCCAGCACAGGCACGTCAGAACAGTTTCCCCTCGCTCCCCTACCCAGGGCACCACCACCAAGGTCTAGGACACACACGAGACTGACTTCCAATGGTCCGCACGTGGATTCCGACATGTGGACACTGGTGGTCTGACCTCCCAGGGACCCACAATGGTCCACAGGTGGATTCCGTGGTCTGGCCTCCCACAGACCCAACCCTTCTGAGCCAGAGGGTCCCTCTGGTCCAGTCAGTCCTTCCTCCAGGGACCTAATGAATCTGGCTCTGCCTGAATCATCGATGACGGGGCAAAGGCGAGTGGGGCAGACGGGAGCTCTGGCAAACACACGAGGAGGGGTCTTGGGAGAGCCCCCGTACCCAGCAACCGGGTGCTCACATATGCACAATCTACTCTCTGAGGCTCATCGGGCTGGTCCTACTCTCTGTGGTTCTAAAGGTCCAAAAAGGGCTACGGAAAGGACAGGTGGTCTGGAAGGAATGTGGAGAATGACCCCAAGACGGGAGGGGGGAGACTGGCCCCATCAATCCAGCTCAGAGCCCGGGAAAAGTGCAGGAACACAGACAGACAACCCCAACACGGGCGAAAGACACACCTCCGAGGACCGGAACCGCAGCGTCCACACGACAAGGAGACCAGGCCAGAAACACTGTGCGGAGGACACGGGGTCAACCTCGGAAGGAGCCTCCTATGCTTCCCACACCAAATTCTCCCACAGGAGAAACCCTGCCACGAGGCCCCGGAAACCACAGAGCCCCAAGCCAACTGTGCCCAGCACAGACACCAAGGAATGACGGTGACGCCGGTGACGCGGCCTCGCCCCTTTGCCGGCAGGTGAGATCAGTCCTACTGCAGCCTCAAGGCTGGGAGCACAGCAGGTGGACCAGACCCCGAGGCCAACGCGGTAACACAGCTCTGCCAGGAAGCACCTGCCTCCGGCCCCTCCAGCACAGGGAAGAAAGGGGCAGCCCCCCTTCTCCTCACCCACCTGGCTGGCTGCAGTCACCCCTCACCGGACCGGCCTGACCGACAGCCCTGAGGCAGCTCCACTGTGCGGTCAACGCGGTCGTGCCGCGGAACGTCCACAACACAGACACGGAACACAACCCCGTACATGCTATTACAAAAGGAAAAGAACAGAAGACCGTAGCTACACTGCTTTCAATACTGCATGCTACGCGCTTCGTGGGTCAAGGGTTGGCGCTGGGTGGGCGTGGAGGCAGGAGGGGCCCGGCGAGGCCGCCTTCCCATCTGTGTGACTACAGTTCATGACTCTAAGGTGGGCGTGGCCGGCGCTGGCTCCTCCTCTGACCTCAGCTTCTCCTGGATTTAGTTGAACCCGTCGGTGTGGTAGCTGGGGTGGGAGTCGGCTGTGAGCTGGGTGGTCTCGGTGGCAGATGCCGGCTGTATGACGATCGGCGTGTCTGTGGCCTCTGAAAAGCAAGCACACAGGGCACTGCACGGGGGCCGCAGCCTGGTGTGCGCCCACCAACGCTGGTCCTGTGGAGCGACTTTCGGGCACCTGGACAAACTCTCCACGGGGCGAGGCTACTCGCTGACCTCCACCCGCACGGCTTTCCTCCGTCGCCTTGGGTCACCACCAGCCCTTGGCCCTCAGCCCCGCCCCAACTGCCTGCCGCCCTGCCCCGCCTCGCAGTCGTGGGATCTACTGCTACCGCAGGTCACGGTGGGGACAGCTCTATGCGCCTGCTTTACCTCAGGGTCCACGTTCACACCTCAACAGTCCCAGCTGCCACCACAAACACTCGCGGCACAGTGTCAGTGCCCTCCTGTTTGACAAGACAGGTTGACACCATTCAGGGCCCGTTCTGGCTCTGCCCCACACACACACACACACACAGAGGCCCTGGGGCGGGCACTCACCCCTCTCGTCAGACTGCAGCTGGGCCTCCAGATCCTCAGGGGACACGTAGAACTCCGTCTCCTCGCCCTCAGGAGCCTTGGGCTTACACTTCCCGCAGCAGCAGTTGAAGCAGCAGCACAGACAGCAGCAGCAGTAGCAGCACGTGAGGAGGCCACAGAAGACAAACAGGGCCTGGGGGGAGAAGGTGGCGTCACAAGGCCTCCGAGGCCCCTGGAGAAGGCGGGGCAGGGCTCCCAAATGCCCTCAGCAGAAGGCAGGGGGTCCATTCCAGGTGGGGACACTGCCTTCCAGACAGGAAGCAGAAGGAAATAACTGACAAAGGGAGGGGGAGAGACAGAAAGAAACCCGCTGCTTAAAGAAAAGCAGCCTCCAGGCCGGGCGCGGTGGCTCACGCCTGTAATCCCAGCACTTTGGGAGGCCGAGGCGGGCAGATCAGTAGGTCAGGAGATCAAGACCACGGTGAAACCCCGTCTCTACTAAAAAATACAAAAAATTAGCCGAGCGTGGTGGTGGACACCTGTAGTCCCAGCTACTCGGGAGGCTGAGGCAGGAGAATAGCGTGAACCCGGGAGGCAGAGTTTGCAGTGAGTGGAGATCGCACCATTGCACTCCAGCCTGGGAGACAGAGCAAGACTCCGTCTCAAAAAACAAAAAAACAGCCTCCAGGTCGGGGACTGGAGGCGGTGGTTCACGCCTCCGTGAATCCAGCAGTTCAAAGTTAAAGTAAGCTAGGATCTCACCACAGCACTCCAGTCGGGGCAACGGAGCGAGACTAACATTCACTAAAGTACTTTATAAGGATGCTAGTGAGGAGGCCGACTAGTCAGAACCAAACACGGGCTTCTCACAAAGGCCACCTGGCGATTCAAACCCTCTGGCCTTATATGCGACACTAGGAACAAACGGAGGGAAGGAAGAAACGTGAATAGAACACTGAGGCTCCTTTCCTCCTCTACCTCGGGAAGGACTGGGAGCCACTTACAGAAAAAAACCTGGCGGCTCCGCAGGGCTCTTCCCTGGGACAATCTGGACGCTCTGGCTTGTTCCAGGCAGGACACCAAGCCAGGGACAGAGCTTCGCCCATCACACAGGTGAGGAGAAAGGCTCCATGTGCCCAGAAATAGAGTTGCTGGCATCAACGCACTGGCACTTCAGTGCCGGGAACCCTGCAGGCATGGAGTGACCCAGGTGCCCGCACGGCGGCAGCTTGCCCTCACCTTGGCCCACCAGCTGGACAGCACGAAGTAGGTGTTCACGTTCTCTTCCCCAAACTGCTCGGCCACGTAGAGCCCCAGCGAGCCGTACTTGTCGTAGATGTTCCTTTTTGTGGCGTCTGTCAGGATGGCGTGCGCGTTGTTGATCTCCTTAAACTTGTCTGCAGCCTCCGGGTTGTCAGGGTTCTTGTCGGGGTGATATTTCAAGGCAAGTTTCCTGCAACCCAAAACCATGTCCTGGCTCTACCCTGGCCTTTGTCCCACCCGCACCACTGCTGGGTGCAGCGCAAGGCAGGTC
>NW_012104365.1:6069552-6070195 GCF_000951045.1 Mandrillus leucophaeus | reverse complement strand
AACATGAATACAATAATTTTAAGCTATAAGGAGCACATTACACATACAAAAGTGTTATGTAGCTGTGACCAGTTCAACGCTGAGTCGGCCAGGATAAAGTATGTGCAATGGTTCTTGGTAAAATGCAGACTAAACCACACGAGGCATGTGTCTTCCTGGGGGGAAGTGGGGGCCCACCCTTGTCCACTTACCGATAGGACTTTTTAATGTCATCTGAGGTTGCGTTCTTGTCCAGCCCAAGGACGTGGTACAATGACTCCCCAGAGGTCGACAGTGAGCGCTGTCTCTGGTCTGCCATGTTAAGCTAATCTAGAAGAAAAAATAAAGTATCACAAAGCATAGATGAAAGTACCAAGGGCAGAGCTGATGGACTTTATTCCATATGACCATTCAAAGCAAAAGAATCCAAGGCTGCCTTGTGGAGTTTACAGCGTGCACAGACAGACGCCACGGCATGGAGACGTGGGAGAGCGCAGTCCCCAGGGGGCACAAGGTTTCTACACTGCATGCAAAGTGCTGCAACACGGCCACCCCAAGAGATCCCGAAAAATTGGAGGCTATACTGTGGCCACCCCAAGAGATCCCGAAGAATTGGGGGCTATACTGTGGCCACCCCAAGAGATCCCGAAGAATTGGGGGCTAT
>NW_012104365.1:6068828-6069502 GCF_000951045.1 Mandrillus leucophaeus | reverse complement strand
CCTCACTGTCCAGCTCTCCAGGGCGGCAGGGGCCAGGGACAAAAGCAAGCTCTGCGGTTGCTTCAGGTAAACCTCCTCATCCTGACCCAGCCTCAGAGAGAGTCCCAAGGGCAGTGAGTGCCAGGGCACATCTAAGTTCAGCAGCACCAAGGCCAGCCCCGGGGTCCCAGCCGCTAACTGCACACGTGCCAAGTGAATGGTAAGCATGGCGGGGCGTAATGATGGCATTTTAACATGTTTTATGAACCACACAACGCTAGCACACAAGAGGAGGACTATCTGAATTGTCTGGATTAGTGGTGGTGTCTCTTACAGGTTACTCAATGAGATTCTACCTAAGAGCGTACTTCTTCAAGTTCAATCAGAAGAGGCCACAACACAGTGAGGGCTGTCATCACTGTGCTACAGCAAGGAGACCACGGGACCATCCAACGCTCTGCGGCTCCTGTGAGGCCTCGAACAGGTTCAGACCCTGATTCCCCAGGGAACTGTGGACAGTGTGTAAGCTTCTACTAAGTGCTATTTTTTGTGGGCAAGAGAACATGAATACGGCCAGGCACAGTGGCTCAAGCCTGTAACCCCAGTACTTTGGGAGGCCGAGACGGGCGGATCACGAGGTCAGGAGATCGAGACCATCCTGGCTAACACGGTGAAACCCCGTCTCTACTAAAAAA
>NW_012104365.1:6063090-6067788 GCF_000951045.1 Mandrillus leucophaeus | reverse complement strand
TTGGGGGCTATACTGTGGCCACCCCAAGAGATCCCGAAGAATTGGGGGCTATACTGTGGCCACCCCAAGAGATCCCGAAGAATTGGGGGCTATACAGTGGGCCAGCGCAGCGGCTCACAGCTGTCATCCCAGCATTTTGGGAGGCTGAGGCGAGAGGACCACTTGAGCCCAGGAGTTTGAGGCTGCAGAGAGCTATGATCACACCCCTGCACTCCAGCCCATGGACAGAGTGAGATCCTGCTCCTTAAAAAATAAATTAATTAAATAAATTAATTAAAATAAACACGCATATTGTAATCCTTACAGCAACCTCTGCATAAAAAATTAAAGAGGTATCAGCTAAAAGATTAAAAGAAAAATGAAAAAGTAACTCAACACAGGAAACAAACAGAAAATTAGTTGGAAGATGTAAATCCAAACATACCAACAATTAGATTCAATGTTAGTAGACAAAAAACTCCAATTAAAGAAAGGGACTGCCTGAATGGATAAAAATGCAGAACCAACTCTAATTTTAATACTTTCTCAGAAATCAACACAACAGACAAAAAAAACAATCAGGAAAAACATCGATGTTCTGAACAACACTATCAACCAGCATGACCTGATCCTCACAGAACGCCCCATGTCTAGAGAATATAGAGTTTCTTTTTTTTTTTTTTGAGACAGTATTGCTCGTTGCCCAGGCTGGAATGCAACGCTGAGATCTCAGCTCACTGCAACCTCCACCTCCCCGGTTCAAGCAATTCTCCAGGCTCAGCCTCATGAGTAGCTGGGATCACAGGCACGCGCCACCACGCCCAGCTAATTTTTGTATTTTTAGTAGAGATGGGGTTTCTCCATGTTGGTCAGGCTGGTCTTGAACTCCCGACCTCAGGTGATCCGCCCGCCTCGGCCTCCCACAGTGCTGGGGTTACAGGCATAAACCACTGCGCCTGGCGAGAATACACAGTTTTTAACTAATCAACCACCATGACGTGACAGTCACAGAACACCCAACATCTAGAGCACACACTTTGTTTTTAACTGAACGCTGTATACTGACCAAGACAAGCCACATATTAGGGCTTCGAACTGGTTTCAATAAATGTAAATGGAATGAGGTCGTACACAGCACAACCCCTGACTTAACAGCTACAAACTGGAAACCCAGGAGACAGATACATCATAAAACCTCAAGTACTCTTGATATTCAACAACACACCTCCAGCTAACATGTAGCTCAAAGAAATCACAGGAGAAATTAGCAAATATTTTCGATTGAATAATAAATACAATGCACGTGACAGTTCATTTTATGTCTCCTTGGCTGCATCGTGGGGTACCCAGATCAAACACGACTTCGGGGCGTGTCTGGGAGGGTGCTTCTGGGTAAGAGCAGCACCCGAGCTGGGGACTCAACGAAGCCAACTGCCCTGCCCCGTGCAGGTAGGTCTCGCCCCAGTCCACGGGGGTCCTGAACAGAAAGGGGTGGAAGGAGGTGTTGGCCTGTGTTCCTTCTCGCCTGCCAGCCTGAGCTGGGCCATGGTCTCCTGTCCTTGGACTGTATTATCCCACGGCTTTCCTCCATCTTCAAATGGCAGAGCATGAGACTTTGTCTCCATAATCATGTGGGCCAATTCCTCATATTAAATCTCCTTTGCAAAGAGACACAGATAACGGCAACGTCCCTCTGCAGAATGCTGACTAGCACAACACGTTAACCAAGGCCTAAGGCTCCACCTCAGGAAACTACAAAGTAACAGGATAAACCCAACATAAATGGCAGGAAGGAAATCACTACAAAGTAACAGGATAAACCCAACATAAATGGCAGGAAGGAAATCACTACAAAGTAACAAGATACACCCAATATAAATGGCTGGAAGGAAAATCATAAGGAACAGAGATCAAGGAAAACAAACATAATTTTCACAAGGCCAAGAGAGTTGGTTCTTTGAGCAACACGAGGAAAGAAGGTTCATCACTACAGACCCTAGAGGCACGAAAAGGATAAAATTCAAACTTCATGCCAAGAAATTAGAAAAATTAGATGAAATGGACAAATACCTTGAAAACTACAATTAACAAGACTGATATGAAATGAAGTAGAAAATCTGAATAGCCCTGCATCTGTTAATGAAGTTAGATTTGTAATAAAAAACCTCCAGAGGGCCGGGCGCGGTGGCTCACGCCTGTAATCCCAGCACTTGGGGAGGCCGAGGCAGGTGGATCACGAGGTCAGGAGATCGAGACCATCCTGGCTAACACGGTGAAACCCCGTCTCTACTAAAAATACAAAAAAATTAGCCGGGTGTGGTGGCGGCGCCTGTAGTCCCAGCTACTCGGGAGGCTGAAGCAGGAGAATGGCGTGAACCTGGGAGGCAGAGCCTGCAGTGAGCCGAGATCGTGCCACTGCACTCCAGCCTGGGCGACAGAGCGAGACTCCGTCTCAAAAAAAAAAAAAAACCCCAGAAAATTCCAGACCCAGATTTTTTTTTTACCAAATATTTAAGAAATGACATCAATGTGGGGTTTTTTGAGACAGTCTCGCAGTCTTGCCCTGTGGCCCAGGCTGTAGTGCAGTGGCGCGGTCTCGGGGACACTGGCAGGAAGCAGCTGAATGCCCAGGCAGATGGGGTAGGTCCCCGGTGAAACCCACCTCCAAGCCAAAGACAGTTTAAAGCCTGACAGCTGAGCCACCAGTGAAATTCTCAGACCAGATTAAGTTAAATTCTCAGGCCTTCCTGTTTGCCACACTTTCCTCTGATTAAACCCCACTCTTCACCTGTTTTATACATACCTACCCTTTCCTAATTTTTTTTTTTTTTTTGAGGTGGAATCTCGCTCTGTTGCCCAGGCTGGAGCACAGAGGCATGACCTCAGCTCACTGCAATCTCCGCCTCCCAGGTTCAAGCGATTCTTCTGCCTCAGCCTCCCGAGTCACTGCGACTACGGGCACGCGAACCACGCCCAGATAATTTTTGTATTTTTAGTAGAGATGGGGTGACCTTGTGATCCGTCTGCCTCGGCCTCTCAAAGTGCTGGGATTACAGGCGTGAGCCACAGCGCCTGGCCTCTAACTGGTTTTCTACACTGTCATGCCTACTTTGGAATGGTGTCTTTGCGTTAACCTTTTTGGCATACTCACAAAGCCATCAGCAAGCACTGCAAGCACTTTGCATCCTGAGTCTGTAAAAGGCCCCAGACCCAGCCACACAGGCGGATTTTCCTGCCTTCGGGTAGGGGAACAGCCCCTGCATCCCCTGGTCCAACGAAAGTTGTTTCACTGCTCAATAAACTTCTTCTCCGCCCTCCTCATCCTTCAATGTCCAGTGTATCCTTGATCTTGGGTGTGGCACACGAGCTCAGGAACCACCGAACACAGGTGAGTTGGGGCACGCCAGCATGGCCAAGCAGGACCCAGGTGGGGCATCGCTACCCATGGGTCCCCAGTTTGCTAAGTGACTGAGAAGAAAAATCCTAAGTCATCAACTCACTGTAACCTCCGCCTCCCAGGTTCAAGTGATTCTCCTGCCTCAGCCTCCCGAGTAGCTGGGATTACAGGCACGCGCCACCACGCGTGGCAAATCTTGTATTTTTAGTAGAGATGGGGTTTCCCCACGTTGGTCAGGCTGATCTTGAACTCCTGACCTCAGGTGATCCACTCACCTCAGCCTCCCAAACTACTGGGATTACAGGGGTAAGCCACCGCGTCCGGCTAAAACCTGGATTTTTAGAAAGGAATGAAGACCACTGGAAATGGTAAATACCTAGGAAAAAGACCATTTTTTGCTTTTCTGTTTGTTTGGAGACAAGGTCTTGCTCTGTCACCCAGGCTGAACGCAGTGGTGTGATAAGAGATCACAGCAGCCTCAACCTCTCAGACTCAAGTGATCCTCCCAACTCAGCCTCCTGAGTAGGTGGGACGACAGGCGTGAGCCACCATGCCAGCTAAGCTTTTAGAAATTTTTTGCAGAGACGGGGTCTTACTACGTTGTTCAGGCTGATCTTGAATTCCTTGGCTCAAGCGATCCTCCGGCCTTGGGTCGTGGTCACCAAAGTGCTGAGATCACAGAAGCCAATCCTTTCTGATGTCTATTTTCTTTTCTTTTTTTAGTAGAGTCTCACTCTGTCAGCCAGGCTGGATGGAGTGCAATGTGGTGCAATCTTGGCTCAATGCACCCTCCGCCACCTAGGTTCAAGCGATTCTCCTGCCTCAACCTCTCGGGTAGCTGGGATCACAGGCGTGAACCACCACACCCGGCTAATTGTTTTCTATTTTTAGTACAGATGGGGTTTTCACCATGTTGGCCAAGATAGTCTTGAACTCCTGACCTCAGGTGATCCGCCCGCCTCGGTCTCTCGAAGTGCTGGGATTACAGGCATGAGCTGCCAAGCCTAGACTGTCAATTCTCTTGGGGCAATGAGTCTGGGAGTTTACCACTTGATGTTTGAAGTAACCTCACAACTCCATTCTTCCTAAACTTGTTTTAATTAAATTTCAAGGGAGCCAGGAGTGGTGGTTGACGCCTGTAATACCAGCACTTTGGGAGGCTGAGGTGGTTGAATCACCTGAGGTCTGGAGTTGAAGACCAGCCTGGCCAATATGGTGAAACCTCATCTCTACTAAAAATATAAAAATTAGGCCAGGCGTGGTGGCTCATGCCTGTAATTCCAGCACTCTGGGAGGCCAAGGCGGGGGAATCACGAGGTCAG
>NW_012104365.1:6060693-6061340 GCF_000951045.1 Mandrillus leucophaeus | reverse complement strand
GAAGGAAGGAAGGAAGCAAAGAAGGAAAGAAAGAAGGAAGGGAGGGAGATGAAAAGCAAACAAAAAGGGTCACATTTTACAAATCTAGCGTATCCCAGTCTGTTCTGCTGGCAGTAGCCCCAGGGCCTGCACACGTGCCGAGGCAGACAAGAGCGCACACATGCAGGGACACTGAGCTTCTCAGTGGGACCCGTGTCTTCCCTCCCTATGCCAGAGCAGCTGCTCTATGACCTCAGCTCCTTCACAGCCCTGGCTGTAGCCTGAGGCCCCCTGGCATGGTGGCCAGCCCCACCAGACACTGGTGGATGACAGCCCTGCTGACCCCAGCCCCTTCTCCCACCACACCCACCATCCTTCCTGGTCCAACACAGGACGACTTGCTCCTGGGCAGAGACAGAGCGCTGAGTCCCACGTCAGCCCCTGACACAACCTGCCATCTCTTCCAACACCCTGCCCTGCTCCCTGCCACCTGGAGAGCTCTCACTCAGACCCCAGAACCCTGAACCTGCCCTTGGGAACCTCTCCTGACACACAGCAGGGTGCATCCTCTTCCATGGCACTGTCCTGGGCCCTGGGCACACGTCCACACAGCCGGGTGTGCCCTCTTCCGTGGCACTGTCCTGTGCGTCCTCTTCCGTGGCGCTGTC
>NW_012104365.1:6053688-6055118 GCF_000951045.1 Mandrillus leucophaeus | reverse complement strand
GCACTCCAGCCTGGGTGACAGAGCGAGACTACATCTCAAAAAAAGAAAAAAAAAAAAAAATTAGCCGGGTGTGGCGGCGCACACCTGCAATCCCAGCTAGCCAGGCGTGCTGGCGGCGCCTGTAGCCCCAGCTACTCAGGAGGCTGAGGCAGGAGGATGGCTTGATTCCGGGAGGAGGAGCTTGCAGTGAGCTGAAATTGCACCACTGGACATCAGTCTGGGTGACAGAGTGAGACCCCGTCTCCAAAAATAAATTTCAAGGGGACCCCATGTCAACAGAAAGGTTGTAACACAGCTAGAGGAGACGCCTGGTGTGCAGCCGCAGCTACACGAACAGCACCTGCTGCAGGTGACAAGCTGCCATCAGCGTTACTCAGCCTTCATTTCTGGAGGGCTAAGTTCCAACCTTTAGTCGGAATTCTTTTTTTATTTGAGATGGAGTCTCGCTCTGTCACCCAGGCTGGAGTGCAGTAGCTGGATCTCGGCTCACTGCAAGCTCTGCCTCCCGGGTTCACGCCATTCTCCTGCCTCAGCCTCCCAAGTAGCTGGGACCACAGGCGCCCGCCACCACGCCCAGTTAATTTTTGCATTTTTAGTAGAGACGGGGTTTCACCATGTTAGCCAGGATGGTCTCAATCTCCTGACCTCACGATCCACCCACCTTGGCCTCCCAAAGTGCTGGGATTACAGGTGTGAGTCACCACGCCCGGCCCCACTCAACTCTTTTAGTGACATCATTATCTTTAAAAAGCAAACAAGGTGGCCAGGTATAGTGGCTCACGCCTGTAATCCCAAAACTTTGGGAGGCCGAGGAGGGCGGATCACCTGAGGTCAGGAATTTGAGGCCAGCTTGACCAGCATGGAGAAACCTCACCTCCACCAAAAATGCAAAATTAGCCAGGCATGGTGATGCATGCCTATAATCCCACCTACTCAAGAGGCTGAGGTAGAAGAATCACTTGAACCCAGGAGGTGGAGATTGCAGTGAGGTGAGATCATGCCGTTGCACTCCAGTCTGGGCAACAAGAGCGAAACTCCGTCTCAAAACAAAACAAAACAAAACAAAAACAAACAAACAAGGCTTTGGGAGGCTGAGGCAGGTGGATTGCTTCTTGAGACCAAGAGTTCGAGACCAGTCTGACCGACATGGAGAAACCCGTTTCTACTAAAACTACAAAATTAGCCAAGTGTGGTGTCTCTACTACAACTACAAAATTAGCCGGGTGTGGTGGCATGCGCCTGTAATCCCAGCTACTCAGGAGGCTGAGGCAGGAGAATCACTTGAACCCTAGAGGGGGAGGTTGCAGTGAGCCAAGATCTCACCACTGCACTCCAGCCTAGGTGACAGAGTAAGACTCTGTCTAAGAACGAAGAAAGGAGGGAGGGAGGGAGGGAGGGAGGGAAGAAGGAAGGAAGGAGGGAGGGAGGGA
>NW_012104365.1:6050108-6051648 GCF_000951045.1 Mandrillus leucophaeus | reverse complement strand
GGATCATGAGGTCGGGAGATCGAGACCATCCTGGCTAACACGGTGAAACCCCATCTCTACGAAAAATACAAAAAATTAGCCGGGCGTGGTGGCGGGCACCTATAGTCCCAGCTACTTGGGAGGCTGAGGCAGGAGAATGGCGTGAACCCAGGAGGCAGAGCTTGCAATGAGCAGACATCGTGCCACTGCACTCCAGCCTGTGAGATAGAATGAGACTCCATCTCAAAAAAAAAAAGAAAGAAATATATGGAACATACAAATTATGATGCATAAACACCACGATCTTGTCTCTAATTTAAAAACTGGAAAATGATCAATAACCTGGAAGTTCCATTTTCCCCATATATACCTTAAATTCAATACTGTTCTCCTGCTTCTAAAAAAATTATCTCATGTTTATCCCTAAAAGCTATTTAGTTTTAATTTTTTGAGCTTAAAGAACAGCCTAGCACTGTGTTTACTTTTCTGTAATCTGCTTTTTTTTTTCCTTTAAGATAGGGTCTTGCTATGTTGCCCAGGCTAGCCTCCAATTCCCAGGCTGAAGTGATCTTCCACCTTCAGGCTCTGAGTAGCTGGGACTGTAGGCACACAGCACTGTGCCTGGTTTATCTAAGATTCGTCTACACTGCAGGTTGTAGCTACAATTCATTCATCTCCAGTGTGGTCACATTCTATTCTGTGAACAGACCACAACTGATCCATCCGCTCTTCCACCGAAGGACATCTGGGCTGTTCTCAGCTTCCGTTATCATCACCAAGTTGCTGGGAACATTCCTGAGCAGCAGGCGCGGTGGGTGGCGAGGGGCAGACAGCGTGAGGCTGATGCAGCTCCAGTGAGCACAGATACTGGCAGCAGGAGTGGGCGACCGTCACAGCAACAAGCAACTGAGGTGTGAGAAGACAGGCAGCGTCCCCACTCCCTGGGAAATGCAAATTAAACCACAGAGTGCTACTACACACACACCTATCAAAACTGCTTAAAAAGTAGTTCCAGAACTTTGGGAGGCCAAGGTGGGTGGATGGCTTGAGGTCAGGAGTTCAAGACCAGCCTGGTCAACATGGTGAAACCCAGTCTCTGCTAAAAAATACAAAAATTACATGAGTGTGATGGCGCATGCTTGTAATCCCAGTTACTCAGGAGGCTGAGGCAGGAAAATCGCTTGAATCCAGGAGGCAGAGGTTGCAGTGAGCCGAGATCGCGCCACTGCACTCCAGCCTGGGAGACAAAGCAAGACCCTGTCTCAAAAAAAACATAAGGCTGGGCCGGGCACAGTGGCTCACATCTGTAATCCCAACACTTTCGAAAGCCAAGGCAGGCGGATCCCGAGGTCAGGAGATCGAGACCATCCTGGCTAACACGGTGAAATCCCGTCTCTACTAAAAATACAAAAAAACCAGCCGGGCATGGTGGCGGGCGCCTGTAGTCCCAGCTACTCAGGAGACTGAGGCAGGAGAATGGCGTGAACCCAGGAGGCGGAGATTGCAGTGAGCCGAGATCACATCACTGCACTTCAGCCTGGGCAACAGAGTAAGACTCCAT
>NW_012104365.1:6048927-6049592 GCF_000951045.1 Mandrillus leucophaeus | reverse complement strand
CCTCTTCCGTGGCGCTGTCTCTCCTCTTCCGTGGCGCTGTCCTGGGCGCTGGGCACACATCCACACGGCAGGGTGCATCCTATCCCTGGACACATGTCAGTGCCGTCACAGCTCAGCATTCATTTGTTCAACAGTGACGAAGCATCGATCACATGCCTTGCTCTGTTCTCAGAGCTGGGGACTCAGTGGTAACAAAATAAACCAAACAGGCAAAAACCTCCGCCCTCGCAGCTCGCAGTCCAGCAGGTCCAGCTCCTCAGAAGACTTAAAGATCTTCAGGGGTAAAAAAATAAAATAAAATACGTGTGTTCTTATTTCTGTGCTTCCAGGTGCAATCTCAGTGTATGCAGCAAACGTTTTATAAAAGAGCTGCTGCAGAACCCAGACTACTGTTGGGGAAAAACTGGCCAACTTTGTAAGAACAGATTTGAAAACATCTTAAAAGGAAGTCTATTTTTGTTCTGTTTTAAATATTTTACTATGTATTATGTGAAATACAGAAAGAAATATATGGAACATATCGGCCGGGCGCAGTGGCTCACGCCTGTAATCCCAGCACTTTGGGAGGCTGAGGCGGGTGGATCATGAGGTCGGGAGATCGAGACCATCCTGGCTAACACGGTGAAACCCCATCTCTACGAAAAATACAAAAAATTAGCCGGGCG
>NW_012104365.1:6039440-6040892 GCF_000951045.1 Mandrillus leucophaeus | reverse complement strand
AATTAGCCGGGCGTGATGGCGCTTGCCTATGGTCCCAGCTACTCAGGAGGCTGAGGCAGGAGGATCACTTGAGCCCAGGACGTCGAGGCTTCAGTGTGCCGCGATCATACCATTGCCCTCCAGTCGGAGTGACAAAAACAGACTGTGCCTCAAAATATTAATACTAATGACATGGGTTTGTATTTTATGTTGTGATTTCCTTTTCTAGTTAGTCACTTTTGTTGTAGTTTACAAAAATATCATCAGTCTGTGACACTGGAAATTTTAAAAACTTAAATCTGGTCCTTAAGCACAAACAGTTTAGGAAGAATTCTTCTGGTGTGTCCCTAAGAGTGGAACTTCTGGGTGCCCCAGAACAGGCAGGCTCAGCCCGACAAGGTGTGCTGACTGCTCTCCGAGGACTGCACCAGGAGCCAATGGAGCTTGGGGCTCCCTGCGGCCTCAGCAAAGACAGGTATGGCCGGGCTCCCCGGCGCTTGTCTGGCCTGAGGAGGGTGAACGTCTCCAGCCCGTTTCAAGGCCGTTCTGTCTGTGGTGCCCGGTGGATACATCCGGACACCAACCCTTCACTGGTTAAGAATGTTACAAGTATCTTCTAGTTCACAGGTGTTTTACTTATTATGGTGTGTCTTTTGAGGAGAAAAAGCTTTTTCTTACCAATTGTAGTAAAAAACATAAAACATCAGATTCAGCATCTGAACCATTTAAACGCACAATGTTCACAACACGTGTATCACTGAACAACAGCCCTCCTCCAAGTCACCTCTGCGGTCACGGAATATATCACAGCTTTCTGAATCTCTCAATCTGTTTTCCCCCTTTTTTGTTCAAGAAATCCCTCCTGATCCCAAGGTCCTGTACTATCTCCTCACACTCGTCACCCACAGGAATCTGTTTCATCAGGTGCTGGCCTGGGCGTGGCAGGAGATACAGACCAGCTCCTACCTGTCTGAGGCCTGCTCGGTGCCCAGGTCCCAGGAGCAGCCACAGAGCAGGCGGCCTTTCCCTGGGCCCACAGGTGCCTCCGGCATACTGCAAAACCCCACACGGGAGGTCTATCAGGGGCTCTCCATTTTGCTCCATTTTTAGCATCCTTTATTTAAAAACCTCTGAAATTAACTGAGACCATTTCCAAAATTTTTACAAAAGCTACATATTCTGGCCACGCGTGGCTCACACCAGTAATCCCAGCACTTTGGGAGGCCGAGGCGGGCGGATCACAAGGTCAGGAGATCGAGACCATCCTGTATAACATGGTGAAACCCTGTCTCTACTGAAAATACAAAAAAAATTTGCCGGGCGTGGTGGTGGGCGCCTGTAGTCCCAGCTATTTGGAAGGCTGAGGTGGGAGAATTACGTGAACCTGGGAGGCAGAGCTTGCAATGAGCGGAGATTGTGCCACTGAACTCCAGCCTGGGCAACAGAGCAAGACTCCGTCTCAAAAAAAAAAAA
>NW_012104365.1:6035160-6036215 GCF_000951045.1 Mandrillus leucophaeus | reverse complement strand
AAAAAAGGCTGGATGCAGTGGCTCATGCCTATAATCCCAGAACTTTGAGAGGCCAAGGTGGGCATATCACTTGAGCCCAGGAGTTTGAGACCAGCCTGGACAACACGGCAAAACTCCATCTCTATAAAAAATACAAAAGTTGCATTTTTTGTATTACACCTGCAGTCCCAGCTACTCAGGAGGCTGAGGCAAGAGAATCACTTGAACCCGAGAGGCAGAGGTTGCAGTGAGCCAAGATTGCACCACTGTACTCCAGCCTGGGCGACAGAGCGAGACTCCATCTCAAAAAAAAGGAAAAAGTTAATTAAATTTTTTAAAAATAATAGAAGCCAGTTGTGGCGGGAAGTCAGGGACCCCACACGGAGGCACCGGCTGGAGCCGCGGCAGAGGAACATAAATTGTTAAGATTTCATGGACATTTACCAGTTCCCAAATAATACTTTCAGAATTTCTTACACCTGTCCTACTTTAATCTCTTAATCCTGTTATCTTTGTAAGCTGAGGATGTATGTCACCTCGGGGCCACTATGATAATTGTGTCAATTGTACAAATTGATTGTAAACCGTGTTTGAACAATATGAAATCAGTGCACCTTGAAAAAGAACAGAATAACAGCGATTTCCAGGGAACAAGAGAAGACAACCATAGGTCTGCCTGCCCGTGGGGTCGGGCAAAATAGAACCATGTTTTTCTTCTCGCAGAGAGCCTATAAACGGACCTGCAAGTAGGGAAGATATCGCTAAATTCTCTTCCTAACTAGGATTAATACTCTGGGAAAGGAATGCCTTCCTGGAGGGAGGTCTATAAACGGCCGCTCTGGGAGTGTCTGTCTTATGCGGTTGAGATAAGGGTTGAGATAAGGACTGAGCACCCTCTGTACTTATCCTGTAGTACCTTCAGGCTTACCAGGATTGGGAAACTCCACCCTGTTACATGTGAGGTCAGACCGCTACTCTGCTCTCGAATCCTGTTTTCTGTTGTTTAAGATGTTTATCAGGACAGTACGTGCACAGTCGAACACAGACCCTTATCAGTAATTTCACTTTTTTTTTTT
>NW_012104365.1:6030806-6032615 GCF_000951045.1 Mandrillus leucophaeus | reverse complement strand
AGATATTAGTACTTAAAATAGTATTTCAACATTAAGCATTCCGTTAGGAAGCCCCGAAGGGTTTTAACAGCAATTACAAGGTAAACCCTGTGGGTCACGGCACCTCCGCGGTTCCAAACAGCAATTACGAGGTAAACCCTGTGAGTCACGGCACCTCTGCGGTTCTGAGTGCCGGGCTGTAAGGACTGAAGTCTGGGTGCCCCTTTCACCAAGAGACAGACGCCAGTGTCAGGGCTGCTCTAAGGTGCTCAGCCAAGGCTGAGCATCACGGGCTTCTCACTACTGCCTCGCTCTTCTCCCCAGTCTCCCGTGGGCACCCCAAGACAGTGGCTGGGCAGGTGGCCTTGAGAGACGCTGCCTGCTCAGGGGTGGGAGGATGAAGAGTGCTCAGAGAGAGACGTTCCAGGCCACAAAGATAACAAACCCTGCAGTGGATGGTCTGAATACACAATGCCAAGAAGAAGGCTATTCAGGCCAGGCCCGGTGGCTCACGCCTGCAATCCCAGCGCTTTGGAAGAGGCCGAGGTGGGCGGATCACCTGAGGTCAGGAGTTCAAGACCAGCCTGGCCAACATGGTGAAACCCTATCCGTATTAAAATTCCAAAATCAGCCGGGTGTGGTTGTGCCTGTAATCCCTACTGTAAGCTGCTCGGGAGGCCGAGGCAGGAGAATCGCTTGAACCCGGGAGGTAGAGGTTGCAGTGAGCCAAGATGGCGCCACTGTACTCCAGCTTGGGCAACAAAGAGACTTTCTCTCAAAAATAAATAAAAATACAAAAACCCGGGTGTGGTAGCACACGCCTGTAGTCTCAGCTACTCAGGAGACTGAGGCAGGAGAATCGCTTGAACCCAGGAGGCAGAGGCTACAGTGAGCTGAGACCGCACTACTGCACTCCAGCCTGGGCAACAAAGCAAGACTCCGTCTGACCAAAAGAAAAAAAAGAAAAAAAAAAAAAGAAGGCTGTTAGGAACCTTGGGACAAGGGGAACAACGCTAGAAAGAACAGATGCTGTCTGAGAAGGGGGAGGAAAGGGAAGGAGACAACAGGTGCTGGGGAGTGCTGGGGAGTGGGGAAAAGACAAGTCACACCTAAGGATACAAAGGAAACACGGAGGAACTACCAAGAGCGACAGACACACTGGGATGGGGAAGACACAGAAGGGGCTGTGTCAGCAAATGGGCATGACACAGCACGGGGAGCTGCAAAGGAGGCACCAGCAAACACCTCTGGGAGAGATACTGCAGACGGGGAGATGGAGACCGGCCAGGGAGAGACGGTGCAGACGCGGAGATGGAGCAGGGGAGGCAGTGCAGACGGGGAGATGGAGACAGGGCAGGGAACTACCTCTTTGCTCTAGATGCCCTTGGCTCATTCTATGCAAAAAAAAAAGTTTGTTAAAAATACAAATATGAAAAATAAAATACAACTGGCATTTCTTTTATCCTGCTGGGGAATCTTAATTTAAAATCTGTGATGAACCATATGAAAACTGACTGCTGGCCGGGCGCGGTGGCCAAACCTGTAATCCCAGCATTTTGGGAGGCCAAGGTGGGCAGATCACGAGGTCAGGAGATCGAGACCATCCTGGCAAACACGGTGAAACCCCATCTCTACTAAAAAAAAAAATACAAAAATTAGCTGGGTATGGTGGCATGTGCCTGTAGTCCCAGCTACTCAGGAGGTTGAGGCACAAGAAACGCTTGAACCCAGGAGGTGGAGGTTGCAGGGGGCTGAGATCGCGCCACTACTCCCCAGCCTGCAACCTGGGTGACAGAGCAAGACTCGGTCTCAAAACAAAACAAAACAAAA
>NW_012104365.1:6025966-6029822 GCF_000951045.1 Mandrillus leucophaeus | reverse complement strand
TTCCTAAAGTCACTGGAAACACAGAAATCCCCAAAAGATTTCACCTTTCCTCCTTAATTCTAAAAATAAAAAGCAACAGTGATGCTTAAAGTAACGTGAGAACAGCAAGAGTAAACAAAATGCTTCCACCATCGTCATCAAACATCCAAGTACGAGAGGAAGCAAATCTGAGCTGGAGCCACGGGAGCGGCCCGGCCGAGCCAGGGAAGAACGGACAGGCAGGGCAGCCAGCCCTCCGCACACAGTAACAAGCCCCGTGCTTCCTCACACAGAAAACAAACACCTGCCCTTGTGAGTCACAAAGTTAATGTCAGGAAGCAACAGGACCGGCGGCCACACCTGAGGAAGGATGGAGCTGCCTCAACCCAGAGCTGCCACCCTGCCCAGAACCACGGTTTCCCGAAACTATAAAACCATTCCAAGGGTATGATTAGCTACAGAGAAACAAAACCAAACCCCACATGCTGAAGCCCTTTGAATTCATAAACTGAGCTACTGCCCCAGGTCTAACAAAGCATTCAGTAAATGTTTGCTGCATTAATTTTATCTGTATTGACTTGGGTCTGGAAACCTAACAAAGATTGTTTCTTTTTTTTGGTAACCTGGTACTTAGAACACAGTAATTCCAAAGGAAAAGCAGATCGGAAGTGGAACGAAGTAACTCCAGACACATTTAAACAGGGCTGGGCACAGGGCTCAGGCCTGGAATCCCAGCACTTTGGGAGGCCGAGGCAGGCGGATCACTTGAGATCAGGAGTTCAAGACCAGCCTGGCCAACATGGTGAACCCCTGTCTCTACTAAAAACATAAAAATTAGCCGGGCATGGTGGTACATGTCTGTAATCCCAGCTACTCAGGAGGCTGAGGCAGGAGAATCGCTTGAACCCAGGAGGCAGAGGTTGCACTGAGCTGAGATCACACCACTGCACTCCAGCCTAGGAAAGAGAGACTGTGTCTCAAAAAAAAAAAGAATCAAACATTCTCAAATCCCTATTACTCGGAGAGCAGGTTATCCAACACGACACTGCTGCCCTCCTGGGTGCCGGGCACCAAGCACCCCGGGCCTCACCCTCCCAGTCCTAAGAGCATGTCACTTTCTTTTTCCTTTTTGAGACGGAGTCTCGCTCTGTCGCCCAGGCTGGAGTGCAATGGGGCAATCTTGGCTCACTGCAATCTCTGCCCCCCAGGTTCCCGCCATTCTCTTGTCTCAGCCTCCCGAGTAGCTGAGACTACAGGCACCACCACCACGCCCAGCTAATTTTTTGTATTTTTAGTAGAGACGGGGTTTCACTGTGTTAGCCGGGATGGTCTCGATCTCCTGACCTCGTGATCCGCCCGCCTCAGCCTCCCAAAGTGCTGGGATTCCAGGTGTGAGCCACCGCGCCCAGCCAGAGCACATCACTTTTGATGGTGCAAACAGCGGAGAAAAAGTCCAGGTGACACCAATGAGGCCACAGGTTACGACACCTGGACAGTGACTATTCAATCAAGGTTTGAACCTCCCCATATAAAGGGGGCCTAGACCAAGCATCCCCAGGAACAGAACGAGTCTGAAGACACAAGTCAGTCTTCCATTATCACAGCTGCTGTTCAAATCAATCATCTCTGTACAATGCTAGAGAATAAAGGTCCTACCTAGAGCAGAATCGCCACCATGCCCAAAAATATTTCAGAAAACCTTCACACAGTCCCAAACATGAAAGACAAAGTATTCTTCATAAAATTAGTAACCGTGAGGGCGTTCTGGTTGCTGGAGTTCTACGCTCTCAGCACCTAAAGCCGCAGGATTCTGGGCTGGTTCGCCGTGGCCCAGGCGGGCCTCTGCTGCCCCCCGCAGGCTCTCCTGAGGATCCCCAGCCAGATGGGTCCGGACGGACTTCGTATCACGGAAGAAAGGGCATAAAACCAGCTACCGATTCCGTAGAAATCTACTCTCATGGGGAAGAATATATTTTTTTCCCTTTTCTTTTTTTTTTTTTTTTTGAGACGCAGTCTTGCTCTGTCGCCAGGCTGGAGTGCAGTGGCGCAATCTCAGCTCACTGCAGCCTCCACCTCCCAGGCGCGAACGATTCTCCTGCCTCAGCCTCCACAGTAGTTGGGACTACAGGCACACGTCACCGCTCCCGACTAATTTTTGTATTTTTAGTAAAGATGGGGCTTCACCATGTTGGCCAGGCTGGTCTCAAACTCCTGACCTCAGGTGATCCACCCACCTCGGCTTCCCAAAGTGCTGGAATGACAGGCGAGAGCCACTGCACCCGAATGATTTTTGTATTTTTATTTATTTATTTATTTATTTTGGGGGACAGTGCGAACACAGTCCCCTCACTACCACAAATTATGCAGTCGAGTTTCCCACATTTGGGGAAATCGCAGGGGTCAGCACACCCGGAGTGCAATGGCTAAGCCTCGCCCTGGGAAAACCACCTTTGTGATCATGGTGTCTCCCCTGCCACGTAAGTATGATTTTTGTATTTTTAATAGAGATGGGGTTTCACCATGTTGGCCAGGCTGGTCTTGAACTTCTGACTTCAAGTGATCCGCCTGCCTCAGCCTCCCAAAGTGTTTGGATTACAGGCGTGAGCCACAGCTCCCAGCCTCTTCTCTTTTCTT
The DNA here is from genome assembly GCF_000951045.1 of Mandrillus leucophaeus. NCBI lineage: Eukaryota > Metazoa > Chordata > Mammalia > Primates > Cercopithecidae > Mandrillus > Mandrillus leucophaeus. The sequence continues at coordinate 6,027,209 of NW_012104365.1, read as the reverse complement.
TTTGAGATGGGGTCTCACTCTGTCGCCCAGGCTGCGGTGCAGTGGTGGGATCACGGCTCCCTATAGCCTGGAAATCCTGAGCTCAAGCTCTCCTCCCACTTCAAGTGGCTGGGACCACAGGCCTGCACCGCGCCAGGCTCAAACTGTATCTGGACATAATAATCACAACATTCAAATCCTCAACTTCACATAACATGTGCATTCATAAAAACACCTATACCCACAATCCCACCTGCAGTATCACATTGACTCAGGGACCTCTGCCCTGTTCATTCTGTGACCGATCACCGGCACACCCACCCTGGCGGCGGCTCCACCCACCGTACAGTGGACTGACAGGTGCTTCCACTCAGCAGACTGCAGAGCAGAAGCTCAAGACACAGACAGCGGATCCGCCACAGTTCATAAAACGCTACAGACGGCATCCAGGTATTTCCAGCACTTCCAGGGAGAACCCGCTTTGAAACGGAACTGATGGAAATGGTCCTGACTTTCCTGCACTCGACCCCTGGCCTAGGGCTGCTCTTAGAGAAATTCACCCAGGAGGGATGGCGGGCCACCACCTCCCATGCGAGGGGCTGTCCCTGGTGGAGCACACACACACACAGCTTCAGAATGCCTCTGCAACTGTGACGAAAGTGAAATGATTCCAGTGAGTCTACTATGCAACCAAGTATCAGGTGCACCTTCAACCCTGACGAGCCAACCATAAAACGTGCTAAATTTCAGAGCTGAGTGCGGTGGCTCGCGCCTGTAATCACAGCACTTTGGGAGGCCGAGGTGGGGTGGGGGCTGATATCACGAGGTCAGGAGTTCGAGACCAGCCTTGCCAACATGGTGAAACCCCATCTCCACTAAAAATACAAAAATTAGCCAGGCGTGATGGTACACGTGCCTGTAGTCCCAGCTACTGGGGACGCTGAGGCAGGAGAATCACTTGAAGCCGGGAGACGGAGGTTGCAGTGAGCTGAGATCGCGCCACTGCACTCCAGCCTGTCGACAGAGCAAGACTCTGTCTCAAAACAACAACAACAACAAAAAACTAAATTTCAGAGGTAGTTAAGTGGTAAAACACATGCATGCACCTCAAAATTGAGACAGTGGCCGGGCGCGGTGGCTCAAGCCTGTAATCCCAGCACTTCAGGAGGCCAAGACGGGCAGATCACGAGGTCAGGAGATCGAGACCATCCTGGCTAACACGGTGAAACCCCGTCTCTACTAAAAAATACAAAAAACTAGTCGG
>NW_012104365.1:6017158-6025916 GCF_000951045.1 Mandrillus leucophaeus | reverse complement strand
AGTCCCAGCTACTCGGGAGGCTGAGGCAGGAGAATGGTGTGAACCCAGGAGGCGGAGCTTGCAGTGAGCTGAGATCCGGCCACTGCACTCCAGCCCGGGTGACAGAGCAAGACTCCGTCTCAAAAAAAGAAAAAAAAAAAATTGAGACAGTAGTATGATTGAGACAGTATGATCTGACAGCACCTGTGATATCTGCTGTGAGTTTTATCTACACGGCAGCTGCAGCTTAGGAAACACTCAGCCCGAACCTGCCGTCTGCGAAAAGAGCCCTTCCTGAGAGGCCTGTCAGGGGGTGGGAGGGCAGCTCTGGGGCCACCTGTCTGGGCTGCCATTTAGAGGTACTCAGTGACCAGGCAAGTTACTCAGCACCTCCCCATCTCAATCTCCTCTTTGTCAAATGGGGATTAAACAGTCCAGCAAGGTATGTCGGGGAGCTGGCTTGAATGAAGCGGTCGGATCCTGCGCCAGGCACACAGTTAATGTTAGCTACTGCGATGACGACCTGTGCTTTTCGGCTAAGAAGACTGAGACTTCAGTCACCTGCTAAGGATCAGCAGGGCTGTAATTCGAACGCACGTCAGCCTCACCAGCACTGTACGTCGTGACTGATTCCCAGCATCCATTTCACAGAAGACAGTAATTCTTCTCTGTCCTGATCACAAGTAACTTATTTTCTTGTACATCAAGCCTTTTCTGAATAAGGTACTGTATGGACCACTGTCATTTATTTTATTTTAGAGACAGAGTCTCCCGGGGTCGTCCAGGCAGGAGTGCAGTGGCTCAATCACAACTCACTGCAGCCGTGACCTCCTGGACTCCTGCGATCCTCCCATCAGCCACCAAAGTAGTTGAGGCTACAGGTGTGCAACCACCCCACCTGGATACTTGTTTATTTTTTGTAGAGGCAGGCTCTCCCTAAGGTTCCCAGGCTAGGCAAACTCCTGGGCTCAAGTGACCCTCCAACCTTAGTCTCCCAATGTGCTGGGATTACAGGTGTGAGCGACTGCACCCAGGCCACCGTCATGTTTTTATTGATTAATTAATTATTTTTTGAGATGGAGTCTTGCTCAGTCACCCAGGCTGGAGTGTAGCGGAGCAATCTCAGCTCACTGCAAGCTCTGCCTCCCGGGTTCACACCATTCTCCTGCCTCAGCCTCCTGAGTAGCTGGGACTACAGGTGCCCACCACTACGCCTGGCTAATTTTTTTGTATTTTTAGTCTTTCTCAGCTTGAAGACACATTAATTATTTTCTCAGCTAGAAGACATACTAATTATCGTTGCATAGAATTTTAGATGTAAAAAGTAGTTTCCTTAACTAAAAAAATATCCTGGGCCAGGCACAGTGGCTCATGCCTGTAATCCCAGCACTTTGGGAGGCCAAGCCGGGCGGGTCACTTGAGGTCAGGAGATTAAGATCAGCTTGGCCAACAAAACACGGTGAAACCCCATCTTTATCAAAACTACAAAAACTAGCCGGGAGTGGTGGTGCGCACCTGTAGTTTTTTCCAGCTAGTCCGGAGGCTGAGGCAGGAGAATCGCCTGAACCTGGGAAGCAGAGGCTGCAGAGAGTCGAGATCGTGCCATGGCACTCCAGCCTGGGGGACAAGAGCAAGACTTTGTCTCAAGAAAAAAAAAAAAAAAACCCCACAGTTTATTAATCTGCCTTATTGTCCTCTGCCTTTTAAAAATGTAAGAGAAGTCTGTTTGAGGCTTTGGGGGAGGTAGCTGTCAGTCAGCTGCACACCTAGCTGTTCTGGAGTGAGTCCAGGGCAAAGGCCACCAGCCCATGCGAGGAACAGCATTAGTAAAATTTTGCCTATTTACCCTAAACCAGAGCAGGTTTCCAAGGATGTCTAGACCGTGAACACCTGTGTGCATCTCCATCCGCCCACCTGGAGGCCAGACACACTAAGAGGCAGCTGGACCCGTTGCCTATTCAAAGCCACTTCAGATTCTGTACAAGTTACAGGGCCCTTGTCTTAAAGTATTTTCACACACATTGAATTAAGCAGTGCTCACACCAGGGAGAAGGATGCTGTGAGGCCGTCTGTTGGTGACAATCAGTTAGGGTTACTCAACCCGGCAGGATGATGCAAGAGAAAACAGTACCAACAGAAATCGCATCGTAAGAGGTAATTTTGGGGGGAAAAGGCAATTTTGTAAATTCTGTGTTGTCATTTTAACATGTACAACAGCATTATTTGTGCTTATTCTTCAATATTATACCTTTATACTCAAGAATCTAAAAAACTGTTTAAGACCCCCCTGCATGGCTGTCCTGGGGATTATGGCTAATGCATATTGGGTAACCTTGTCCCAGAATGCCTGTTCAACAAACCAGTTTGTCTCATTTCAGAGTGTTTTGCTATTTGGACATGGGGTATTCTTTTTCATCCCCCACTGCAAGCTCCACCTCCCAGGCACAAGGGATCCTCCCACCTCAGCCCCTCAGCCTCTCGAGTAGCTGGGACTACAGGCATGTAACACCATGCCCAGCTAACTTTTGTATTTTCTGCAGAGATAGGTTTTCCTCATGTTACCCAGGCTGGTCTCAAATTCCTGAACTCAAGAGATCTATCTACCTCAGCCTCCCAAAGTGTTGGGATTACAGGCGTCAGCCACCGCACCTGCCCAAATTTTTATATTTTTAGTAGAGACAGGGTTTCACCATGTTGGCCAGGCTAGTCTCGAACTCCTGGCCTCATGTAATCTGCCTGCCTTGGCCTCCCAAAGGGCTGGGATTACAGGCTTAAGCCACTAAGCCTGGCCAAAAATTTTTTAATTTTTAAAATATTTCTATGCAAAGAGCTTTATTAAAAGTCTTGAGATGGGCCAGGTGCAGTGGCTCACGCCCTGTAATCCCAGCACTTTGGGAGGCCGAGGCGGGTGGATCACGAGGTCAGGAGATCAAGATCATCCTGGCTAACACTGTGAAACCCCGTCTCTACTAAAAATACAAAAAAATTAGCCATGCATGGTGGCGGGCGCCTGTAGTCCCAGCTGCTCGGGAGGCTGAGGCAGGAGAATGGCGTGGACCCAGAAGGTAGAGCTTGCAGTGAGCCGAGATTGAGCCACAGCACTCCAACATGGGCGACAGAGCGAGACTCCGTCTCAAACAAAAAAACACACACAAAAAAAGTTTGAGATGGGCCAAGCACGGTGGCTCATACCTGTAATCCCAGCACTTTGGGAGGCCGAGGCGGGTGGATCACGAGGTCAAGAGATCGAGACCATCCTGGCCAACATGGGGAAGCCCCATCTCTACCAAAAATACAAAAATTGGCTGGGCGCGATGGCGCACGCCTGTAGTCCCAGCTACTAGGGAGGCTGAGGCAGGAGAATCGCTTGAACCCGGGAGACGGAGAACCTGGGAGGCGGAGATTGCAGTGAGCCAAGATCGCGCCTGCACTCCAGCCTGGGCAACAGAGCGAGAATCCATCTCAAAAAAAAAAAAAAGAAAAAAAAAAGATGAATACAGCCCAGGTAAAGGCTTTACAGGAATATAGCTTCTTTCTCAGTTAATTTAAAAAACATATGTTGACTGGTTTTGTGCATTTTTAAAAGTCCATTTATAATAAGACATTTATTACTTTTTAAGACAGAAGGCCTTGCTATGTTGCCCAGCATGGACTCAAACAATCCTCCAGCCTTTGCCTCCCAAGCAGCTGAGACTACTGATGCATGCCACCACACTGGGCTCATAAGAAATCTCTTATTTAAAGATCAAGAGAGAACTAACGAAATTTATTGCAATTTGCAAAAATTTAAAATCTCAGATTTTAATAGCAAGCCCTATTGCAGTAGCTAAAAGAACACCAAAATACTGTGTTAAAATGCCCTGAAAGCAAAGGGGAAAAACAGGCACTGCGTGAGGGCTACAAACTTGGCAACAGACGACAGAAATTACAGTCTGTACTCTTGGACCCAGAATTTCCTTCATTATTTGTCTTAGGGAAACCCTCTTACAATAAAACACAATCCTGTTTAATAAAGAAACATCCAATGGAACTGCACAGCAAAAACCCAAACATTTGCTCTGCTGCTAATCCCTCCCAATAACAGGAGGAGGAAAATAAAAGCCAGGCAGGGGTGCACACTCCCTCTGTTGAGCTGCAGTCACTCTTCCCGCCAGGTACCTGCAGCCTAGTCAGAGGTAGAGGCCTCTGACCTGCGCTCGCCTCCACCCCGACACTGATGTGGAGCACGTGGACTGGGCCTCAAGCACCTGAATTCAGCTCCTGCTTCTTCAAGAGTTAGAATAAGACGGGATATTTTGGTTCTGCAGTTTCACTAGAACACATTTCCACTCTACCTGGTGAAAAAGAGGCGGCACAGGGCAGGGAGAGCTCTCCCAGAAGTCAGCCACGCTCTAGAGACAGCAAGGAGGGCAGGGCACAGCCGCCGGGGCTGGCAAGTCCATCCCACCTTCCGACCTGCCAGCATCATGATTTCATAACAGGCACAGAACGCCTCCGAACACAGGCTGAGCACAGTGGCTCACGTCTATAATCCCAGCACCTTGGGAGGTCAAGGTGGGCTGATCACTTGAGGTCAGGAGTTCGAGACCAGCCCGGGCAACATAGTGAAACCCCATCTCTACTGAAAATACAAAACTTAGCTGGGAGTGGTGGCACGTGCCTGTAATTCCAGTTATTCAGGAGGCTGAGGCAGAAGAATCACTTGAATCCAGGAGGTGGAGGCTGCAATGAGCCACGATCACGCCACTGCACTCCAGCCTGGATGACAGGGCGAGACTCCATCTCAAACAAACAAAGAATGCCTGGGACACAGCAATGCAGACACTACGTGGTTCCGGACACCATCTCGTAATGATCGTTCCTGCTGGTGACACATGTTCAATGCAGAATACTTAAAGGGACAATAAAATTATAAATCCAAGAAAAATAAGGTTCATTCATATCCATATTCAAGGAATATTCACTAAGCACTCACATCACAAAAATTTAAAAATATCACTCAGGTTTAATATGTCAAGAATAAATGACAGCGTTCTCTGCCACAGAAATAAGTTTTTTGAAACCATTCATGTAAAACGTAGAATGATGTTGGAACAAAGTTAAATTCTGGCATATGCAGGTCTGTCCTGAAGAGGAAATTACTGATCAAGACAGAACTTCCCTTTTTCGTTGTTGTTTTTGAGACAGCGTATTTCTCTGCCACCCAGGCTGGACTGCAGTGGCACGGTCCTGGTTTGCTGCAGCCTCAACCTCCCAGGCTCAGGTGATCCCACCTCAGCCTCCGAGTAGCGGGGACTACAGCCACACGTCACCGCGTCCGGCTAATTGTTTCTATTTTTCGTACAGATGGGGTTGTGCAGTGTTGCCCAGGCTGGTCTTCACTCCCGGACTCTGGCAATCCACCTGCCTCGGTTCTCAAAGTGCTGGGATTACAGGCACGAGCAACTGCACCAGCCCAGAATTTTCAGAGACATGTCCCAAACCTGGTCTAAGCACTTGTTTCCTTAGAAAATGAGAAACTGGACGATCACTTGAGTCCAGGAGCTCAAGACCAACCTGGGGCTGGGTGGGGTGGCTCACGCCTGTAATCCCACACCTTGGGGGCCAAAGTGGGTGGATCACCTGAGGTCAGGAGTTCAAGACCAGCCTGGCCAACATGGCAAAACCCCATCTCTACTAAAAATACAAAAATTAGCCGGGCGTCATGGCAGGTGCCTGTAATCCCAGCTACCCAGGAGACTGAGGCAGGAGAATCACTTGAACCCAGGAGGCAGAAGTTGCCATGAGCGGAAATCGTACCATTGTACTCAAGCCTGGGTGACAGAGTGAGACTCCGTTCCCCCACCAAAAAAAAAAAAAAAAAAAAGGGCCGGGCACAGTGGCTCATGCCTATAATCCTAGCACTTTGGGAGGCCAAGGCTGGTGGATCACGAGGTCAGGAGATTGAGACCATCCTGGCTAACATGGTGAAACCCCCCGTTCTTTACTAAAAATACAAAAAATTAGCCGGGCATAGTGGCACGCGCCTGTAATCCCAGCTACTTGGGAGGCTGAGGCATAAGAATCACTTGAACCCGCGAGGCAGAGATTGCAGTGAGCTGAGGTCACGCCACAGGACTCCAGCCTGAGTGACAGAGCGAGACTTCATCCCAAAAAAAAGAAAATGAGATGCTGTCCTAATTTCTGCAATTTCAATGTGAAATATCAATGTTTGCAAAACTCATAAAAGTTAAAACAATTTTTATTTCTTTTTGTTGTTGTTGTTGAGACGGAGTCTCGCTCTGTCACCCAGGCTGGAGTGCAGTGACCGGATCTCAGCTCACTGCAAGCTCTGCCTCCCGGGTTTACGCCATTCTCCTGGCTCAGCCTCCCGAGTAGCTGGGACTACAGGTGCCCGCCACCTCGCCCGGCTAGTTTTTTGTATTTTTTAGTAGAGACGGGGTTTCACCGTGGTAGCCAGGGTAGTCTCGATCTCCTGACCTCGTGATCCGCCCGTCTCGGCCTCCCAAAGTGCTGGGATTACAGGCATGAGCCACCGCGCCCAGCCAACAATTTTTATTTCTAATGACCTATATCTATTGTCTGTCACGTACCTAGAATAAAGCAGAACAAACTTCCTCATTAATACACAATGCACCCAAAATTAACGCAAAGGGTGATGAGAGACAAAATCTACACTCAAGGTTGTTGGGTAATCTAATCCTTAAATCTTCTGGGTTGAACTGCCTGTGACTGATAACAGACTAGCTGCTAATCCTCTCCAGGGATGTCATTATCTGAGGGCTCCTGGCATGGCAGTCCCAGCTCCTAGATTAGGGGTAGCACTTTCATAAAACAAGACTATTACTGTTTTTCAGCATCTCTGTCACTTCTATTCAGGAACGAGGTGATAAGACACCTTTCATTTATTGCCTCCTTTTCTCTCCCAGCAGGCACGCAGGGGAGGCACCACTACCCTCATTTTACAGAATGCAGAGGCTCAGAGACAGAGCAGCTCCAACCCAGCCCCAGTCACGTGAGCCCCGATCTTGTCCTCTTTCATGAAGGTCTAGCACAGATTCTGCTGCCACAGTGGGAAAGCCTGCGGCGGGGCAGGAGGCGCGTCTGACAGAAGACTGTGCTCCCTGGATCCATCTCAGGACTTTGTGGCATGAGAATGTTCTAATCAGAACATTACAATGAGTTTCATTTTAGAAGCACTACTTTGTGGGTTTTGAGACGGAGCCTCGCTCTGTCGCCAGGCTGGAGTACAGTGGCATGATCTTGGCTCACTGCAGCCTCTGCCTTCCAGGTTCAAGCAATTCTCCTGCCTCAGCCTCCCGAGTAGCTGGGACTACACGCATGTGCCACCATGCCCAGGTAATTTTTGTATTTTTACTAGAGACAGGGTTTCACCATGTTGACCAGGATGGTCTCAATATCTTGACCTCGAGATCCACCCGCCTCGGCCTCCCAGAGTGCTGGGATTACAGGCGTGAGCCGCCGGGCCGGCCTGGCAGCACTCATTTTAACGGCCGCTTGGAGATAATCGGAGAGTTAGGGGTCTCTTCGCCACCTCTCGTGCAGGACTAGTCATCAAGTTTCATTTCTCTACAAATGGCTTCTTCTCACCCAGCCCAGTGACCCAGGGGCTGTCTCCGCGCTGGAGAAAAACTGCTTTCGTTTGCTGATACAGTTTACCTGCGACATTACGTGCTCCTAACTGGGTATAACATTCACCTTCCTGCCTGATTTCAGAAGCAAACTCCACCTTAGATAAAATTCTACCTTATCATGACTCCTCGCCCCACTGCATTTTAGTGACTCATTCAACAAACACCTACGGAACTGCTAACCCCAAGCATACACGTGAGCACCTCGCATCTGGGCTCTAAGGATAACAAAACCAGCACCTTGTACGGGGCTCTTCCTGGTGATGCCAGATACTTAGAAGAAACCTGGTCTAGCGAAGACTTGAGTTCGAGTTCCGGTTCTGACGATGATTAACAGGGAGACCCTGGGCAAAGCTGCTGGTCACAGGGGCAGCTGTACAACCGGGCTCAGCAGCAGCCACCCTCCAGGTGAGGGGAACTGAGGAACAAAAATGACTGAGAAACGTGCAGCGTCTGTTCAATCTCTGAACCACGTTAATACCACCATCTTTGGGGATGCAGGAAAGCCCTGAAGCCCACTCGCTCTGAGTTAATGTGGGCATGAGGTGGAGGTTGTGGAAAGGACGCCAGAGTCCTCAAGTCACCAAGCAGCCTCTGTTGCTGTCACAGCACCACAGCTGAAGGGCCTCGTGCTAAGGAGATCAACCACAGTCACTCTCCTGAATTAAATTCCACCTCACTCTACTTGATGACCAAATGTCACGACGGAGTATAAGAACTAGCACGTAGGGTTTTTCCTGGTAATCAAAGACAAAATTTCTAAAAGCATTATTACCAGTGGCAGATCTGACTTTTTATTTTTTTATTTTTATTTATTTGAGACTGAGTCTTGCTCTATCGGCCAGGCTGGAGTGCAGGGGTGTGACCTTGGCTCACTGCAACCTCCACCTCCCAGGTTCAAGGGATTCTCCTGCCTCAGCCTCCTGAGTAGCTGGGATTATGTATGCCCACAATCATGACCGGCTAATTTTTGTTGTTGTTGTTATTGTTGTTGTTGTTGAGATGGAATTTCGCTCTTTTTGCCCAGGCTGGAGTGCAGAGGCGTGATCTTGGCTCACTGCAACCTCTGCCTCCTGGGTTCAAGTGATTCTCCTGCCTCAGCCTCCCAAGTAGCTGGGATTACAGGC
>NW_012104365.1:6016174-6017083 GCF_000951045.1 Mandrillus leucophaeus | reverse complement strand
GTAGTCTCAGCTACTCGGGAGGCTGAGGCAGGAGAATTGCTTGCGCCCGGGAGGTGGAGGTTGCAGTGAGCTAAGATTGCACCACTGCACTCCAGCCTGGGCGACAGAGCAAGACCCTGTCTCAAAAAAAATAAAAAATAAAAAAAGACGACAGGAAGGTCTCAAAAAAAATAAAAAATAAAAAAAGAAGAAGACAAGAAGAGATTGATTGTGGCTACAGTTGGGAAGAGTGTCATGTTTACCTCTGATACATCAGGCCCTGTGCTAAGTGCTGTATAAGCTTAAGCCCTTCAATATGATGAGGCAGATGCCATTATCCTCACTCTGAGAAGAGGGGACTGAGCCTTCAGGCATTGCTGCCCGCTCCTCAGGTCCACTTACTCCACTTGCTCCGTCCTTGAAGCTCTCCAAGCATTTCACCTCGTCAAACATGAGCCAGGTACACAGGGGAATATGTCTTCCCCAACAGATGGTTTGCAAAGTCCTCGAGCACTGGGTCCACGTCAGACTCACCCTTGGACCACACAAAACCTAGCAGACTCTTACCCGCAGGGCAGTTACAGTATCTGTTCAATAAATGAAGACCACGTAAATTAGGGTAAATCCTGACTGCAGGTGGCAACAGCACATTTCACCCTTTATTGGTGCCAGCTCCCTGCTGTACTGGGGCTTATGTACCATACAATTCAAGGCCACCTAACTTTCCCTGCTCTTCCATCTGGGGTCAGCCTGGCTGCCTCTGACCTCCGAAGTCTGGTGCTCCCACTAAAGGAGTCTTCCAATAGGAACGCCAAAGACTAAGAACGGACACATGCAAAGTGCCAAACCAGGGCAGAGTGGAGGTGCCCCTCAAGTTTTGTTTTCTTTTTTTAAGACAGAGTCTCGCTTTATCACCCAGGCTGGAGTGCA
>NW_012104365.1:6012991-6014719 GCF_000951045.1 Mandrillus leucophaeus | reverse complement strand
CACCATGTTGGCCAGGCTAGTCTCGAACTCCTGACTTCAAGTGATCAGCCCACCTCGGCCTCCCAAAATGCTGAGATTATGGGTGTGAGCCACCGCGCCCAAACAGATCTGACTTTTTAGAAACGTTTTAACTTTGAAATAATTATAGATTCAAAGTTGCAAAAAGATTTACAAGGGTCCCATGCACCCTTCCAAGCCACCCCCTACCTGGCTCTTTCCCCAGTGGGCAGGTGACAGCTGGTGGCTCTCTGTCCTGAGGGCCAACGTTCCAGGAACCCTTACCTCTACGTGCTCAGACCTCACCCACAAGGACTTCCGGGTGACAAGGCCAGCCCCAGGCACAGCTGCTGCTAACCTCCTCACGTTCATTCACTGAACAAATATTTACTGGGCCCAGATCATGTGCCAGCAACTGGTCTTTTCACAAAAGTCTCTCCAGAACCTTACTAACTCACAGTAAAATATTAAGTACGACAAATGCATTAAGCAGGACACTAAGAGGATTCAGCACTGTGGGAAAATGAAGTGAGGAAGGGAGACAGGGAATTGGGTGGCACGGTAGGCAGGCAGTCGCCGGGCCAGGAGGTTAAGGCACCAGGCATTCCAGGAAGATCCAAGGACAGAGCATGTGGGTCTGTTCAGAACCAGCAAGGAGGCTGATACGGCAGGTGCAGAGTGAGTCAGGGGCCAGTCAGAGGGTGGGTGGACTCGGACGATGCAGGCTCATTAACACCCTCGCCAGGGGCGTCCATCAGAGGCCACACAGCCAGCAACCAGAGCAGGCCCCTACAGCTCTCTGCTGGGCCAGACGCCAGCTGGAGCCAGGCCGAGCCCTACAGCACCGACACAAGTGAAAGGGGAACCATGAACTCAACCGAAACTTCCGCACAGCCCTTAGATCCAGGCTTCTAATTTCATCTCCTGTTTGACAAATCACTCATTCCTGAAACTCAGCTGACATTTTTTAAAAAAAGAAGCAAATAAACGAACGTAAAATCTCAGAAGCTTTGGGTAAAGTTTTGCCTTCAAGTAACCATGACAATAGATGGAGCAATATAACTGTTTTTGCCATTAGGTTTTTCTAAACAAATAAGAGCAGAAGTGTCTAACCACCACCAAATTTTCCCAACCAAGCCTAAGCCGGAAAACAAAAATAAAGCTGAAATTCTTGCTTCCTTTTCCTGTATGACACAACTGAATGAATTTGAGAAATCATGGCTTCGGCACACGAAAAAGAGAGTCTTTAATCCAGATACTTAAAACCAACAAGTTAGAACCTGAACGGATGAGTTCCTAATACTCTCTCCTTAAGAGTTCAATATAAAGCATGGCTTCAAATGTTTTTATAAGGCGGCTAAAGCAGGTTTTTTCTTACAAACCAAATGCTTTTTGGAATTTAAAACGTCTGAAAGATTAATTTAAGGTGCGCTAAAGAACAATTTTCAATTCCCCGAGCTATAAACACAACGACCCAGGGACTAAATTATCTGCCACCCTAAAACCAGCGATGCTCCAGCTTCTCCGGTCCTCCCGCAGAAGGGGGAGGACCCCGGGGGGTCGGGGGCGGCCGCGGGGACCTGGGGAAGCGGAGGCGGCGTCCCGGGCTCGGAGAGACCCGCGGAGAGCGCGGCCCGATTACAGGCACATGGCACCACACCCAGCTAATTTTGTATTTTTAGTAGTGACGGGGTTCCACCATGTTGGCCAGGCTAGTCTCGAACTCCTGAC
>NW_012104365.1:5981599-6012271 GCF_000951045.1 Mandrillus leucophaeus | reverse complement strand
GGTTGGGGCGGGGGCGGAGCCAGCCCTCCCAGTCTTCAGGTGGCCGCAGGTGGATCCCGAGTCCCGAGTGGGCTGGCATGTGCTGCGGGGAACCGCGCAGAAAGAGAGGCGCAGGGCTTGCTGGTCTTGCAGGTAAGTTTACTCAGCACTTTAAGTAAGATTGAGAAAACGTAATCGTTCTCATCAAAGAACTGAACAGGGAGCTGGTGGGAGATGGCTGCGGACCGTCGCCCCCGCCCCCGTCCCGAGCCACTGTCCTGGGACTGACATTTGCGCATCCCTGGAGCGCCGAGATGGGACTTCCTTCCTTCCTGTCCAACCACTGAAATGCTGAGGCCAGCACCCTCCCACCCTCCCGGAATCATCTCCAAACAACGGCGTGGAGGGGCAGGACGACGAACGTCCACTCCACTTCCCTCTGCCTTTGTCCGTCCCGTCGGCCCGCTGAGGGCGTGGAGACCCGCCGGCCGCCCTTCCCTGTCCCTGTGACTGCAGGCGCTCCGCCACTCACTGACGGCCTGCCCTGCATAGGCGGCCTGTGCCACTTCCCATCCTAGAAGCTCCCAGACCTCTGCGGCCGGTGCTCCTGCCTCCTCGCTTCCACCCTTGCCCGTTTATCTGAGTTCAGTGAGGTCATCTTTTTAAAACAAATCCAGTGGCATCCAAGGCTTCCAGTGACATACTGCGTGAAACCCAAATTCTCTCTCAATACGTTCTGGCCTCCTCCTTCCTCTGCCCTCATAACTCACTGCCATAATGCCGGTCTTGAATTGCCAAGCTTGTTGCAGTCTCAGAGCCTGGAAGTGTCAGAGAGCTTGGGAAGCCTCCTAGCAGTCATTAAACTGTGCAACATCAAGCAAGCAGGAAGACAAGGCTTATGGAACCCAAGAAGCAGGAAGGCCAGGTTCATATCTACAACTATAGATTCAAGAGAATGAATGATTTCAGGCCAGAATTGGAGGGATGAGAGAATGAAATGGGCCTGGTACCGATCTCAGGTTGAAGCTGTATTCCACTTGTGCTGGGAGCTGCAAGAATGAATGAACCAGGCCTTAAGTGAGTCCCTCTGAGACCTAGTAGTTACACTTTACGGACATTCTTTCAAAGAAAATATTCACAAATACAGAAAAAGGTATATGCACTGAAATGTCCATGAAGGCACTATTTTTAATAGAATGGAAACCTGCCCAACTGCACAAGTGAGCACTCAAATGGAATATTATAGTTACTGAAACGTATACAACGGGACACCATGGCTCACGCCTGGAATCTCAGCACTTTGGTAGACCAAGGCAGGAGGATCACTGGAGCCCAGGAGTTTGAGACCTGCCTGGACGACAGAGTGAGACCTCCATCTCTACAGAAAAAAAAAAAAATTTTTTTTGAGACGGAGTCTCGCTCTGTCACCCAGGCTGGAGTGCAGTGGCGCAATCTCCGCTCACTGCAAGCTCCGCCTCCCAGGTCCACGCCATTCTCCTGCCTCAGCCTCCCAAGTAGCTGGGACTACAGGTGCCTGCCACCACGCCCGGCTAATTTTTTTGTATTTTTAGTAGAGACGGGGTTTCACCGTGTTCGCCAGGATGGTCTCAATCGCCTGACCTTGTGATCCACCCGCTTCGGCCTCCCAAAGTGCTGGGATTCCAGGCGTGAGCCACTGCGCCCGGCCAAAAAAAATTTTTTTTTAATTGGCTGGGCCACAGTGGCATGCATGCCCCTGTAGTCCCAGCTACTCAGGAGGCTGGATTGGGTGGGAGGTCAAGGCTGCAGTGAGCTATGACTGTGTCCCTGCATTCCTGCCTGCGTAACAGAGCAAGACCCCATCTCTTATTTAAAAAGAAGAAAAAAAAAGAAAGATAATGTATAGAAAGGCTACACAGGAGCAAAGAACTCCTGAAACTAAAATGAGCACGATGCACAATACATAAAAAGTATCACACATATACCGATCCATGAACACGCCAGCCTGCTTGGAGAAAATAAGACAGGAAGGTATGGCCAGGTACACTGGCTCATGCCTGTAATCCCAGCACTTTGGGAAGCCGAGGTGGGCGGATCACCTGAGGTCAGGAGTTCAAGACCAGCCTGGCCAACATGGCAAAACCCTGTCTCGACTAAAAATACAAAAATTAGCTGGGCGTGGTGGTGTACGCCCCCGTAAATCCCATCTGCTCACGAGGCTGAGGCAGGAGAATTGCTTGCGCCCGGGAGGTGGAGGTTGCAGTGAGCTAAGATTGCACCACTGCACTCCAGCCTGGGCGACAGAGCAAGACCCTGTCTCAAAAAAAATAAAAAATAAAAAAAGAAGAAGACAAGAAGAGATTGATTGTGGCTACAGTTGGGAAGAGTGTCATGTTTACCTCTGATACATCAGGCCCTGTGCTAAGTGCTGTATAAGCTTAAGCCCTTCAATATGATGAGGCAGATGCCATTATCCTCACTCTGAGAAGAGGGGACTGAGCCTTCAGGCATTGCTGCCCGCTCCTCAGGTCCACTTACTCCACTTGCTCCGTCCTTGAAGCTCTCCAAGCATTTCACCTCGTCAAACATGAGCCAGGTACACAGGGGAATATGTCTTCCCCAACAGATGGTTTGCAAAGTCCTCGAGCACTGGGTCCACGTCAGACTCACCCTTGGACCACACAAAACCTAGCAGACTCTTACCCGCAGGGCAGTTACAGTATCTGTTCAATAAATGAAGACCACGTAAATTAGGGTAAATCCTGACTGCAGGTGGCAACAGCACATTTCACCCTTTATTGGTGCCAGCTCCCTGCTGTACTGGGGCTTATGTACCATACAATTCAAGGCCACCTAACTTTCCCTGCTCTTCCATCTGGGGTCAGCCTGGCTGCCTCTGACCTCCGAAGTCTGGTGCTCCCACTAAAGGAGTCTTCCAATAGGAACGCCAAAGACTAAGAACGGACACATGCAAAGTGCCAAACCAGGGCAGAGTGGAGGTGCCCCTCAAGTTTTGTTTTCTTTTTTTAAGACAGAGTCTCGCTTTATCACCCAGGCTGGAGTGCAATGGCATGATCTCGGCTCACTGCCACCTCTGCCTCCCATGTTCAAGTGATTCTCCTGCCTCAGCCTCTTGAGTAGCTAGGATTACAGGCACGTGCCACCACGCCTGGCTAATTTTTGTATTTTTGTATTTTTAGTATTTTTTCACCATGTTGGCCAGGCTGGTCTCAAACTCCTGACCTCAGGTGATCCTCCTGCCTCGGCCTCTCAAAGTGCTGGGACTGCAGGCGTGCGCCACCGCGCCTGGCCGCCCCTCAGGGTCTGTACAGATGACGCAGTGAGCACTCTGGAGCGTGTCAGTGGGAAGGAGGGGCAAAGTGCAGAACAGTGTATGCCATTGTTTGACCGAGGAAAGGAAGGGAATGAGAGCATCTTCATAGGTGCTTGCTTTTGCGTGAAACACACTGGGAGGATGAGCAGTAAGTCATGACAGAGGGTGGGTGGGGAGCAGAGCCTGTTTCTGAGCATGGCTTTGTATCCAGTTTTGACTTTAGAATCCTGTAAATTACCTTAAAACCCCTAACAAGGCCAGGCGCAGTGGCTCACGCCCGTAATCCCAGCACTTTGGGAGGCCGAGGCGGGCGGATCACGAGGTCAGGAGATCGAGACCATCCTGGCGAACACGGTGAAACCCCATCTCTACCAAAAATACAAAAAATTAGCCAGGTGTAGTGGTGGGCACCTGTAGTCTCAGCTACTCGGGAGGCTGAGGCAGGAGAATGGCGTGGACCCGGGAGGCGGAGCTTGCAGTGAGCTGAGATCCGTCACTGCACTCCAGCCTGGGTGACAGAGCGAGACTCCGTATTAAAAAAATAAAATAAAAAAACCCCTAACAACAAAGCAGCCCTTGCACCACCATGGGACATCCCGGAGCCACAGGTGCACTCGTCTAACCCGCAGAAGCAAACGTTCTGCGCAGCAGCAGGTGAATCCTTCCCGCAGCAGCTGCTGTGGGAGCCCGCCCCGAGGGAGGACCCTGCTTCATTTCATCGGTGCCGTCTTGGCTGTCTTCTGACCTGAGCCAAAGAGTCCAAACTTGCCCTGTTCATTCAGCATGTGAGAGGCTTCAGGTACTATTATTCCAAGTGGTCCCTCGTCCCCAGAACGAGGTCAAAACTTTGAAGGCCGTTGAGCATGGAGTAACACGAACCCCTGACAGCCATCACGTGCTCGCCCAGGTAGTGGGGCCCTGCCCACTTCCACCCACCTCCGCCCAGCGGGCTCCTGGCACTTGTGTCTGATGCAGGCTAGCTCTTCACCAGAGGCAAGATGGCCAGCACGTGGCTTTTCGAATGCACAGCACTCTATACTACAACTTTTTTTTTTTTTTGAGACGGAGTCTCACTCTCGTCACCCAGGCTGGAGTGCAATGGCTCGATCTCGGCTTGCTGCAACCTCTGCCTCCCGGGTTCAAGCGCTTCTCCTGCCTCAGCCTCCCGAGTAGCTGGGATTACAGGCGCCCACCACCGCTGGCTAATTTTTGTATTTTTAGTAGACAGGGTTTCACCATCTTGGCCAGGCTGGTCTCAAATTCCTGATCTTGTGATCCATCCACCTCAGTCTCTCAAAGTGCTGGGATTACAGGCGTGAGCCACGGCACGTAGCCTACAACTATTACTATTTTTTTGAGACAGGGTCTCAATCTCTCGCCCAGACTGGAGTGTAGTGGCGTGATCATGGCTCACTGCAATCTCAACCTTCTGGATTCAAGGGTCAGCTTCCTGAGTAGCTGGGACTAATTATTTCACTTTTTTGTAGAGTCAGGGCCTGGCTACGTTGCTCAAGCTGGTATCAAACTCCCAGGCTCAAGTGATCCTCCCATCTTGGCCTCCCAAAGTCCTGAGCTTATAGACATGAGCCACCACATCCGGCCTACTTAGTTGAGCTGGAATCCCAGTATGTTGCCCAGGCTGGTCTTGAACTCCTGGGCTCAGGTGATCTGCCTCACCCTCCAGAATGACTGGGACTACAGGTGTGCCCAGCAGCAGCTCAGTGCTTGCAGGGGCAGCTGGCGAAGCCTCTGGAGCTCCTGGCCCAACGTGGAGCCTGGTGAGCTCCTCCTCGCCCTCCCAGGGCTGTTTCCTCTTCCCAAGACTCTGGGTCTGACTTCACAGGGTGGCCAGATACCATTCTCCCCTCACAGCTGGCTCCGCTTGTAGTCCCAGCATTGAGGACCTGCCCGTCATCTTTGGTACTGTCCCCTGCCTGCCTCTCCCAAAACTGCGGACTCATTAGGGCAGGTGCCGCGTGTCGGTTCATTTACCACTCATCACGGTCCTGTCCTGAACGACACATCACACAAGCCACGGGAGACTTTCCCCCAAAGGAATGCTTTATTGACAAATTACCCATTATTATAATAACCTTAAGGAAAAGATACATCAGTTAACACCCGCGCAACCTGCCTTCACACCACACCCCACAGGCCAATTTTAACCCTGGACGAAGGGCACCAAGCACTGGGGTTCCCTGGCCCCTGCATCTTTGTCGTGTGTGGAGTGCCATCCCCAGGGGTGTCTGAACTGTCTGGGGACAGAGTTGTCAGAGGACACTTGCTCTACCGAACAGGACACTTTGAGCTGAGCAGCCCTTCCCCTCCTGGGAGTGGCAGAGCCAGGCACACCACAGGCAGGCCCTCAGGTCCTGCCAAGAGCCACTAAGGCACAGAGCTTCCCCTGCAGACCATGCCATCTGACATGCAGGGCCCTGGTGTGAGAGAGAGGCTGCTGGGGTGTGATCACTTAGTAACAGGAAGAGATCTTTGTAGCTCCTGAGAAAAAGGCAACAGCAATCCTGGCCGATGCCCATGCCCCACCCTCCACCTGACCTGTGGGGTCGTTTCATCCCAAATGCAGCAAGCAGGCGGGTTGGAGTCACTGACGAGTGCCAGCCGGGCCAGGCCCATGCAAAGGCAGCACTGAGAACGGGGGCACAGCTCTTTTAAAGGGTGCTAAAGACAGGCTTTTCCTTCTCTTGGCCCCCCCATTCCCAGAGGCTCAAGAGCCCTTTGGGGCAGAGCAGGGGAGCCAGTGGGAGCTGCCACGGTTGAGAAGAGAAGCAGGTTTTGTACACTGGGATGGAGTGTGCATGAAATCAAACACCCCAACTGGAACAGGCTGCCACGCAGACCAGGTGTAAAATTCCACACAGTGCTCACAACCATTAAGGAACTCTCATCTATATACACATAAAAATTATAAAGAAATAAAGCATAAGGCAATGTAAGGCTTGTATTTCAGCTTGAGTCCAAAGACATACTATTCTCTATGAGGCTAAAGCTGCTTTGCCTAATTTAAACTTTTTGAAAAGTCCACTGCATTTAAAAAAGAATGAATTTGCTTCCGTTAAAGCTAGATTAGCGTGACAATTAGGCAGCTGCTGATGATCGGTTTCCTTTCTGGGGGTCTCAGAAAACTGACAGCTTTCTTGTTCGGCATTTTGAGATAAAAGATTGTGTAACAGGTAGGACTTGCTGGGTGATTGTGTTCCTTCTGTGAGTCAGGGAAGGGGGAGGAGGAAGTCAGAAAATGCCACTTATTTGATGCTTAGAACTCTTCAATCCTTCAACATTCTGATGGGCTAACATGATTCCCAAAGGGAGCCTGGGCTTTGGCTCAATATTCTTTCAAATCCTCCACCCTGTCCACTTCCTGCACCCCTGGGAAGGACAGCACAGTGATCTGTTTCATCTACAAACTTGAGTGTAAAACATCTGTGTACAAGACTGTGTTCTCTAAATTCATGCGAACGCGGCAGCCACATCTCCATGTGGATGGGCAGGACTGTCCTCAAAGCCGGCTCTGCTCATCCGCCTGGCTGGCTGCTCCGCTGAACAGAGCCGCGGCGGGATGCTGAGGGCGTGCTGCGTGTGCTCTGCAGCGGGCGAAGCGACCACAGGCTTAGAAAGGTGCGGGATCCGACAGGGGCTTGTCACCACTCCCCGCTGAGGAAGGGAGGTTGTCACTGCCGTTCTCTCGGTCACCCACAACCTTAGACTACGGGAGAGAAAAGATGACAGAAAAACCTGAGACAGAGCACACAGCACAAGGCAGACCCCAGGCCCATGCTCAGTGCTCTACAAAAGCTTATGTGACATGAACCCTGCTCAGCAGCAACAGGGAGCAGATCACAGACGGGCACCAGCTGAACAGTCTCCAGAGGACGATGCCAAATGAAGACAGTGAATGCCAAACAGCTGCACACTGTATCGTTCCATTTACGTGACACTCTTGAAATGACACAACGATACAAAGGGAGAGTGGACTAGGGGTTGCCGGGGGTAGGGCGGGAGGAAGGTCGGCGCGGCCAAGAAGGTACCAGGAAGGGCAGTGGGGACCGGGAAGGGCAGTGTGGAGACGTTCTGTGTCCTGAGTCAGTGCCAACGTCCTGGTGGGGAGGCTGCACTACAGGATTTTCCGAGATGTTGTCACGGGAGAGAACTGTGTAAAAGGCACAAGGAACCTCTCTGCATTACTTCCTACAACGGCACGTGAGTCTACGATGACTAGTAACAGTCCAGGTACAATTACCTTTATGGTCCCAACTCGGTCCTCAAATGACTTGAAGGTTGCAGAGTTCCTTTCAAGAGAGAGGGAAGAGTGTTGGTGTCAAGAGAAAAGGGTTGTGCTGCCCTCTAACTCGGAAGGGCCTCAGGGCGAGGGCCAGCCTCCAAAGGACCCTAACAAAATCCCAAGATCTCATGGCAAAACTGTGAGACAGCCAGGTCGTTCCAGAGACCCCCCAGGTCAGAAGTGAGGTCGGTCATGCCCAACAGTCACAGGGACAGGTCCAGACATCACACAAGGCAACTGGAAACCCCCTGACTGTGCAGCCGGGGGGATGTCGGCCCCCCTCTGCTGTACCCTACGGGGACACCCTGGGCTCCTGTACTGAGGTTACGAAGAGTCTGGAGTTCACGCACATCTCTCAGAGAAGCGAAGGGAAGACCAAGGACACTTGTGGGACAGCAGAGTGATAAGGAGACAGAGGAGGAGAAAGCAGGCCAGCTCCATCCCACTCAGTCCCTCCCACAGAACCAGATACCCCTCCCAGGCCCGGGGCCTCTAGAGACCAGCACGTCTGTGACACCCAGCCGGAGTCCCCACAAGGAGAACAGGACTCTCCTGAGAATCAGGGCAGTGCCTGAAGGCACAGGCACGAAATAGGGACCATAGCTCTGGGTGTTTCCACGAAGGCTGAGACCCATAAAGTGTCCTGACTGACAGCCCACCAGGGCAAGTGCCAGGATCTGTGTGCCAGCCTCTCCAACCCCACCCCAGCTTGACGCTGCAGGCAGCCAGGGACAACCTGGAAAGGACACGGCTGAGTTTGACACAAGGATCTCCTCTGGAGGCTGCAGGTCGAGAGCCTGACCCCTACCAGCTTCCTCGTCAGCCTAGAGGGGGTCTTTACCAGCCCTTAGCCATCAGGAGATTGCCAGGGGAATGGCGTCCTTAATTAATCCAGGGATATGGGAAGGGCAAGGTGTGACCGGCGGGAGCCGCCCCAACCCCCACCAGAGACACCCGGCTCTGGAGCTGCAGCGAGCATACGTTACCTCATGGCCGGCATACTTATTGAGTGGCGGATGGAGTAGCTGCTGCTTGGAAGCATGGCAGAAGCAGAGAAGGAAGCAAGAGTTAACACCGAGATCCACACACAACCCCAACTGGGCGGGGATGGGCAGAGCTGGGATTGCCCCACTCCCGGCAGTCGGATCAAGCTGCTGCCTCCACACCACGCCCCGAAGGAAACTCAACCCAGGGTCCTCCCTCGGCCTCACGGGGGGCACCCCAAGTCTGCCCCTCCACACCACGCCCCTGAAGGAAACTCAACCCAGGGTCCGCCCTCGGCCTCACGGGGGGAACCCCAAGTCTGCCCCTCCACACCATGCCCCTGAAGGAAACTCAACCTCAGGGTCCTCCCTCGGCCTCACGGGGGGCGCCCCAAGTTGCCCAGCACATAGCACTGGGGGAGGAGGGCACTGCCATAGGAAGTGTGAGGAGACCAGGCCTGGGCTTTTGAAAAGTATTTGGGACCAGCAGCCTTCAGATGTCCTTACTTGACTTCGGCAAGTTTAAGGACCTTTTGGCAAAAGAGAAACAACCAGGTCAGGTAAAAACACATGAAATCACAGATTGCTCTGGGCCTGGCTCTAGACCTCCCGGTTCCAGCCAGAAGTGCAGGTGCGGGCGGCGCCCCGGGCTGGCCTAGAGGAGCCTGCTCTGGCCCACACGAGGGCCCTGTGGGAGGCACAGGTAGTAAGACAAAACTCCATCTGAAGAAAAACAAGGAAACAGGACCTATGTCGAACAGGAAGGTGGTGAGAGTCGGCACAGCCCTCCCCCATGAAAAGGCTCCTTCTCAGAAGTAAACTCAGGCGTGGACGCCAGGCCAGTTATTCACTGACCCGGGAGCAGGCAGCCCGTGAGCCTGGGTGGGAATGGGAAGCACGAGGAGGGACACAGAAGGGCCGGGGGGTTCCGGGGGGGCCTCTGCGTCGATTCCACGCTGCTGCTTTGTTCCCCGAGATGCAGCAACTGCCTGGCTGGGACTGCTGTCCTGGAAGGGGTGATCCCCCTTTCACCAGCCCTCTACCAGCATAGCTGCCCACGGGCCCTGCCAGAGTCCACCCTGCCCCAATTCAGAGAACAGTCTTCCACAGGTGTGTCCAGGCTCAGCCTTACCTAAAGGAGTGTGAAAATGGATGAGCCCTGGAAGGTGGCAGCAGGAGAGAAGAGGAAACGAAGTGTAAGCAAGGCAGGCCAGCACCCACTCACAGCCCTCCTCAGGGAGCCCCAGGCCCCCTGCTCATGCTCAGCCAGGCCCAGCGGGAAGACCCTCCAGGACGGCTCCTCCATCCGCATACCACCGGCGAGAGCAGCCCTGTCTCCAGTCTCCTCAAGTCCTGACTCAACAGGAGGCTCTCGCAAGCTCACGACTAGCAACTGCTTAGGCTCACGGCTGTGCACAGGAGGCCCCTGGGTCCAAGCCCTGTCCACGCCTTATGCCCCAAGGCACACCTATTTGAAGAAGCCACAGCACCTGGAGCGCAACTGGCCCCATCCAGTAGCACAAAGGTATGAAACGTGCCACAGCGTGACAGCTGGGTTTGGCCAGCTCCACAGAACGAGAGCGGCCCCTGTTCCCCAAAGCGCGTCAGCTGAGGAAGCACACACACTGTGGGAGCATGTGGGACACCCTTGGCGCCGAGCACTTCTGCTCTGAGCTCTGTCCATGCACGCAGACACCAACCTGGAAACCTGTGTGTCCGAGGGCAGCTGCCGCCACTCACTGCAGCCAGGCCCACTCCGACACGGAGGCAGCCACTGAAGAACTGATAAACGCTCAGCTCGCCCGCGGTCCTGAGACCACAGAGTCGGATGGTGACCTGACCCTGGTGTAAACGCCCCCCTCTGACCTAAATCCAGTTCCCTTTCCCCCATCCCCATCACCTATGCCCCAGGGCACACCAAAGGCCTCACAGTCCGGGGCTGCCCTGAGACGGGCCCATCATAGATGTGGGTGTTGGGCAGCTGTCCCGAGGGGCTTCCACGCAAGAGTAAGCTGGGTCCGTGGGGTTCATCGGCCCTAACTCGATATAAACCTCCTGGAACCCAATTTTCACTTTCAGGAAGCAGTGAGCTCCCAACCTCGGTCTCTAGGTCAAGAGGTAGATGGGCCCAGACCTCAGAAACCACCTGTGACTGCCTGGGGAGATGATGGGGATACACCAGGGGCTCCAGACGTCAGAGGTCACACCACCACTACAAACATAAATGGAGGAGCAAGCAGGGCAAGACACACCAGCAAACAGGACCTCTCCACGGGCACTGTGAACACGGCCAGCCAACTGGAGCGAACTGGCTCGTCCCAGGTCAGCCTGAGGCCCCGCTCACCCAGCTGGCCCCACATACCAGGGCACACGTGCAAACACGTGGCACAGTGTGGCCAGGCACACTGACAGCTGTGCCAGAGTCACTGCAACAGGAACTCTGCTCACTGCCAGCCATGCCCTGAGGCTACACGGCACAGGGGTCAGCTGCCAACCCCAGGACTGAGCAAAGCGCGAGAGCCCTCCTCCCCATCAGAGGAGCAGCAGACAGAGAACTGGGACCGTGTCCCTGTGCTTCCAGAGAAAAACAGGCCACACAAACAAACGCCCAGATCAAAACCCCAGGACTGGCCTGTGCACGGCTATGTCAATCAGTGCCGAGGGCTCCGCCTGACCCTTGGATTTCCACCACGATGCTCTGAACAAACTCAAAAGGGAGTGTGGACACTATGAGTGGGCAAACGCCCCCGATGGCTGGCATAAATTTAGGCACAACAGACACCCGTTGCTTCCTGAAGATGCTCTGTGGTGACACCGGCATTTTCGGGAAGAAAACAGCCCTGCAAGGCTGAGTGCAGCTGGAGCTCAGGGTGTCCCTCCTGGGTCCAAAGCGCAGCAGCAGTGGGGAAGACCTGCATTTGGAGGGTGCCCCACAAGGACCCCCCAAGTCCCAGCTGCTGGGGAGTGTGGAGCCCTGGGCGTGCGAGGGTGCACAGAGGAAACACACACGTTGCGTACTGATGACTGCAGCTTCTCCAGAGGTTTAAAACTCTCGAAATAGAAGTCGCCGCGATGGGAGAGTAGATTACCTCAAACAAACAAAAATACAAGTGGGCACAGCTCCTGGGCAGTGGCCATCCCCTCTGCTTGGCAGGGTGGGTCCCTGGGTGTGTGGCCGTCTGTGTCCTGGCCTGTGGCTCAGTGGTCAGGGGAGAGCGCTGGCAACCACAGGCTGGGAGGCAGGACATACCTAACCTAAGGCAGGCAGGCAGGCAGGCAGGAGCCGGCCCAGCAGGAGACGTACGTATCTCTGAATCCTGCAGGGGCCATGAGAGGGGAAGAGGGGAGGGCTGGGTGGGGTCAGCACGGTGCCCCACTCACCGGTCCTCTAGGAACCCTGCACCCATCTTTGCCAGAATTGGGTCAGAACTGCAAGGAGGCACTCCCTGAGATCCGAAAGCCAGAAGACCAGTTCTGAGAACGGGAAAGGAGTCAGGCAGGGTGGGCAGCAGCACCCAGAAGTTGGGGCCAGGATGCTGGTGATGGTGACAACCTCCATCATCCGCTCCTACAGCCCGTGTGAAAGAAGGTGACAACCTCCATCATCCGCTCCTACAGCCCTCCGCTCCTACAGCCCGTGTGAAAGAAGGTGACAACCTCCATCATCCGCTCCTACAGCCCGTGTGAAAGAAGGTGACAACCTCCATCATCCGCTCCTACAGCCCGTGTGAAAGAGGCCCACCCGAGGCCCAGCCGGGGTGCCCAGCCAGGAGGTAGTCCGGCCAAGCATCATAACCAGGCTTCTGGCTCAATCCCCTCATCACCGTGCTGTGGTCAGGGAGCCTAGAGCAGGGAAGGGAGAGGAAACGTGCCAGCCACAAAGCGCCGGCCCTGCTCACTCCTTGGCCCCTGCTTGCTAGGGAACGCTGATGGCCGGGAGGCTTTCACCAGCCTCTGGGAGAGAAGGCTCATTCAGAACCTCCTGAGTGTGACCGCACTCTCTGAGACCTGGGAAACGCCCTCAGAAGTACCATGCCGAGCACCTGTCCTGGAGATGGTGGACTGCCGTCCCGCCCTGACCTGTCCTGGAGGTGGAGGAGGACTGCCATCCCGCCCTGACCTGTCCTGGAGGTGGAGGAGGACTGCCGTCCCGCCCTGACCTGTCCTGGAGGTGGAGGAGGACTGCCGTCCCGCCCTGACCTGTCCTGGAGGTGGAGGAGGACTGCCGTCCCGCCCTGACCTGTCCTGGAGGTGGAGGAGGACTGCCGTCCCGCCCTGACCTGTCCTGGAGATGGAGGACTGCCGTCCCGCCCTGACCTGTCCTGGAGATGGAGGACTGCCGTCCCGCCCTGACCTGACTCTGACCCCCAGGCTGGAGTCACTGCCTCTCAGTGAAGCTTCGAGGTGCAGACTCGTCCCTCACCAACCCTGAGCACCACAAGTTACCCAAAGCACTGGCGGCCAACCCTCCTTGAAGAACACAGAAATGACAGAAAAGCAGCCGACAGGGATGGACGAAGCTCCCAGGCAAGGGTCCCACACAGACTGGTCAGGGCCATGACGGCCACATCCCCGAGCCAGTGTCTGAGGCCTGATCTCCAGGCAGGCTTCCTGCAGTGCCTCCAACACCTCCCCCCTCACTCCTGGCCAGGTCTCAGGGCAGCAGGGTCAGGGCTGGGTCTCACCTCATGTCTCCAAGCTTCCTGCTGATGGCAGAGCCCACTGTGGACAGGGCAGCGGAGGTCTTCTGTCCGGCCTGTGAGAGAGTTTCCTGAGTCTTCTTGTAGCTGGAAGAAGACATACCAGTTAAGTCAACCAGACAGCATGGACGGGTCACCACCCTCAGCCAAGCAAAGCAAGCACTGGGAGCACGCCCGAGGAAAACTGAGGAAAGGGGCCGGGGCAAGGGGTGGACACTCGCCAGGCGTCTACGGAGCGGGTGCAGGCGCAGAGCCCCTCGGCCCCCAGAGGCCCCTGCAGCGAGGAGCAGCCTGTGTGTTGCTCACTGAGCTCTCAGCGACCCTGCTGACTTTCGGCCCCCCAGCCCCGCGATGATGCTGCTTTCTCATCTCACAATCCAACTCCACCCCCTCACCTGACACCTCCTAAGCCCGCTTTCCTGTCTTCTCACAGCCCCTCTGACTACAGAGAAGATGCCCCATTTGCCTGCTAAAGAGCGGACGGGCCCCCTGAGGTGCACGCCTGGCAGGCAATGCCAGAGCAGAAAGGCCTCTCGGTGCCCTGACCGGCCCATGCGTGCAAGGTTCCCTTTCCTCTTCCCAATGAGACTGTGCTGAGGGGAGAAAATGCTCAACCACGGCTGTGGGAACGAGCTTCAGAGTGGCCATGCAGCCCGCAAGGTGCCCCTGCTCCAGACAGGGGGGCCCGTGTGCCTCCAGAGCATCAGACAGTTCCATTCCCAGGCCTCTTTTCACAGTGCAAGGGTCTGTCCCGGCCCCTAGTGAAGGCCCCGCTTCTATCCTCTCCAGCTCCCTCCAGTGTCCACCCACATGGGTACATCCCACCAAAGCAAAGCTCTGGGGCCTCGGCGTCCACAGGACGGGCAAAGGGCAGCAGGCAGGATGCTGTGGCTGCAGGCATACTGTTGGGCCCACCATGACAGTCAACACCTAAAGTCGCAGGCCCTCATCCAGCTGCCACCGTAAACACAAAACACGGCAGCCTCCGACATAACCAAGTCCAAAATGCGAACCCACGACCACCTTCCCCACAGCTCCTCCCTCAGCGAAGCCAGGAACTCAAGGCTGAATGGAGACAGGCTCCCAGGGCCATCTTGGCATTACCAGTGCCAACCTGGAGAGCTGGCAAACCCAGCCAAGCCCTGACTGAGTGGCATCTGGGATGACTGGCGCCAGAGAAGGTGCAGGCTCTGCCCGCTCCCACTGGCGACACCAGGTCCCAATGATGGGCCTTCCAGAGCACTTACTCACAGGCCCTCCACACCACCCCCTGCAGGAGGCCCGTGTGAGCTGAGCGCCACCACTCTCCAGCCCCTAGTTGACAAGTGTGTGTGACCCACCAAGTGTGCCCCGGCAGCACATCCCAGCACAGCTCTCTCGTGCCCACCCCCAGCCAAGGCCCAGAGGACGCACTTTCTTTTCTTTTTATTTTTTGAGACAAAGTCTTGCTGTCGCCCAGGCTGGAGTGCAGTGGTGCAATCTCAACTCACTACAACCTTCGCCTCCAGGTTCAAGAGATTCTTTTGCCTCAGCATCCCAAGTAGTTGGGATTACAGGCACCCACCACCACGCCCGGCTAATTTTGTTTTTAGTACAGATAGGGTTTCACCATGTTGGCCAGGATGGTCTCGATCTCCTGATCTCAGGTGATCCACCCGCCTCGGCCTCCGGAAGTGCTGGGATTACAGGTGCGAGCCACCGCGCCCGGCCTATTATTTTATTTTATTTTAGAGACAAGGTTTCACCATGTTGAGGCTGGTCTCCTGACCTCAGGTGATCCGCCCGCCTCGGATGTCATCCAAAGCACTGGATGACAGAGTACAGGTGTGAGCCACCATACCCAGCCCAGAGGATACACTTCGCATCCAGACTCCGTGCAGCTGGAACCACGGCTGTTTTTATCTTTTTTCTTTTTTTATTAATAAAACATCAGGTATAAGTAACTAATGACCTGCTACATTTAGTTTCAAAAATACAAATTCTTTTTTGTTGAGACGGAGTCTTGCTCTGTAGCCCAGGCTGGAGTGCAGCGGCGCCATCTTGGCTCACTGCAAGCTCCGCCTCCCGGGTTCACACCATTCTCCTGCCTCAGCCTCCTGAGTAGCTGGGACTACAGGCGCCGCCACCAAGCCTGGCTAATTGTTTTGTATATTTAGTAGAGACGGACTTTCACCATGTTAGCCAGGATGGTCTCCATCTCCTGACCTCGTGATCAGCCCACCTCGGCCTCCCAAAGTGTTGGGATTACAGGCGTGAGCCACCATGCCTGGCCCCAAAATGCAAATTCTGAAGACGTCTTTAACTTTGATTTTCCCTGAACTAACAAATGCATAAAACCATGTGAACGTTCTATGGTTCGCTGAAGCAAAGTCATCTGCAGCAGAGGATTCTAAAGTCCTCACAGCACCTGCATTTGTGCCTAAAGAGTGGGGATGGGGAAGCTGCAGCTGCATTTGTGCCCTAAGAGTGGAGATGGTGAAACCGAAGTTGGAGAGAAAACCGCCGCCTGTGCCCAGCCTTTGGAATGAGATGCGGGTCTTGACTGTGACCTGTGGGTGGGTAAGTACCACCCACACGAGAAGGAGGGTCCTGAGGGTCCCTCAGGACCCAATGACCACTGAACACTGACACGATGTGCCACTGTGGTCAGTCCCTGCCGTGCCATAAACCACACTCAAGCCCCTGGGGGTCCCTCAGCCCTCAGCATTGCTTGGGTGTGGAAACGAG
The DNA here is from genome assembly GCF_000951045.1 of Mandrillus leucophaeus. NCBI lineage: Eukaryota > Metazoa > Chordata > Mammalia > Primates > Cercopithecidae > Mandrillus > Mandrillus leucophaeus. Next base: position 5,996,269 of record NW_012104365.1, on the reverse strand, counting down.
GGGTCACAAGGGAACCTCCTCTGGAAACAGGAACCTCCAAACTGGGATGGCCCTGGAAACAATGGGCATCACCTGCACCGCCTGAGGCCACCACCAGAGGCCACCACCAGCTCCTCTCCCGCCTTCTCTTCCTACAGCAGGTCCCTGCCCAACAGCTGTGGCTCTGATCTCTCCCTTCCCCTTCTCAGTCCCATCCTGGGCCTCCGAGGTAGCAGCAGCAGCTGCGAGGTCCCCTTCCAAGGCTCACAGCGCTGCAGGCCTGTTCTGAGAGCCTCAAACACGCAGGCACACACATTCCTCAGAGGACCAGAAGGCTGGGGAAGCTAAGCCAGGAGGAAGGGGCAGGGGTCAGCGCCAGCATCTGCACCCAGTAACTAGTTTCAGCTCTACTTGAGGGCACCAGGCCGGGCAACCGCAGCCAGCACCCATTTGGGAGTTCCTAAGACCTTCCAGGAAGAGAGCCCTGGACAGACAGCAGTTTTGTCCCATGCCTGGGCAGCACAGGGCATCTGGTGGACATCCTTGCACTCCCCCTCTCCTGAGTCTTCCTCTGGGGGCTACCCCCACTCCCACTCAGGGTGGACAAGTGATCCAGGCCTGGCCAGAGCACACCCCCTCCCCGGCCACAGCCGTTAGTCCAGGGAGACCCACACGGGACCACACTGTTGGGCTGCAGCAGTGGGGGCAGGGACTTCTCTGCCAGGTGAGTGCTCCCACCTCCCTGTTTGATTGATGCTACCTTGAGTCGTGCTTTCTGTCACCTGCAACCAAAACAACTCCAAGTGAACCCAGCTTGTAACTGCAGGATCGATACAATGCCCCTCTCAGCACTGAGGTTTTTAGTTAGCTCTGCCTATAAATAGAATGCAACAGGCAATCATTTTACCACTCACAGAACACAGCTGCTCTTGCCTTCAGACACGACCCACTGAGGAGAATGTGGCCACATCGCAGCCTCATGGGGCCAAGCATCAGCGCTATCCTCCACCCGCCGGCCACATTCTTCCCGTCCCTCCTCCGGGCACCACTGGCTGAAAGGATCTACAGACATGTGGGTCAGGAAGCAGGAAGCTCTTACTGCCTTCCCCTGCAAGAGCTCTGGGCAGTGGAGGCACACCCACGGCCCACCTCCTGAAGCTGACTAGGAGGGGCACCAGCCCGGAGGAGCACGCGCAGTGGCCACATCCTCAGGCCCCACCTCCTGAGCCATATCCCTTCCGCCTGGGCCGTCCGGGCAGAAACCACCACCCTCGGCCTGGGCCGTCTGGGCAGAACCACCTTCTACTCTGGAACTGTCCGTCTGACAGCTCACCCCACAGAATTCAGGGGAATGGCCTCTGCCAGGTGACGCACTGGCCGTATGCTTCCGTGCTGAGCCACATGCTTCCCCAGAGGGGTCAGGATGCTAAGTGTTGCACTAAGCTCTCTGAAACACTATTTATTTGAAATAGGATCCCGGCAGCTTTATGTCAGTTGGTTTTACAAAACAGCACTGAAGTCTCCTGAGACTATTTTCAGATTGAGTCTGCACCGTGCGTCTGCCTGATGCCCAAACTGCAAGGATGACCAGATGACCAGATGACCGTCACTGACCGTCACTGACCCAACCTAGGGAACACCCACTACCCAGCAAGGTCACTGTCCGTCACTGTCCCAACCTAGGGAACACCCGCTGCCCAGCAAGATCACTGTTCAAAGCAGCCCGAAAGACACAGCCCACCAGGGTCCCTAGAACACCCAGGTCGACGTGCCATGAACCGCCTGAGTTTCTGACACCAGCTTCCCACTGTGACACCAGACGCAAAGGCCCACATGCAGAGTGCCGGCCTGGTCCCCCAGGACCTTCAAGACAAGTTCGGCAGCAACCACTTCCTTCCAGTCCAACACGGGAGGACATTCTGCCCATGTTCTGCGGCAACCATTACAGCGCTACCTTCTAAATAACAGACGGAAAAATCCCACAGAGACTATTTTAGAATATTCCCCTTCTCAGCTTAAAGACATTACACTCAGATCAGAACACAAGTAAATGAAGTGCTATTATCCAGCTGAAGGATCTCCAAATATTAGGAGTCACTCTGAACCACGCCGCTGACACACACATATCAAACTACCCACAGTGAATCCACACTGGCCAACGCTCTGACAATGTGGTGCCTCCCAGACCACGAGGACTTCACATTTCCACCCGCACGTCCTCCACCACGCCCTCCCCCAAAGAACTACCCCAAAGGAGGAAACGAATTCTGAGAACCCAACAGCTGGAGCCAAGCAGGGAAAAGGGTTAGGGTTGGAACACACAAAAATTCGCCACCAACAGAATCAGGCCGAGTGGTGTCGTCCAGCTTGTGCACTGCTGGAAGCCAAGGAGCTCTATTAGTCAGAAATGCAGCCAGGACCAGCGCAGGCCTCTTATATAAGGGATGCATATATCAGGCAGAGGGGAGTTTTAAGTGTGGTCAGGTGGCTGAGTGAGTTTCTTTCAGCTACTATTCCCTGTTCCACAATAGTCTAAAGGATAGTTTACCTGAGAGAAGAAAAGTTATATTAAGAAAAAATAGCCAGCAAATACCAAAAGAAGCTTTGTGCCAAGTGTGCACAGCCCAGTTCCCTGACCCAGTGTCAGGAGGCAGAGAGGAGGAAGGAGGAGGTGCTGATGGTACAGGCACTCAGGAGGTGGAGAGGAGGGAGGAGGAGGTGCTGATGGTACAGGCACTCAGGAGGCAGAGAGGAGGAGGAAGGAGGAGGTGCGGATGGTACCGGCACTCAGGAGGTGGAGAGGAGGAGGGAGGAGGAGGTGCTGATGGTACAGGCACTCAGGAGGTGGAGAGGAGGAGGGAGGAGGACGTGCTGATGGTACAGGCACTCAGGAGGTGGAGAGGAGGAGGGAGGAGGAGGTGCTGATGGTACAGGCACTCAGGAGGCGGAGAGGAGGGAGGAGGAGGTGCTGATGGTAGGAGAGGACGGAGGAGGAGGTGCTGATGGTACAGGCACTCAGGAGGCGGAGAGGACGGAGGAGGAGGTGCTGATGGTACAGGCACTCAGGAGGCGGAGAGCACGGAGGAGGACGTGCTGATGGTACAGGCACTCAGGAGGTGGAGAGGAGGAGGAAGGAGGAGGTGCTGGTGGTACAGGCACTCAGGAGGCGGAGAGCAGGAAGGAGGAGGTGCGGAAGGTACCGGCACTCAGGAGGTGGAGAGGAGGAAGGAGGAGGAGGTGCGGATGGTACAAGCACTCAGGAGGCGGAGAGGAGGGAGGAGGTGGTGCTGATGGTACAGGCACTCAGGAGGTGGAGAGGAGGAGGGAGGAGGAGGTGCGGATGGTACCGGCACACAGGAGGTGGAGAGGAGGAGGAAGGAGGAGGTGCGGAAGGTACCGGCACACAGGAGGTGGAGAGGAGGAGGAAGGAGGAGGTGCTGATGACACAGGCACTCACAGGTCTGACTGGGTCACTTTCTCATTCCACTCTCCAAGTTTCTCAGAAGTTTTCACATAGCTAAAAACAGAAAGTCTACAGTAAATTATTTAGAAAAACAATTTTAAGTCAGGCATCAAACTGCAGGTGAGGTTCCAGGGAAGACAGAGGAGGACCAGCTGGCAGGAACATCAACTCTACAGACGGCCCAAAAACAGGGTCCACTGCCTCAACCAGGCCCTGTGCAGGCTCCAGGCCGCCAGGCGAGCTGTGGGTATGGCGGAACTGATCGTCCCCTTTTCCGTCACCCGGCAGTAGCCCCTGGTCTCTCACTAGGAGATTCTTGGGGAACAGCACTGCTGTGGGGGACTGGAAGGGCACAGCCCACAGCTCCAAACCACCACTGGGATTCAAAACTTACGATGTCCTAGGATAAAAAAATGAGTTTCTCGTATGTGAGATTTATGAAATGGGACTTGATCTGTCATTCTGTAGGGACGTGGCTCCTGGGAAACATTCCACACCCGCCCCCCCTTGTACGGTATGTTTCAGAGAAGCCACGTGGACGGGGCCAAGTGAGAAAGCAGCATTCCCCAAATTCAGAGAGCTGAGTGACATCTGGGACAGACGTCCCAGGGTTACAGGACCATGCAGTCATGGAGGGTCAGAGGCCCTAGGGTTGTGGGACCATATGGTCATATACGTTTTTTTTTTTTGGTATTTTTTGAGACAGAGTCTTGCTGTGTCGCCCAGGCTAGAGGGCAGTGGCATAATTTTGGCTCACCGCAACCTCTGCCTCCTGTGTTCAAGAGATTCTCCTGCCTCAGCCTCCCCAGTAGCTGGGATCACAGGTGCACACCACCACACCCAGCTAAACTTTTGTATTTTTCAGTAGAGACAGGGTTTCTCCATGTTGACCAGGTTGGTCTTGAATTCCTAACCTCAGGTGATCCACCTGCCTCAGCCTCCGAAGTGCTGGGATTACAGGCGTGAGCTACTGCGCCAGGCCCATGTGGCCGTATCTGGGTCAGCGGCTGTGACCATGCCACACCCACAATAAGGACCACAGAAAAACCATTCTTGCTAAAGTCCTGATCAGTGCTCCCTTGAGTCTGGACACTGAAACACAAGTCTTCCTATCAATTTCCACCCGGACAACTAGCCAGTGTGTCTGCCTTTTTAAAACACAGAGAAGCCGGGTGTGGTGGCTCACACATGTAATCCCAAGCATTTTAGGAGGTCAAAACAAGAGGATTGCTTGAGCCCAGAAATTTGAGACCAGCCTAGGCAACAAAGCAAGATCCTGTCTCTATAAAATGTGAAAAAATTAGCCAGGCACAGTGGCGCACGCCTGTAGTCCCAGCTACGAGGGGGCTGAGTTGGGGGATCGCTTGAACCCAGGAGGTCGAGGTTGCAGTGAACGACTGCGCCGCTGCACTCCAGCCTGGGTGACAGAGCAAGAACATCTCAAAAAAGAATTTTAAAAAAAAAGGCCCGTGCGGCGGCTCATGCCTGTAATCCCAGCACTTTGGGAGGTCGAGGTGGGTGGATCACAAGGTCAGGAGTCCAAGACCAGCCTGGCCAAGACGGTGAAACCCCATCTCTACGAAAAATACAAAAAATAAAATAAAAAATTATCCGGGTGTGGTGGCAGACGCCTGTAATCCCAGCTACCTGGGAGGCCGAGGAAGGAGAATCACTTGAACCCGGTGGGCAGAGGTTGCAGTGAGCCAAAATTGCGCCAGTGCACTCCAGCCTGGGTGACAGAGTGAGACTCTGTCTCAAAAATAATAATAATAAACGAAGTACACAAAAATTTAAAAATAAATAAGACACACGCAGACACCAAGCTCTTTGAAAAAACAAGGCACAGTCCCTGGGCCTAGGGCTCAGAGCCTCTCACTGGCTCCTTCCAAACAGGCCACTCAACTCCATGGCTGCAACTTGTCCCTGGGTATGACGATGCCCCTCACATGCCAGGGGCGTGTGTGGTGCACGTTCTTTTCAGCCCCCGGGGGTGCGCCTGGGGCAGGTACCTACGCGTTAGAGACCTGTACATCGTGCCAGCTCCTGGACAGGTTCTGTTTCAGCCCCCCCAGGGTGGAGAGGCCCAGCCTCCTCTTGAGCTCTCCGCAGTGCCTCTCCTTGGCTGCCAGGACCTGGCGCAGAGTGACAATTTCCTCTTCCACCTGCAAAGCATGCAGTCGACATGATGAGCCATCACTACTGCAGGAAGTGACTAACATCCTCATGCACAGTGCCATGAGTTACACAAGAACATTCCGCTTACTGAAGCATTAACTCGTCGTAGGAATAATAGCGTCTACAGTAGACATCTGATTTTTGGGTTTTGGTTTTTTTTTGAGACGGGATTTCACTCTTGTTGCCCAGGCTGGAGTGCAACGGCGCGATCTCGGCTCACCGCCTCTGCCTTCCAGGTTCAAGCGATTCTCCTGCCTCAGCCTCCTCAGTGGCTGGGATCACAGGCGTGCGCCACCACGCCCAGCTAATTTTGTATTTTTAGTAGAGACAGGTTTCTCCATGTTGGTCAGGCTGGTCTCAAACTCCCAACCTCAGGCAATCCACCCACCTCAACCTCCCAAAGTGCTGGGAGTACAGGCGTAAGCCACCGCGCCCAGTCAGCAGCCATCTGTTTTTATCTGGTACTAGGAACTTGACTCCAGAGAACTGTCCCATGCGCCGGAGCTAAATGGTTCTGGGAGAGCTACCAATCACTATGTCCATTTGTGGTCACGAAGAATGGTCCAGGATGATCATGCCAGGCTTGTTTCATGCCAGGCTCTTTCCTGGGACTGGGCATGGTATTAAAAAGGTGAAGACCCTGGCCGGGCACGGTGGCTCATGCCTGTAATCCCAGCACTCTGGGAGGCCAAGGCAGGTGGATCACGAGGTCAGAAGATCAAGACCATCCTGGTTAACACAGTGAAACCCTGTCTCTACTAAAAAATACAAAAAATTAGCTGGGCGTGGTGGCAGGCACCTGTAGTCCCAGCTACTCGGGAGGCTGAGGCAGGAGAATGGCGTGCAGCTGGGAGGCGGAGCTTGCAGTGAACCGAGATCGCACAACTGCACTCCAGCCTGGGCGACAAAGCGAGACTTGGTCTCAAAAAAGAAAAAAAAAAAAAAAAAAGGTGAAGTCCCTGGCCGGGTACAGAGGCTCACACCTGTAATCCTAGCACTGTGTGAGGCCAAGGCAGGCAGATTACCTGAGGTCAGGAGTTTGAGACCAGCCTGGCCAACACATGATGAAACCCCGTCTCTACTAAAAATACAAAAATTAGCCAGGCATGGTGGTGCGCTCCTGTAATCCCAGCTACTCGGGAGGCTGAGGTAAGAAAATTGCTTGAACCTAGGAGACAGAGGTTGCAGTGAGCCGAGACCGTGCCACTGCACTCCAGCCTAGGTGACGGACTGAGACTCCGTCTCAAAAACAAACAAACAAACAAACAAAAACAGTGAGGATCCCTTTCCCTCAGGGCTCTCAGTCTGGGCTTGGACGATAGAAGCTGAAACTGTTGGCAGCCAGGCACCGTCTGCACTCATCGAATTCCATATGCAGGGAGGAGGAGGCAAATGGCCAGAGACCCGGGTGACAGAGAAAAAACCCTTAGGAAAACACCTGTGTTCCTGAGATCAGTTCCAAACCTTGGCAAGAGTCAGTTACACGAACCTAAAGGTAAATTATCTTCTGTGCTTCAGGTAGTTAGAACTGAGTAACAGCAAGATGCCTGAAAATGAAAACTTGACCTTTCTCAGGTCTTTAAAAAAAAAAAAAAAAAAAAAATGACCTCTGAAAGGGGCATCATTCGGCGTTTTGCCACTTTAGAATGAGTTCTTAGTATCTTCAGCTCATATATGACTAGCTTCTCTTTAAAAATTCTCTTTCTTGGCTGGGTACGATGGCTCACACCTGTAATCCCAGCACTTTGGGAGGCCGAGGGGGGCAGATCACCTGAGGTCAGGAGTTCAAGACCAGCCTGACCAATATGATGAAACACCGCCTCTACCAAAAATACAAAAATTAGCCAGGCGTGGTGGTGGGCTCCCATAACCCCAGGTACTTGGGAGGCTGAGACAGGAGAATCGCTTGAACCTCGAAGGCGGAGGATGCAGTGAGCCAAGATCGTGCCATTCCACTCCACCTGGGCAACAAGAGCGAAACGACTAAAAAAAAAACCTTTCTTCCGTGTAATCCCAGCACTATGGGAGGCTGAGGCAGGCGGATTACCTGAGGTCTGGAGTTCAAGACCAACCTGGCCAACATGGTGAAACTCTGTCTACTACAAATACAAAAATTAGCCAGCCGTGGTGCTGTGCGCCTGTAATCCCAGCTACTCGGGAGGTTGAGGCAAGAGAATCACTTCAACTCAGGAGGTGGAGGCCGCAGGGAGCCGAGATCACACCACTGCACTCCAGCCTGGGTGACAGAGTGAGACTCCATCTTTAAAAAAAAAAAAAAATCTTTCTTTGGCTAGGCACAGTGGCTCACACTTGTAATCCTAGCACTTTGGGAGGCTGAGCCAGGCAGAACTCTTGAGGCTGGGAGTTCAGGACCAGCCTGGCCAACATGGTGAAACACTTGTCTCTACTAAAAATATAAAACTTAACCAGGTATGGTGGTGGGCATCTGTAATCCCACCTACATGGGAGGCTGGGCATGAGAAGCACTTGATCCAGGGAGGCAGAGGCTCCAGTGAGCTGAGATCATGCCACTGCACTCCAGCCTGGGCGACAAAGAAGAGACTCTGACTCAAAAAAACGACTTAAAAAAAAAAAAAAAAACTTCATCTTGTAATTCAACTCTGAAAAAAACCTTGTGGGTTTAGTTTCTAAAGTCGCATGCTCTGAAATAAAGTGGAAAGCAAAGTCTCCTTGGACTTCCTGCTGCTCTCCTTTAACCTTCTAGGCTGGAAATAACTGTGATGTCCTCAGGATCTGAAACCTGGTCCTCAGGCCCAGCGGCACAACCAGCCTTACTCAGACCTAGGCCTGGACCCAGATTCTGGAATTAAACCGTATCACAGGGTGATTCACGGGTGAAAAGAAAACTCTTGGCAGTTGCTTTGACTAAAAATTATGGTTGGAGGCTTTTGTTCTTTTTTTTGAGGCGGAGTCTCGCTCTGTCGCCCAGGCTGGAGTGCGGTGGCCCGATCTCGGCTCACTGCAAGCTCTGCCTCCCGGGTTCCCGCCATTCTCCTGCCTCAGCCTCCCGAGTAGCTGGGACTACAGGCGCCCGCCACCTCACCCGGCTAGTTTTTTGTATTTTTTAGTAGAGACGGGGTTTCACCGTGTTAACCAAGATGGTCTCGATCTCCTGACCTCATGATCCGCCCGTCTCGGCCTCCCAAAGTGCTGGGATTCCAGGCGTGAGCCACCGCATCCAGCTGAGGCTTTTGTTCTTAATTCCTGTATTACTCTTAAGGGACTCTCACTTAAAGAATACCACATAAATACTTTCTACAAAAGAAGTTTCTGTTTTGTTTTTGAGACAGGGTCTCGCTCTGTCGCCAGGCTGGAATGCAGGGCACAATCACAGCTCACTGAAGTCTTGACCTCCTGGCCTCAAGCATCCTCCCGCCTCAGCCTCCTGAGCAGCTGGGACTACAGGCAACTGCCACCACACTCGGCTAGTTTTTGGGGGTGGAGACAAGGTCTCACTGTGTTGCCCAGGCTGCTCTCAAACTCCTGGGCTCAAGCGATCTTCCCAGTTTACCACCTTGTCCTACCAAAGCACTGGAATTACAGGCATGAGCCACTGCATCCAGTCAAAATAAGTATTTTTAAAAGAAAACTTAAGATCCAGGGCAGAGAGATTCACGGGGTTTTAAAAATGATTCTCAAGTGTTAATTCCAACAGAGACACTCCCAGTAGATGGCCACTCAGAGGCGGTTCGTGTATGAACGCTACTCATGGAGTACTTCGGAAGGGCCAGGCACAGAGGTGTGGGAAGGAAGTCACGCCCATCTCCACTGCCAGGTGGCTCTGAGTCCAGAGCACGGAGCTGGGCACATACAAAGAGAACCCCTTTATCAGCGGGAACACAGAGCAGGGTAGGTGATCACCCAAGCGTGGCCAGTACCCTGGCCTCTCACTAATCCAAGAGGGTCTTAACTCCAATTCACCCCAGGGCACACAGCCAAGCCACAGCACCTTGGTAAGCTCGGCCCTGAGCTCCTCCTCCTCAGCCTCTGTCAGACCCTCAATAGCAGGAGTCCGGGCAGCCACACCCGTGTCGACAGGGACATCCGTCATGGAGTCAGACAGCAGACCTTTGTTAGGAGAATTCAGGTTGATATCTGCCAGAGACAAAATGAGGCCACAAAGCGTCAAGTAAGTTATTTACTTCCAAGTAAATATGGAAGAGGTCTCTAGCAGGACAAAAGCAAAGGTGGGAGTGGGTGAGACCCTGGAGACGAACACCTCTTCTCTGAAAGGTCTGTGAGGACAGCGTGGGCAGTAGACGAGGGCGGCCACACCTCAGGCCACCTGAGATGAAAAGCCAATGCCACCTGTGCTGCTTCAGGGCACGAGAAATGCCAGCCCAAGACAGCCAGACCCTAACCAGTGAGAATACTATCTTCAAAGGCAGGAAACCCTTGCTACAAAGAAAGCAGATCAATCTAACAGAGCTTTCACTTTTTTTTTTTTTTGTGATGGAGTCTCACTCTGTTGCCCAGGCTGGAGTGCAATGGTCTGATCTCAGCTCACTGCAACCTCCGTCTCCCAGGTTCAAGTGATTCTCCTGCCTCAGCCTCTGAGTATCTGGGATCACAGGTGCGCGTCACCACGTCGGCTAATTTTTGTATTTTCAGTAGAGATGGGGTTTCACCATGTTGGCCAGGCTGGTCTCCAACTCCCGACCTTGGGTGATCCGCCAGCTTTGGCCTCCCAAAGTGCTGGGATTACAGGTGTGAGCCACCGCACCCAGCCACATCTTCCACTTTTTTAAGAAAAGGAACTTAATATGGTTAATACACACAATAAGCATCACTTTCCACTCAACACATCTGACAGGGCACATGCTAAAACTACATACTAGGAGCACATGCTGGTCATTCAGCTCCTTCTGGGAGTCAGCAAAACAAAATTCCCTTTCCTTACCTCCCGCTTCTCATCCCACAGTCAGGAAGCCACCACAGGCGGAGAGCTGCAGAGTGGTGTGCTGCCGCCACACACCTCAACTACACCCAGATGACATTCAAATTCCTGTAGCCACTGTTTTTTCTTCACATCAAACGCATCTTCCTGACTGCACTAAAAGTCTACAAGATTTCACATAAGGAAAAATAGTCTATTTTGATTCTCTCTAAATCCAAGCACATGATTATTGTAACATTTTCCCTGTTGAACACAACATTCTGAAAAGAAACAGGCTTACTGCCAGGCGTGGTGGCTCACCTGAGGTCAGGAGTTCGAGACCAGCTTGACCAACATGGTGAAACTCTGCCTCTACTAAAAATACAGAATTAGCTGGCGTGGTGGCACGCGCCTGTAGTCCCAGCTACTTGGGAGGCTGAGGCAGGAGAATCACTTGAACCCAGGAGATTACAGGTGTGAGCCACCATACCCGGCCAAAAAAAATTTTTTTTTTAAAACTAAAGGAAAAACTGGCCGGGCGTGGTGGTTCATGCCTGTAATCCCAGGCCTTTGGGAGGCTGAGACAGGCAGATCACCTGAGGTCAGGAATTCAAGACCAGCCTGGCCACTACGGTGAAACCCCGTCTCTACTAAAAATACAAAAAATTAGCCTGGAGTGGTGGCGGGCGCCTGTAGTCCCAGCTACTCGGGAGGCTGAGGCAGGAGAATGGCGTCAACCTGGGAGGAGGAGCTTGCAGTGAGCCCAGATGGCGCCACAGCACTCCAGCCTGGGCAACAGTGCGAGACTCCAACTCAAAAAAACAAAAACAAACAAAAACAAACAAAAAACACCCTCCAGAATAATGCAGCACTCAGGAATTATAAAGTTTAATATGTGGCCAGGCGCAATGGCTCACACCTGTAATCGCAGCACTTTGGGACGCCGAGGCGAGTGGATCACGAGGTCAAGATATCGAGACCACCCTGGGCAACATGGTGAAACCTCGTCTCTAGTAAAAATACAAAAATTAGCTGAGCGTGGTGGCGGGCGCCTGTAGTCCCAGCTACTCATGAGGCTGAGGCAGAAGAATGGCTTGAACCCGGGAGGTGGAGGTTGCAATGAGCTGAGATCGCGCCACTGCACTCCAGCCTGGCGTCAGGACAAGACTCCGTAGGAAAGGAAAGGAAAAAGGGGAAAGGGGAAAGGGGACGAGATGGAAGGGGGGGGAGAGGGGAGGGAAGGGGAAAAGAAATTTAACATCCCTCTCTTCAGCCCCAAAATGGAAGACAAACTTGTATCATATTCTCAAAATTTTAATCTCCTGGGCTGGCTCCATGCCCCTCAGGGGCCATCTCCTACTGCTCCGGGGTGACTGTTCTGGAAACAGGCCTGGTAAGCTGGGTGTGCCCCTGACTCACTCCGCCCCTCTCCATGAGGCAACCCCTAAGTAGGCTGAGCTCCGAGCAGAGCTGCTTACCCAAGGGGAGCTCTGCTGAACGCGAAGACTGTTTCACCATCCCTTCTCTGCTCGGGAGCCGCCCTCCACACCTCGGACTGGGTCCAGGGCCAGAGAGCGTGAACCCGAGGGCCCCGCGCAGGGACCGGGGGGTGGCAGAGCAAGCAAGAGCCGGGCGCGGGGTGGGCGGCATAAACGAGAGCTGCTTGGAGCGAGGGAACCCCAACTACGGGAGCCACGGCGGACGCCAGGGAACCACACTCGGAGCGGTCCCAGGGGAGACCGGGAGGGCGGCTGGAGAGAGCCCAGGAAGCGGTCTGGGCCGCGGGCAAAAGACACACACACCGCAACCATCATAAGCTTCGAGGTCAGTGGCCCGGGAGCTGAAGAGGCGCCGCGGGGTGGGTGAGCAGAGACTGAGAGGACCGAGAGTCGCAAACGACCCCGGGAGACGGGGAACACCGGACGGCCTGGGCCCATCTGCTGCGGAGGCGCCGGGCCCGGCAGGTACCTTGGCCGGCGGAGTCCATCTTCAGACGGCGTCCTGGCCGCTGTCGCGGGCGCTGTGGGAGCCGAGCGGGCGGCGCCGGGAGTACCTGGCCGCGTACACACTAGCCAGCGGAACTGCCTCGGCCCCGCGGCGTTACGTAATCAGCGACGCGACGGCTACTTCCGCCCGGGCACATGCTCCGCCTTCGTCCCGCCCCCACCAGTGATGTCCAATGAGAACGTCGTTTGGCCAGTCCTGGTTTACCCGACTCAATCTGATAGGCCGAAACTGTGGGCGAAGCAGGAAAGGGAGGCGTGGTTCGAAGGGAATCCATTCCAGGTTGGCTCCACCAGCGAGAGTCACAGGTAGAAGGGTCGGAGTAGCGGGAGGACGAGGAAGGTGGGAAGTGGGAGGACTGTCCAACATGGCGCTGTGGAAAGCCAGCGCAGGGCCCCAGGGGATCTTCCGGGTCGGAGGCAGCTGCCCCCGAGTGCTGGAGCTCGCGCGCTTCGGCGGCTCAAACTCTGACCCCGTGAGATCCTTTCCAGCCCGACCCCTTACTTTAGGGGTCAGCCTCCCCCCGTAAGTCCTGTATTTATATTATTTTAGTTGGTCTTTTTTTTGTTTTTTGAGACGGAGTTTCCCTCTTGTTGCCGAGGCTGGAGTGCAAAGGCGCGATATCGGCTCACTCCAACCCCTGCCCTCTGGGTTCAAGCGATTCTCCTGCCTCAGCCTCCCGAGTAGCTGGGATTACAGGCGCGCGCCAACACGTCCGGCTAGTTTTCGTATTTTTAGTAGAGACGGGTTTTGCCACGTTGGCCAGGCTGGTCTCGAACTCCTGACCTTAAGTGATCCACCCGCCTCAGCCTCCTAAAGTGCTAGGATTACAGCTACCCCTCACGCCTGGCTAGTTTGTCCTTTTGGTGGGGACTTTTTATTGTATGCGGGTTGCGCTGAAAAAGACCGCGATTCGTCCCCTCGCCCTGCAGGCGCCGCTGCCGCCTCGCCTCGGGTGTGGACCCTGCGGCCTGAGCGCGTGCACCCCGAGGTTGTCTCACTTCCTGTTCAGGTCGACCAAGCCGGCACTGCGCCCTCCCCACTCCACAGACGAGGAAGCTGAGGTTCAAGTCACTTGCCCTAGGTCACTCCGCAAGTTGAAGCGCTACCAGGATACTCTGGAACAGGATGCCTGACCTCAGAGGAGAGGCGTGTAACCACCAGGCAACTGGCCCCACGAAACAAGTCCCACAACTTCCTTTCTTTCACTCCTACTTGCTCCTGGAAGAAAAGCCTTAAATGGTATTCAAGCCCTTTAGGATCAGATGTCCTAGGACTGCACTCTGGGCTTCCAGCCTGGGGTGGTACTGGTCCCTAGGCATGGAAGCTCCTCCCACTGCCCCTTCATTCACCCGGCCACCTCCTCCCACAGGTGTCTTCCGGGTACTCTTGCACAGGCCTGAGTCCCTTACCACCACTGCCTATCCTGCTCTGGTGCTCTCAGTAATGTTTTCTCCATTTGCTGCCTTTCATTCTTTCCAGAGATCCTTGCTCAACCCAACCAGGCCAGCCCAGGGACTAGGGACGTATACAGACACCTGCTTCAGGCAGTTCAGGGCAGACCACAGAGATGTGACATTGCAGACTGTGTTGAGCAGAGGCCTGGTCTCATTCTGTGTTGCATCCCTAAGCCAGGAACAAAGTCCAGCCCAGGCCTGGCTCTGGGGGACACCCAGTAGTGTCCTCTGGCCCGTGCAGGTGTATCCGTAGCCTCACATGCCACCATGTGAGTCTGAAGTCTGTCTGTGAATGCCCTGGTGTAGAAGCCAGGAGTTTGGAGGTGAGAGGGAGCCCTACAGAATAATAGCCAGTGTGAACTCCTGGGAATGCCCAGCCGCTAAGACCTGCCCACAGCCCTGCGATGCCAATGTCCTCCTTTCACAGGAGGAGTTTGCACAGACTTTAAGCGCACAGCTGGCGTCATTTTCCCAGGAGCCATCCTGTAACCCAGGCCAGGTGAAGGGCTCCTCCCTGGGACCCCACAGTCCCTGTTCCCATCATCCTTTTGTGGTGATGAAGGCACTCATCACAGAGTATTGCCATAAACCGGGTCAGGTTAACCTTTCATTCCCTTTAGGAGCTGGGTGGGGGCATCCAAAAGTATTTGTGGGAGGAAGAGAGAAAGGAGGGGATGGAGCAAGGAAGAACGGGG
>NW_012104365.1:5972202-5980374 GCF_000951045.1 Mandrillus leucophaeus | reverse complement strand
GGCCCGAGGTGCTGACCACGTCGTCCTGCGTGCGTCGGAGCAGCAGCACCGGCCCCGGGTAGCAGCACAGCTGCTCGGCCACGTTAAGGTTGAAGTGCTCGCGCACGGTGCGCACCACCAGCCCCTTCCAGCTGTGGGGCATGACCTTCAGCGCCAGCGGCACGAGGTCGTCGAAGGTGGCGTCCAGCACCAGTGCACCCAGCCCCGGGTAGGTCATGGTGGCCCAGGTGGCCGTGAAGCCGCCAACAGACCAGCCGTAGACCACCACGTGCGCGGGCGAGAAGTGCAGGCGGTGCAGTGCGTACTGGACCACCACGTCCATGGCGTTGGCGTCGTGCTGAGGGAAGGGCACGCCAGTGCTGCCGCCGAAGCCGGGGTGGTTCCAGCCCAGCACGGAGTAGCCGGCCTCGAGCGGTGCAGACAGACAGCCCATCTCATAGAAGCCGGCGTTGCCTTCGCAGCAGATGACGAGGCGCAGCCCGTGCCCGTGGCTGCCCGGGTCCTGGCGGCGGTCCATGAACATGGTGTCGATCTCGTTGCCGTCACAGGCCACCAGCTTGGCGCGCCGGCCATGGTAGCGCTCCACGAGGCGCTCTTGGCCCTGCTGCAGCAGCGGCAGCAGCGCGCGCGTCATCAGGGACACCGAGCCGGGGTACACGAGCCAGCGGCCCAGCGAGTGGGCCAGCGCGTAACTAGCGAGCTGGCCGGGCAGCTCGCGGAGCTGCTGCAAGAGGCACTGCGCCTGGCTGCGCACCCCACGTGGAGGCCGCCCCAGCGCGTCCCCGCCCAGCGCCTCGTCCCGCAGCAGCCACACGCCCGCCGCGGCGGCCGCGCAGGTCAGCGCCCGGTGGCTGCTGCTCCCGCCCGCGGCGCGCACGTCATCCCAGCGGAAGGCCACGGGCCAGCCGCGGAATGTGTAGGTGTAGCTGGCGGTCAGGTAGATCTTAAACACGTGCACCAGCGCCTTCACGAAGCAGATGACGCACATGGGTGGTGGTCCCAACGCCCAGCCACTGGGCCGGGGTCGCCGCGAGAGGTTCAGGGCAGTCTTAGGGGATACCGGCTCCCAGCCAGGCCCTGATGGCCTTTGTGACCTGGCCTGCCAGGGCCGAGGGAAGGCTGCATCCTGTTGCTAGGTGATGGGGCACAAAGGGTTCCCAGAGATGATGGGCCCAAGGTTCTGCCCCTCCCCCACCTTCGCCAAGACCCCACCGGCCAAACGCTCCGAGGCCCAGCTTTCCCACCCATGATTTGAGCAGCTACTGTCTCCCTCTTTCTTATTTATTTATTAAATTGAGATGCGGTCTCGCTATGCTGCCCAGGCTGGTCTTGAACTCCTGGGCTCAAGCGATCCTCCCACCTCCACCTCCCACAGTGCTGGGATTACAGGTGTGAGTCCCTGCGCCCAGCCTCCCTCTTCCTTAAATTTAAGGTGGACAACCCCACAGGCCAGAAAGGGACAGCAAGGCCTCCTCCGCGTGTACCGGGCTTGCTATGGGTCCCCGCCCCCACCCCTTCAGGGTCCGCTGGTTTAAACCTCATCTCCCCAGGAGGGCAGGGTCAGAGCAGGGCTGCTGCCGCACCAGAAAGGTGGTATTTGCTCCCGGCCTGCTGGTTCCTCCCCTCCACACCTTCCTTCTTCGGTGCAGACCAGAAACAAGCCCCCTTCTTTTCTGGATCCTCTTTTCACTGGCTGCCAGCAACAGCAGTGACCTTTTCGGGCGGGTCCTGCCTGGCTAGGGTTCCTCTTTCTCACTCCTGGGTTGAGCCCCCACTCCCAGGCGGCGCCTCCCCCTTTTCTGGGGGGTTCCCCTTTTTCCCTTGCCCTGGAAAGGGGCAGCCCACCTGAGGGCAGGGTCGCAGGCCGCCCGCCAGGGGGAGCCCCAGGGAAGGGGGCAGCTCTGGGGACTCAACAGCTCCCCAGACCAGAAACAGAAATGCACAATCAGGGAGTTTGGCAAATCCAGCCAGAGCCTCTGAGCCCAGGTGCCAGGCCTGCCTGAGACCCCAGCCTTCTGGGGAAGGGGTAGTTTCAGGCTGAAGCACCCTCTCTGTGCTCTCCTGCTCAGTATCTGGGTTAGAGGCACTACCTGACCCAAACAGGCCCCGCCCCTGGTTCGGGAGTTCGCTGAGGACTGCTGCTGTCTTTAGGGGTTGGGGGACAGAAGGACAGGGACCAATTAACAAAGGGAGCGATTTGGGGGGCTATTACCCCCATTCTAGGTTGCCAGATAAAATACAGAATAATATGCCAGTTAAATTGGAATTACAAGTAAATACTTTTTGGGTGTGAGTATGTACCAACTACCGCTTGAGACATACTTATATTTTAAAATTGTTTATCTGAAATTCCAACTTAACTGGATATCCTATTTTTTGTTTGTCTGTTTGTTTGTTTTTGAGACGGAGTCTCACTCTTGTCACCCAGACTGGAGTACAATGGTGCAATCTCGGCTCACTGCAACCTCTGCCTCCCGGGTGTTCAAGCGATTCTCCTGCCCAGCCTCCCGAGTAGCTGAGATTACAGGCGCCTGCCGCCACACCCGGCTACTTTTTGTACTTTTAGTAGAGACGGGGTTTCACCATGTTGGTCAGGCTGATCTCTAACTCCTGACCTCAGGTGATCCACCCGCCTCGGCCTCCCAAAGTGCTGGGATTACAGGCATGAGCCACCACGCTGGCCTAGATATATGCTGTTTTTAAATTTGTTTTTGTTTTGCTAAATCTGGCAGTCCTACCCCCAGGCACACACTCAGTTGAGATCCAGATGTTCCTGGTTATCCAGCTTTGATCTCGGATTGGCTGCTGTGCTCATTGGTCAAGGCCTGAGGACAAAGAGAGTGTCTCAGGGTCCACTGGTGCACCTGTCACACCATCCTTTCCACTGGGTCCTGGGCAGCAACAGGAGCCCTGCCTCAGGAGCAAACCCACAGGATACTGCCCCTGGAGCCAAGGGATGGGCAAGGCTTCCCCTGGGGATTGGTGGTTCTGGTCCTGCTCAAGTGTCCGCCCCTGACCCTGTGGGGAAAGGAGCCTATTGTGGTTAGGGGTGGGGATGGAAACTTCTGTAGCGGGGGGAGATGGTGCCTTTCCCAGGAGCCTCTTTCATAAACTCAGCAGCTGCTTACTCTAGGCGGGTTGGGGCTGTGGGCCCAAAGGCTCTTGGCCCATTTCGTGTGAGACCACAGGAGTGAACCCAGCAACAGAGCCGAGGATCCGACGGGGGTCCCTGCCTCCTCAGTTCAGATCCTGGCAGCGGCAGGAGTCCTGGAGGACTGTACACGTGGGATGTTGGATGCACTAAACTTATTTTGATTCCCCTGAACAGGTCCTGCTTGGAGGAGCCTCGTCCTCCTGGGGGCAGTCTCCCAGCTTGATCTGCTCAGGGACTTGTTTGGAAATGGAGGCTTTTCTTTAGCCAGGCCCACCTGCCCTTAGCTGCCCCCACAACAACCCACCCACACACACACACACACACACACAGAGAGAGAGCAGGAAGTTCTTGAGAGGAGGAGGGGAGAGCCTGGGACCGGATTCTGAGGGGCAAAGGTCAGCAGGCTGGAGCCGCTGGCCCCCAGGGGTTCCATGCCTTATCCTGTGTCTGGCCCAGCCCCTGACCCCACCAGCCCACGGGAGTCCAAGTGCCCCAGAACCCCCAGCTCTGTTGAGACAGGAAAGCATGTGACAGGAAGGGAGCTGTCCCCTCTCTAGAAGAGCCCCCAGACTGGACCAGCTGCAGCAGCCGTGACCTCTTGTGCCCCCACCCCCATCAGCTCAGGGAAGTGTCCACAAGGTGGTAGGGGGGCTGTGTCCCTGTTAATCCGTGTGTGGAGGCAACCCCACCCCGCACCCCAGTGCCCTCCAGGCAGACATCTGAGCGTGCACCCCACCCCCACAGGGCCTGCCAGTCTCTGAGCCCTCCACCCCTTGGTTCCCACCCTCCTGCACTGGGGCAGGGCTCTCCCGCTGGCCAGTTCTGCTAGGCCTCCCTGGAGGCCCTTGATTTATGCCGCTGGAGCCTGCAGAGCCAACCTTGGAGAAGGAAGGAGAGGAGAGAGAGAAAACCAGTCGCAGAGGCCGGAGGGGCAGGAACCAGGATCAGAGCCCCTGGCAGAGGGCATCCATCAGGGAGTGAGCTGACCTCAGCAGCTCCGGACGCAGGGAGCAGTGCCCAGGCCTTGGGAAAACTGAAGCTACCCTGGTGGGTGCGGGAGCTGAGTCTGCACGAACGCCTCTGCTCAGGAAATGGGGTGCAGGGAAGGTGGGGTGGCTTGGAGCCCAAGGACAGGAGGGGGTGCTTCCTGGAGGATGCAGGGTCAGGAGAAGGGGCGGAAATGGCCAAGACAGCTGCTGAACATCTGGAGTCACAGAGAATTAATTACTCAGCGCCCTCAGGACGGTGGGGTTGGTGGGGGAGTGGCGCACACTGGAGCCTTCTCCATCCTGGCTCCCTGCAGGGCCTGTACTCTGGGCCTCTCTCCTGCCCAGGATGAAGGACACTGGTGAGCAGCGCTCCCCAGAGTGCCCCCCAACACCCATCTCAGTACACACCCCTGGGTGGCCGTGCTGTGTATGTGTGGAGGGCTCACCGTCCTCCCTGCCTACGAGCACTGCCACTGGAGCCTCCGGCACCCCCACACTGGCATTCGGCTCCTCCCCAGTCCTGCTCCCCGTCTCCTTTGGGAATGAGCCAGGGTCTCTCCAGAATCCTTGACAGAACCCCCTGCACTGTCAGGGGAGGGAGTGGGGACAGCTGCCCACATCAAGGTAAAGTCTGGGTTGGGGTCAAGAGTCCTGCAGGGGCCAGGCATGGTGGGTCAAGCCTACAGTTCCAGCCACTTGGGTGGCTGAAGTGGGAGGATTGCATGAGGCCAGGAGTTCAAGGCTGCAGTGAGCTATGATGGCACTGCTGCACACACACACAAAAGTCCTGCTGGCCTGCGTGACGTCGGCTGAATTCTTCAGGGGCAGTCTGCACCATTGCTGCAGAAATGGTAGATCGTCCACTGGGCTCCATACACACACTTTGAAGGGTATGTTCAGGGCCCAGGTTCACCCTGGCTTAGAAGACCCTAGAGCAGGGCCCTTTCTCTCACTGCAATAACCAGTTTTTGATATGAGTGCTTATTTTTGTTATTCAAAATGTAACATTCTCATTGCATCCAGTGGCACAGGGATATAAGACGATTAACTGTTCTTTCCACACTCCCTCCTAGATGTCCAGAGTTGCTATTCCGGACCGTGTCTTTCACACCCTCCTCTATTTGCCTACAAACATAGACATACATAGAGTCTTTTGTTTTTTGAGACGGAATCTCTCTCTGTCACCCAGGCTGGAGTGCAGTGGCGTGATCTCGGCTCACTGCGAGCTCCGCCTCCCGGGTTCACGCCACTCTCCTGCCTCAGCCTCCCGAGTAGCTGGGACTACAGGCGCCTGCCACCTCACCCGGCTAGTTTTTTGTATTTTTTAGTAGAGACGGGGTTTCACCGTGTTAGCTAGGATGGTCTCGATCTCCTGACCTCATGATCCGCCCGTCTCGGCCTCCCAAAGTGCTGGGATGACAGGCTCGAGCCACCGCGGCGCTGGGATGACAGGCGTGGGCCACCGCGGCGCTGGGGTGACAGGCGTGGGCCACCGCGGCGCTGGGGTGACAGGCGTGGGCCACCGCGGTGCTGGGGTGACAGACGTGGGCCACTGCTCCCGGCTGGGCTTTTCTTACTGGCCAGATTTCTAGCAGCGCGATGCTCAATCTGAGGGGGTATTCTTAAAGCCAAGAGCTTTGCCCCAGTTGCTTTTCCACAGGGTGTGACTGTGTCACCTGTGAGTCTTTGAGGGAGCTTCTCGGCAGGCTTCTTCTGTCACACTGGCGGCTCCACGCTTTTATCTGCGTTTTTAGTGGTCCCTCTGTGTTGTATATTCAGCGAATACTGATCCCCGCCTCTGACCAGGCCGGCACCAGCAGCCATTCCGCCCCGTGAGGCAATCCGCTCCAGCTTTTCACTCCTTGCCCCTTGGAGACCCTCACCTGGGGGGCGTGTGGTGACCGGATGGAAACCACGGCCTGGATCTCGGACAGTCAGCCCTGGGTGTGGGCGAGGAGGGGAGATGACGCTGAGCCCGGATTGGGGGATGAATGGAAAGGGCAGGGGTCCCTTGACTCTTGGCTTAAGCTTAGCCAGTTCGGTGCTTCCTGGCCCCTGGGTTTGGCCTTGCCAGCCTGCATCCCAGTCCAGAGGGCCCAAACAGGAGTCTCTGGTGGGGACTCCGACTCCACCAGGGGCACCAAGTCCGCAGGAGGCCACAGAGGTTGCCCCTTTTTCCTGGTTTCCCCAAGTCGTGGAACCATCGAAAATCCCTCATGGTGACCGCCCGTGTGCCCCTGCACCTTCTCCCCTCCCCGCCTCCACCGCACCTGCAGGGTGGTGGGTGGTGGATGGTGGGGACGGGCCCTAAGCAGGCGCAGGCCAGCGGAGTGGTCAGAGGGACTGCAGACCCAGCCCTCCCTACTCCCAGGGACCAAGGGAGGCACACCCAGCTTGTGTCAGCAGGGGTGGGGTGGTCACTGACAGCCAAGTCAAGGTCCTGGTGGGGACCCCGGCGAGCTGGATGCGCGGCCCAACCCCAGGCCTTCCTTCCTGGGGTGCATGGCTCCCACCTGCCGGGTGGGTGGGCTGAAAGCCAGCGTCCACTAGGGCCCGGGCGTCTGTGCTGTGAGCTCAGGGACCGGTGCTCCTTCAAAGCCCTAGATCTGGGGGAGCCTCCATCCCGGCAGCAAGGCTGGGCAGCGGTCCCTGGACCTGAGAGTGGAGGAGGAGTGGGGGGTGCAGGGAGGGGAGAGCCAGTCCGGGGCGGGATGGACAGACCTCAGACATGCAAGGTCACCAGGAACCCAGGTTCTGGCTGGCAGGAGAGGAGGAAGCTTTGTCCGGGGCCCCCACTGCCCTGTGGCCACAGCTCGGGGGGGCCAGTTCTTGGGCCGCACCTCCCGCACTTCCCGAGCTCGCTCTGAGCGGATCTAGGTTGCAGCCCTGGCGGCTCCTTCTAAATCACTTGTGCAGATTAAAAACAGCAACTGTCCCAGAGCTGACCCCAGGGGACCCTGAAAGCTGCCCCCCCACCCCCCAGGCACTCTCTGTTCTCAGCGTCTGCTGGACTCTGGGGCAGCTGCTTTGAGGTCCCCGCCTCCAATACCTCCGCCCAGGCCGTCCCTGGGGAGCTGGCACCAGGTCAAGCCCACCACAGCCCGGAGGCCTGGACAGGGAGCCCCTTCTTCTTTATGGCCCCTCCCCTCCCGCCCCCCTTCCAGTTGGAGAGTGGGGAGGGAGGAAGAGAGGAAAGGAGGAAGAAAGAGAGGCTGTCCTGAGGGGTCTTGAAGGGGTGCCCCCACCACGGTTCCTGTGGCTTCTCTAACTGGGACTGACTCCATGGCCAGGCCACTGAAAACCACAGGCACCAAGCAGATACACAAGTACCCCTAAAGGTGGCCCTGCCTCAAGACAGGATCTGGGGGCCAGGAAGGTACCTGGGCCTTTGCCCCGAGCCAACCCAGGAAAGCAGTGGGATGGGGAGCATAGGAGCAGAGGAGGCTCTGCCAGGGCCTCCATTACCGCCTTGTGTCTCCTGTCCCAGCCCTGGGATCCGTGTGAACCACGGGTCTGCCCACCCGTGCTGCTTTGAAGCTGCCCTGAGGGGAGGGGGGGCCAGCTGCCAGAGGTGCGTGTGCCCGCCCAGCCCCTCCAGCTGCGTGGGAGCCTGGATTAACCGCAGGGCTGCCAGCAGCCTTTGAAGTGCTGGGGTGCGGCCACAGGAAGTGGGCGGTAGCCCACCCAGGCCCTAAGTCCCACCTCCCCAGGGTAAGCGCCTGGTCCACCAACTGGGCTGAGAGCCCAGCCTGCAGCGTCCCCTCTGCACCCCAGGTGTGCCTGGGCTGGGGACTGTAGCCTCTCCCCCCACCCCTAGGCCCAACCCCAGCCCCAGTTTAGTCCAGGCTCTTTTAGGGCGGCAATGGGGCCAGGAACTGGTCCCTCTCCCTCAGCTAAAAATAGCAGGCCTCAGGCTTTGCGGAAAGCCCCTGGGGCGGAGGAGGAAGGAGCAGGCCCTGGAGCTGGGGCTGCAAGGAGGGAGGCCTTACAGGAAGTGCCTGGCCGCCCCGGCAAAGGCTCCTGGTCAGC